>NC_045603.1:77927377-78251014 GCF_009762305.2 Zalophus californianus
AGTATATGATAGGCACTTTTCTAAGTGTCTTCCATATATTCTATTGGTTAATCCTTGCAATCTCATGCAGCAGAGACTTACAATTTTTATACATGTGGAGACTTAGGTATGGAACTATTAAGTCACTTGCCCAAGTTTGCAGAGGAAAAATGAGTCAGGACATGAACTCAGACTCTCTTGTCTAGGACTTCTCAACCACTGCAGCATAGCTCAAAGATACGTGTGAGTGGTCCATTCATTCATTCTTCACGTGAGTTCAAGCTCATATCTAAAAAGTTGAATTAATATCACTCTAAAATCAGGATGCTTGGGTGGCTCAGCTGGCTAAGCAGCTGCCTTCGGCTCAGGTCATGATCCCAGAGTCCTGGGATCAAGTCCCACATTGGGCTCCCTGCTCAGCAGGGAGCCTGCTTCTCCCTCTGCCTATGGCTCCCCCTGCTTGTGCTCTCTCTCTCTCACAAATTAAAAAAAATAAAAAAAATCTTTAAAAAATATTACTCTAAAGTGTCTGACCCAAAATTCCTGACTCTATCCCAGATCAAGAAAAAGCAACATTTAACACAAATTAAAAGGTAATAAGAGTGAACTTAGATATAGAATTTAGAAAAACCCCAGGGCTTTATTTTTTAAAAAATTTCTATGCTTTATTTTTTACTAGGATAGCGAATATTAAAGGTATAAATAAAGTCGTGTGCAAAAAGTTCTGTACCTAGATCTGTCCAAGTTCTGAGCCTGTGCTTTTGTTGACTCTACCACATGAATATAATTTAATAGGAAAGACAGTCTGGAACTTCACAGACTTGGCTTTTAATTCCAGTATAGCTATCAATACTTAAAACAATTTATTGAGATTTCTGTGCTTTAGTTTTCTCCAGTTGTCACATGGTTACCTACTCTCTATTTAGCCACAGGGTTCTTACAAGGTTAAAAGGAATGTGGTTTGAGGAAGCTGAAAGTCTTATTTAAGTGTTTAGCACTATTAATCATAACTTTCCATCATTGAATTTATTAGGCATCTGCTATATGACCCCACACTGTTCACTGTATAAGATCATCTTTCCTATAATCAAAATAGTCCTCAAACCAAAAAATGTTATTATGATCCTTGGGGTTAATGCAATATTTTCAGAGATGGCACAGTGAAAAAAAATGCTTAAGCCTTTGAGAATGCATAAATGTTTTCTTTTCCTCTCTTTTAATATTAAAGGAGCCATTTAGTGTTCTGGACAAATGCTCCTTTTGGGTGAGGTTCATAGCCTCATTGGTTCAGTTTCTCTTCCCTTGGAAACTTTGTGATGGTCTGTGTAACTAGAATCTTTAGAACACTCCTTCCCGATGTAGGAACAACGTCAAGTGTAGCTGCTGGTCAAATTCCTATTTGTCTTCTAACCCAATTTATCTGCCACAAGAATGGTCAGGCTTCTCACAGACTGAAACGTGGGCAATTTCCATACACATGCTACACAGGGATACTGTGCCTCTATGTTCTGTTCCCACCAGGGAAGAATGGGGGAAGGAAGAAATCACCTCAGTGCGGAGAGAAATAGAAGCTTATTAGACATCAAATTAAAGCTAAAACATAAAAGGACTGTAAACTCAGAAGTGCAGGAACTGGATCTTCTTTATTTCTTTATTCCCAGGATATAGAAAAGCATATTATAAGCATTTTAGCAAACGACTTTAAAGGAAAGAATAAACAGACATTTAGCCGAAGAAACTCCATTCCTTTCACTTATTAAAGGGGATCATTGTGAGGTTGAAGTTAGAAAATTGGGATTCGAGTCTGTCTTCTTTCCCTTAAAATCTATATATTTATTGAATTCTCTCTTTTTTAAAGAGATTTTATTTATTTGAGAGAGAGAGAGAGAGCACAAGCTGGGTAAGCAGCAGGCAGAGGGAGAGGGGCAGCCTGCCCGACTTGGGGCTCAAACCCAGGACTCTAGGATCATGACCTGAGCCAAAGGAAGACGTTTAACTGACTGAGTCACCCAGATGCCCCTATTTATTGAACTTCTTAAGCACAAAACTTCTTATCTGTAAAATGGGGGATAAAACTAGACTCCATATGAGTGACAGAGAAATCTATCTAAAATGCAAATCTAACCAAGACACTCTTACTTTAACCTGATAGTCTCCAGGATCAATCCAGGTTCCTTAGAACATCACAAAACCTCTCCATGCTCTGGCCTTTCCTTTCTCTTGCACAAATAAACTCTTAAAGCTGCAAAGTGAAGTCACTGGGGAATCTATAAGCCATAAGAGCCAGTTCAAAAAATAGTCATGAATATGTAAGACAGAATAGTTCTTAGAATGTCAGGTCAGTGAAGGACATCCAGATATTATTTGCATTATTACAAATAATAGGAACCCTACCGAGATAGATGGGAAGGGTTACCAAGTACAAAAGCCCCAAGGAGGGAAACTGGTTGGCATGTTCCAGGAAGGAAAAGCAACCAGCGAGGGATATGAAACAATGCTGGAGAATAAGACAGAGATCAGACCAAATCACATATAGCTCTGAATGCTCATATTGATCAGTTTGAATTTTGTGATATATGGCATAAGGTTGAAAGGTTTTTAAGCCGGCCAGACTACATATGAAGTGAGAGACAGGAAGGAATCAGAGTTTTGGCTTCACAACCATTTGAAAGGTGGGGGCATTGACAACATGGAGAAGGCAGAGAGAAACGGATTTTGCTGGTTGTGGGGGCAAAGGGGAGGGAATCAAGAGTTTTATGCAGACATGTTAGAAATGGCTCTTAGACATCACTGTCCATAGCTTTAGTCTGAAAACTAGGAGGCGGCTGAGACTGAGTTTGGTCGGACCCCTCACCACTACCACCACAGGATAATATTGAAACTTTCTAACAGAGCACATAAAACTTTAACCTACTTTGCTGCCCCATAACTTATAGAAATATCCCAAGCAGCCCCATGCTCCAGTGCTTCAACTAGCCCGGATTGTGACCGTTTCTGCAAGTCATTCATACCCTTGCATCTAAGCCTTTGTTTATCCATCCTTCAAAACCCAGCCAAATAGACATGTTTTCATAAAGGCTTGCTTGGCTCCTCACCTCCTAAGAGCAGAGAGAATCACAACCACTTTTGAACTTTTAGAATGCTATGTTCACAGTCCAATCACACCAATCGCGATTCTTTTGTGTGCCTATCTGCCCTCCACCTTTCCCACACAGTGAATTTCTCACCCACACAGAGATTGTGAAAGCCTTAAGGACATCCTCCCTTTTTTAACTGAGCTTCATAAGGTTTCCTCACTTCTGAAACTAATGGTTAGAAAGAAACTGAGACACAGAAGCAACTCTAACCCAATAAAAAACTGGAATTTCACGGATTCTTAAATCAGGCTATTCAGGTTCAAATCCTGGCCCTGCCACTTGCTTCCCAAATGTAGAGAAGTGATCTAGCCTCCACTTGTCTCAGTTTGTGTGTTGGTAATATGCAGGTCATATGACCTATTTCATAATGCTGTTTCAAGGATTAAACAAGACATATTATTCACTTGGAACAATGACTAGCACATAGTATATATTTGATAAAGATTTGTTATTATTATTACATTACCTTTATTATAAAAACATATTCCAATGTATCCCAGACAATTATATTTTGTATTTCTAGCACTAACCATGAATGGCATTTGCATATATTTTGAATGAATGACTCAGTTGGTGGATAGACCATATCCATTGAATTATTTATTAATGCAACACATAGTAATTGTGTATCTACAATGTTCTATCGCTATGCTAGTTTCTGGGGTTGAACCACATAGGTAAGGTTTCTTTCTTTTTTTTTTTTTTTGAGGGTTTTATATGTTTTTATTGTTTGTATAGTACAATCTCCAGTAGCAGAAATGTATGCACAAAAAGCAATTCAAATAAGAGTTCAGAGTAAAAAAAAAAAAAAAACTTTATCCCAAAGGACATTTACTATATATAAGGGTTTCACAGCTCTAGTGTATCTATGCCCCCACATTCCACATACGGGCTGCTCTTTCCCACCAGAACCACCCTGTCAGGGACACCGGGGGCAGGGAGGACAGGGGGAGCCGGCCCAGAGCCCAGGCCAGGTCACCCTCTCCCCACCGGGCGCACTAGGGCCCCAGTGGCGGGCGCGGCAGCAGGATGATGCCCTGTCACAGAATCCACAACCCGGGGCTGAGCAGAGGTGGAGGAGAACAGGCCGTGGAGAGCAGGGCAAAGCCTGCTTTCTGCGGGGAGGCCAGTGGGAGATAAGTAAGGTTTCTGCCCTCTCAGGGATTCTAGTCTCACTAGACTAGACATGGGACAAGGGTGGCACAAACAAATAAAGAGGCAATTATAAGATGATTTCAGGGATGGATCCCTCCAGAGTGATGGCATCATTCAAAATGAGGGCAGAACTTGGGATGGAGAGAAAGACTTTAAAATGGCAACAAAAGTCTTTGGTCTATATGACAAAGCACGTGGAATATTACTAGATGACACCAAAGGAGGAGCATTGAAAGCAGATATAATAGATAGCTCTCTGGGTTTTAGACATTTGGGGAGTCTATGCAAGATCCCAGACACATCCAAAATTTTAAATATCCTTTTGGAATGAATATGAGCAGGATAGATAATTAAGCTGCACAATTCAATTCACCAGTGGGCTATATTCCCAGAAATTGAGTCAAAGCAGACTCCTCATTATCAGCACCAGCAGGTTGGGTCAACTGGGGAGCCTCAGACAGCTCATGCAGTTCATTTCTTCCCTGGCTTTGAAAAATTGGCACCTAAGGTAGAGAACACTGAGTGTAAGAAAACAGGAAACTCCTAATAAGAATTTATTCTCTCTGAAAAGCATTTTTAAGACTAGGATTTTTTATTTTTTAGGAAAAAAAAAATGATTCAAACTTACTCCCACTGCTCCCCCTCCAACCACCCCCCCCATCAAAATCAAGGTGGAAGAAAATGCAAAAACAAATCAGTAAAAACGAGCTGGAAATTCTCCAGTTCCTTGATGTGTTCCAGCACAAACATCATGGGGGTTGTGGAAAACTCCACAAGGAAAGATTTCATAGGACCACAGAATTTTTGAGCTGGAAGGGACCCAGATCAAATGGCCCAGTCCTTTGTTTTAAATAAGGATGCTCTGAAGGGGCTAACAGAATGGAAGGTAGTCAGGCTGGAACGTTGCAGATTAGGAAAGTAAATGCATATTCCTCACCAAATAACTGTTTCCAATTTTATTTAAAAAATGATAATTCTAATAGTTTTTAAAAGAAAAACATGGCTAAATTTCAATATGGAAATGTGACCCTAATCAGAATTTTAACAAAAATTCTATTGCTAATAAGATCTTGTTCACTTAGTTCATATGTATTTGTGATATGATCTTGACTCTGAAACTTTGAAACAGCATTATAACTTTGTGGGATGATGGCTACTCTTAAATGCAGAACCATTTCCCTGTTAATGCAACTGACAAATCAGAAGTAATGCTAATTGGGAAGCCCAAAATGATTTATTCCATTCATGTTATAACGTAACTATTTTTCTCACAGTAATTGCACAGTAGTCTAGATTTTCCTTCTTTCACTTAAATGCTTCATCCACATATACCTAAAATGTATCTAACACAATAACTTAGAAAGAAGGGGAAACTCCCTTGTCAGCGACAAGGAATTCAAGGAGGTCTAAGATCCTCTTCTCCTCACCATCTGATACTAGGACATACATAATTTGCTTAATTGTATCTCCAATCATATCTTGCTTTGTCTTTGTTCCAGTATCCCGACATTTTCATTTCCTTTTAAATTAGCAGGACTGTTTATTCAAATGAAATCTTACTAACTATGTAAATAGATAAGAGCTGAAGTTTCAGTTAAAACAGTGATGGCACATGGCCCACGTCTCTGTCCACACACGTTTTCACTCCCCACATCTCCCTCCATATAGCTCTGAAGGAATTTGTGGAGCTGAGGTTGAAAACCAGTGCAGGAACGGGGTCTATAAAAAGCCTAGGCACATAAATATTCATAGACTAGTATATTTATTCACACACACGCGCACGCACACAAACACATCCCACATGTATTCACACACATACGCATATAAGCTATATATATGTATGTAAAACTTTATGCATAAAGTGAGACCTGACTATTTAGAAAAAGTTAGCAGCATAGAAACCAAATAGAAAATACTATCCTAATACAGTTGGAATTGTCAATGGAGAATGGATTTCCATCGTTTACAAGGGTTTATGGTACACCGAATGGTCTGGTTTACACCAATTGACGCTGGCTTCTTTTGACCAAAGGCTGGATTTTATTTATATTCTGGTTGGAACCTTTGACTCATATGATCATACACCCACACAACCCACTTAGCTTAAAACAAAACAAAACAAAACAACAACAACAACAACAAAAAAACAAACCACCAGAGTGAAGAAGGTAGCTTGTTGCAGTCTCCTTTGCGGATTGTGGTTAGCGTAACAGGATCATGAACAAAAGGGTCACAAAACCACATGGTTTGGACAGAGAACACTTCCAAGCAGCAGCTGCCTTCAAACCAAAGGGGTTTATAAGGCAAATTGAGCATATGGTTAGTTAGTGTCCTAAGATGACTTGAGTGAAGACTGCATCCACGGTGAAAGCCATCAAAAAGAAAGGCATCATCTTTGGCCAAACACGTACCGTGTGTCAGGTCAGAGGCTTTACACATGTAGTCCCCTTTATCAGTAGGACAAAATAGGTTATCTTGTGTTTCCAGAAGAGGACACTACAGGCAGGAGAGGTTGATTCATTTGTCCAAGAGTATACAACCTGTGTTTGTTTTATCATATCACACACTCCTTCCTCTTCTGCAAATTAGCGGAGCATGCCTCTACCACAAGGCCTTTGCTATTTGCTCCTCCTTCTGCCTACAATTCCCTTCTCATGGACATCCTCATGTCTCACCCTCCTATTTCACACAGGTTGCTACTCAACTGCACCTTCTTGGTGGGGCCTTCTCTGACCGTCTTTCATAAGATAATGCTCCTTATCATTCTCTATCCACTTCCTCTTCCTTATTTTTTTTCACAGTACTTACTGCTACCTGACATTATATTACACATGCACTTATTCATCGGTTTGTCATTTGTCTTTCACAGTAGAATATAAATCCCCTTAGGATAGGGACCTGGTTTGTACAGTTTTCTACCCTAGCCCCAATACCTGATACAGCATGTGTCTGGTACATAGTAAATGATCAATAAATGTTTGCTGCTGAATGAATGAATGGTGTACCAAGCAATTAAATAAAATAATTAAAGTAAATAATAAATAACAGGCAGAGGAGTTAGGGATTTTTTTCCAATTTTAGCCCTTTGGGAATTCAATGTTATAATGTTCTTAGTAAATTGATTTGAGTGGATTCTTTCTGCCCTCAGCAATGTGGATGGCTCTTGCTTGGTTTAAGTCAATCAGTGAAGACCCTGATTCTGGCTGATATAACTGGCTCAGAGGTGGTCACACATCCCGATACAGGCCAATGAGATCAAGGGGACATTTTTTTTTTTTAATGATTTCTTGGAAGAGAGCAACCTTGTACTTCTGAGAGAGTTATTAACAGAGGTGATCTTTTCTTCTTTTGGGGCATGAACAAGTGGATGGGAAGAGGCCAAACAAGAAAATCTTGAAGTGTGGCTAGGGTTTATTTAACTAATACTGAGTCTCTCACCTATGTTATATACCATTATAGACATTGAGAATATAGTGGTTAATGAGAGAGACAAGGTCTTTGTTCCATGGAGATTAATTTTATAGAGGAGACAAAATGAGTAATCAAATAAACAGGTAACTTCAGCTAGTGACACATTGTATGAAGAAAATTAAACAGTATTACATAATGGAGAATTTCTTTTATCATGAGATAACAGGTAAGTCCTCTCTGGAGAGGGTTTTCAGTTGTCTACACAAATGCCCTATTTGTCTATGTAAATAAATATAACATTTTTGTAATGAATCAGTTATATTACTTTGACTTTTAGACACAGTAAAGAAAAATTTAATGTAAACCCATCAAATAAAAACTGTAATATGTATTGTAGTCAATAACATTGCCATACTACCGTCTTAAAGCTTTCAAAATTTGGCAACTTCTATCAAGTATGTCAGAAAATGTCTTCTCTCATCTCACTGACTTCTACTGAGTGAATGTTACCATCTCTAAACCAATCACCTTGTCCAGGGTTATGGACTTAATTGATTTAAGCCTGCCCATGGACTTGAGGGTAGAGTAAATCCTACCAAAGTGTCCATCCAATTGACTGCTATCAGAGAGGTTAAATGGTGTTATAGGGAAAGTGTCATGAGAACAGCCAGAAAAATGGGGGACTGAAATAAAATAGACCATGGAATCTGCAACATCTGCTCCCCATCCCGCCCTATTAATACATCAATAAGCTTAAGTCTAAGAAAAAATGAGGTATTCTCAGGTGTCAGAACTCAGAGGAAATTCAAGGCAGAGGCACAATCAGGAGCTGATAATACAGCATTATAAAAGAACACAAGTCCCAGACATGAGATATGGGACAGAAGATATGGTCTCCAGTCCTCACAAGGAAGAATCTGAAACTAAGCTTCTGCATAGAGCTGGAAGCCCTTCAGTCTCACATATTTATGGGTAAAAAGGATTAGAACAACTCTACCTACAGACCCAGGAACAGGAAACAACAGAATGCTTGTTATCCACCTGGAAATGTGCACAGGAAAAAAAGTCTCTAGTCATCAGCAATCCAGTTTGGAAAATTACTCAGAAGAAGTTAAAATATTGAGGGTCTTTTGAAGAATAAAACTCAAAACCACACTGAAGGGAATATTTTCACACCCTAGGGCATATTGGACTTTCACAGGAGGAGAAAAAAACGGTGACGGCGAGTTAGCAATCCAAGTTTAAATAACACACAAGGAAATGGACCACTTTGAATCACTTTAAAATCACTTTAAAATCACTTTAAAAATAAAACAACAACAACAACAACAACACAGTAACAAAAACAAGCCTGGATTTTCTGGGGAACAGGGCCAGGATATTTATGGCCAGGAGCTGAGGTGGGAATGCTTGGAAGCCGGACCAGCATGGAACAAAGTCAATGTTCCAGAGGCTTGGAGCAATGGCCGGAGCAGCTGAAGGAGAGCTACCAAAGCAGAGTGGCAGAGACTCTCTCTGGGCTAGTAGGCAGTGAGAATTTCCTTAAAGGTGGTCAGATTCTTATAGCATCAGAATTGAGAAGTTATCAATTTTCAAAAAAGCAAAGAGAAGGGAGGGAAGCTGAGTCTGGGACACCTGCTCTTAGCCAAAATAATTGAATTGAGAAACGTGACATTGTGTCCCTGTACCGGGGGTCATATGGCTGACAATAATTTGGAGAGTTTCTTGGAAATGGCTCAGAATAGGACTCTCACAGATGGAAATAAGCATAGCTCAGAAACAAGATTGCCAAAAAAAAAAAAAAAAAGAGAGAGAGAGAGAAGTCAAGCCATCATAATGAATGCTTGTCAACAAAAACAGGATACAAAACATGTTAGTACTAAAAGATTGACATTAAAATCAGCAGATACAGGGGCGCCTGGGTGGCTCAGTTGCTTAAGCAACTGCCTTTGGCCCAAGTCATGATCCTGGAGTCCTGCATCGGGCTCCCTGCTCAGCGGGGAGTCTGCTTCTCCCTCTCCCACTCCCCCCTCTCATGTGCGCTCTCTCTCTCTCTCTCAAATAAATAAATAAATAAAATCTTAAAAAAGAAAAAAAGAATCAGCAGATACAGGATGCAGAAAAACAATGTAAGAAAATATTTTCCATACTACAATAAAGTATGCATTTGCAATGATGAGCATACCCAAAATACCAAGAACGAACAGAGAGACTTTTCAAAACCAAGTAAGAACTCTAGGAGTAAAATTTATTGTATAAGTGTTTCAAGTGATCCTATAAGAAGTTAAGAAAAAAAAAAACCAACCCCAAACCTACTGAATACACTCTATAGGGTTAAACCCATCAGAGAAGCATACTTTTCTCAGGGGAGGAGAAAGTGGGGAGAAAGCTTGGGAAAGGCCTGGGTTCTCCAACTGCTCTGCCTCCGGTAGAGACCTTTCTGTCTTCAGAAAGGAGTTGGGATGCACATTTTTGTCCTTTACTCTTCATGTTCTCCAATCCGGTTTTACCAGTAATAAGGCTGATACTTTTAATCTGACTCTTGGGCCTATTTTTTAGATTTACTTTTTTGATATGCTTTGTATTTATTTTTTAATGTTTTAATTTTGAAAAATTTTAACCTACAAAAAGTGGCAAGAATAAGAAAATAAATACCCATAATACCTTTTATCTAGATTCAGCAATTGTTAATATTTTTTCACATATACTTCATTTGTCTGTATAAATATGTACATATTAATATAATTACTCCTTTCAGAACCATTTGAGTGTTGATATCACAAACCATCATTCTTAAATACTTCAGTATATGTATGCTGAGAGCAAAGACACTGTCCTTTATAAATGCAATACTATTATTGGTTTCAATTTTTGACACAATACTGTTACACTAAAACACCAGTACATCTTCAAATTTTACCAATTGCTCCAGAAATGTCTTTTACAACAATTGTTTTTCCTGATCCGTGTTCCAATCTAGGATTGACATTGCATTTGTGTTTTTACTATCCTTTTTTATTTATATATAATGTATATATTTATATAATATATATAAAGTATATTTATAATATAGAAATATATAAATAAATATATATAAATTAATATATAAAATTATATTTATATTTATATGTATTTCATTGTGCATGATATTGTAACCAAATATATTCATTAAAATATATTGTTTTAAAGTGTGTTTCATAAATTTAATTTTAATAAATAAATAAATAAATTTATTATTATTATTTTTTATTATGTTCGGTTAGCCAACATATCATACATCCTTTAATCTGGAAGAGTTCCTCAACCTTTACTTGGCTTCCACGACACTGATGTTGTTGAAGAATACAATCCAGTTTTTTAATGAATGCCCCCTTAATTTGTTATCTGGTTGTTTTCTCACAATTAGATTTAGATTTTGTTTTTTTTTCAGGGATACTATAAAGGTGATCAGTCTTTCTCAGTGGACCCCATCTGTCCCATCCAAGATGTTAACTTTGATCATTTGATGATGTGATTTTGCCACAATAAAGGGACCATTTTTCTTTGGTAACTAATATGCAGTCTTTACCTGGATAGTTTGATCCCATTCAACAACAAACTGTGACGTATTAGTGTAGCTTCTTCGGATGATTCTTGACCAAATCAATTATTGCCATATTGGTGGCTAGATGTTTTGTGTCCTTTCATCTTAACTGGGACAGAATCTGGAAGCACAAGGTAACTCATTTTCTGAAACCGGGTGCATGGTACATTAGCCTGGGAACCTCGAGAAACTAACATAATGGGTAAAACGGTGAGAAAACGTGTCTTGGTGTGGTTTTGGGGAGGTGGCTTTAAACATAGGCCTTGCCAGTCTTTGAATTTGGGGGCTGTATCCCTTAATGGCTGGTGTTTGCAGGCATGTGATTGGTTTTTAAAAGCATGGCCAGATTTGGAGGATTAACACAATTTTTGGTCTGGTATCTTCAAGGGTGGATTCCTGTCTGGTTTTAGCAAATAAAGGGATTCAGTTTAGGGATTAAGGTAATTAGGGCCTTCAGTTGGTTGAGAGGATTCTGAACTCAGGAAGATATGGCAATTTCTTCTCATGGGTCAGAAAAGATTGTCTTGACTGTGGAGAACGAGCTTATTTTTCTGAAATCTCTCAGGGAGAAGAAACAGACACCCCTAAAGAGCTAGAACCTTCTTTCTTTTTTTAAAAGATTTTATTTATTTATTTGACAGAGCAAGACACAGTGAGAGAGGGAACACAAGCAGGGGGAGCGGGAGAGGGAGAAGCAGGCTTCCCGCAGAGCAGGGAGCCTGATGTGGGGCTCGATCCCAGGACCCCGGGATGATGACCTGAGCCGAAGGCAGACCCTTAACCAACTGAGCCACCCAGTCGCCCCAAAGCTAGAACCTTCTTACTTCAAATGAGGTACTGGTTTCTTAACAGCATCTCTGTCAGGATCGTGAGGGCACCGAGCTACAGCAGGCACTCTCTGACTGCGACTCTTCATTACTTTCGGAGTCCTGAGCATGAAGATGTGAAAATGGAATTGATTTTTTTCCTTTAATCTCCCACCCGATGTGTCTTGTTTCTCAGCTTGTGCTGAGAGACAGACCAGAGAAGGTTTGGTTCTGCTGCAAAGGGTCATAGGTGGGAAAAAGGGAGTTTCAGACAGCCACAGGGAACATTTATTCGATGTCTTTAAGGATTAAATGCTGAAAAAGCAAGATGTGGGGGTAAGTATATGGCCTGGGTTTCCGCTTCTCACTGGAATTCTTAGGGAAAGTCCAGGAGCAGCATTAGGGGGAGCATACATGAACTCTACAGAACCAGTACAGGTTGATTGACAGCCACGGCCGGAAGTGGCGACATAGCTCCACTGTCATATTGTTTGACTACCTTCCTTCTCCAATGGATTATAAAGTTATGAATGACTTCTCATAATCCTCTCCTGTTCTCCCAGAGTGACTGACAGTGGTTATTGCAGTGAAAATAGTCCGAAGAGGAGCTCTAGAAGAATCAACACAGCAAGCTGTGTTCCCTTTAGCTGACACACACACACGCAGCTGGAGACAATGGAAGTGATATTACCTTCTTAAGAAGAGCAGAGTTCAGGAAATTATAACTATCCTATGGGGGAGAGTGGCCTAGGACCCCCCAAGAACCTTCCTAGTGAGGTTCGCAGGTGTCTGTAGGAAACAAAGACGGTCCTTATGTTGCCTAGCAGGACGACCGCTGAGCAAAAGGACATGGGGACACGTGCAGGTGCCACAGCAAGAGAAGACTCATCAGGAGAGAGGATGGAGGCCCCCCTCATCCTGCCCAAGCCTCCACAGGAAGGTGGCTCCACCCTGTATCCATAGGTCCCAGTTTAGGGGTACGGAGGGTAGGGATTAGCCCTCTGCAGGCTTGCCAGGAATTGCCACAGTATAGGGGGAAAGGCACACAAGACAGAGGAACACAGACATGAGATCTCCATCTGGTGGCCAGATAGAACTTCTAACTACATCTTTCAAGAGGATTACTCACAACAAGAAACCTTGGAGGGACTGGATCCCTCCGCCACCTGTACATATAGAATCCGCAGGAGCCACATGAGCAGGGACCCATTCACTCAGCAAAATCTTTACTGAGTACCTACTATTTGTCAAGAACTGTTGTTGCCAGAGGGTAGAGTAGTCAACCAGACAAAGATTGATTTTCATTCATTGAGAGAGATGGATAATAGATAAATGTACAAATAAGTATGTAATATGAGACAAAAAGTAATTTCTAAAAAATCAGAGGAGGGGCACCTGGGTGGTTAAGTTGGTTAAGCATCTGCCTTCGGCTCGGGTCATGATCCCAGGGTCCTGGGATCGAGCCCCGCATCGGGCTCCCTGCTTAGTGGGAAGCCTGCTTCTCCCTCTCCCTCTCCCGCTGCTTGTGTTCCCTCTCTCGCTGTCTCTCCCTCTCTCTCTCTGTCAAAGAAATAAATAAAATCTTTAAAAAGATTAAAAAATAAAAAATCAGAGGAGAGTTAACTTAAATCAACAGACAACTGTATACAACAATGGCCACCCCTAGATGACCCATCCTTCACAAGAGTAAGAAAAGAGAAGAAAGACAAAGAGGGTGAAAGAGAAAATTATACTCCAAAACAAAGTTCTGTGGCTCAAGATAGCCTGGAATGGAGGGCCAGGGAAAAGCTTTCCAGACACGGAAGAAGGAGATTTTGAACCAAAATGAGACTGCGATCTTAATAACAAGATTTTTTAAAAAGTCAGTGGATTACAATTTTATTTGCCAATTATACTGGAAAAAAGGTTATTGGATTGGATTGATGTGAAACATAAGAAACAACTGTAAAGTTTAAGCGGCCTCATTACCCATTAGGGTAAGATCTGGACAAAGCAAAGATGGCAATGATTATTGGAAATATGCAGGACCACTTCATGCTGATAGACTGATGAACTGATACGGATTGATCAGGCTTGTAATCCTCAGGAGTCCAACAAGTACCTGCTCCAGTGTTTGACTGGCATCCGTCATGTGGTTAAAGGTTGTACTATGTGTGGTTTGGAAAATACTCTTTTGCTGTAATAAGCATTTATTAAGCTTTTTAGATTTTCTTAGCATAGGGCTGGTCCTCTGATACTCTCATCTATCAGATTTATTCTTTAGACTTTTTAAAAAGGGTTGAGGATTTGATTAATTCAGCTTTAAGATTTTTATTTATTTATTTATTTGAGAGAGAGAGACAGTGCACTGGGGGGGAGGGGCAGGGGGAGAGGGAGAAGCAGACTCCCTGCTGAGCAGGGAGCCCAATGTGGGGCTTGATCCTGGGACTCTGGGATCATGGCCAGAGTGGAAGGCAGACGCTTAACTGATTGAGCCACCCAGGCACCCCTATATTAATTCAACTTTGGAGATGCTGAACAAATCACCCTCTCTGGTGAAATACAGGTGCAATGGATATTATTATCCCCAAGGAGACTAGTCTGGCTTTTGTAAGGGTGAGTTGTATGGAAGAAACCCTTTGAAGCTAGTGGCGTTGAAAGGTTTTGACAATCGCCCACAATACGAAATATATTAGAAACTAAAATGTCCAAAAAACAGTTGTTACCATTACTATCTGCAATGGAATCTAATCATCTCTTTTTTGTTTTATTTTGAAACATCTGGTTGAAACAATTAAAATATTTTTAAGAGCCACTAATTATTCATGACATGTAATTTGAAAAAAAAAAACCAAAAAACTGTTCTAAGTAAAGACACGGCACATAGATCTGGGTTCAAATTCTGCTTTGATCACTATTAGCTGAATGACCTTGAGCAAGTCACCCCTCAGAGCTTCCAATTCTTTTTTTTTAAAGATTTTATTTATTTGTCAGAGAGAGAGAGACTGAGAGAGGGAGCACAAGGAGGGGGAGCTGCACAGGGAGAGGGAGAGCAGGGAGCCTGACACGGGGCTCCATCCCAGGACCCTGAGGTCATGACCTGAGCCGAAGGCAGATGCTTAACTGACTGAGCCACCCAGGCGCCCCAGAGCTTCCAATTTTTAATCTGTAAAATGGGATCCATCCCTCTGAATTTGGTCAGTTAAAAAGTAATGTGCCAGGAGTTCAGCTGAACTGTAGGAAGCTGAGGGAGCCATCCACTGTCAGAGCAGCTGAATAAAAACAAACCAAAGTGAAAGTCATGGTAAAGCCTTTAATCACTTACTGCAATGGTGTAAGCAAGAGTCTAAAACTGGAAAAAGTGCCGACCACTCCCTCTTCCATTTCCCCCCATGGAACAGTGCACCAGTAAGGTGGATCAGCACAGATGTGGGGGTATGTCACTGAGGAGGGACCCCTGACCAGAAAGCTCCTGCAGTTTTGTGGACCAAGGGCCAAGGGTTAGGGAGGAGGACAAAGGGGAAGACTGGGAGAGGAAAAGTTGTATTTGGGTTGATAGCCATTTTCACGGGTATGAGGTAGTATTTTATTGTAATTTTGACTTGCATTTCCCTGATGATTAGTGATGCTCGCCCATTCTTAACATCAGATATTTTTTTTCTTATTGAATTGTATGAATTCTTTATATATTTTGGATATTAACCCCTTGGTGGACATATGCTTGGCAAATATTTTCTCCCATCCCCAAAACTGCCTTTTCAGTTTTTTGATTGTTTCTTTTGCTATGCAGAAGCTTTTTAGTTAGATGGAGATGCATTTTTGTTATTTTTGGTGTCATATACAAAAAAATAATTGCCAAGACCAATGTCAAGCAATTCCTTTCCTATGTTTTCTTCTAGGAGTTTTATGGTATCAGGTCTTATGTTTAAGTCTTCAATCTGTTTTGAGTTAATTTTTATGAGTGGTGTAAGATAAGGATTCAATTTCAGTTTTCCTAACACCATTTGTTGGAGAGATTATCCTTTCCCCATTGAGTGTTCTTGGCTCCCTTGTCAAACATTAATTGATGATAAATGTGGGGGTCTATTTTTGGGCTCTCTATTCTGTTCCATTGGTCTATTTTTATGACAATACTATGCTGTTTTAATTACTATACTTCATAGTACGGTTTGAGACCAGGAAGTGTGATGTTTGTGGCTTTGTTCTTTCCCATCATTGCTTTGGCTATTTGAAGTCTTTGAAGTCTATTGAAATCTACTGAAGTCTAAAAAATTTTAGGATTTTTTTTATTTCTGTGAAAAACATCATTGAAATTTTGATAGTAATTGCATTCAATCTATAGATGGCTTTGGCAGTATGGACATCTTAACAATATTAATACTTTCAACCCATGAATATGAGATATCTCTCCATTTGTTTATGTCTTCTTCAATATCTTTCATCAAAGTTTTATAGTTTTCAGTATACAGATATTTCATTTCCTTGGTTAAGTTTATTCCAGAGTATTTTATTGTCTTTGATGCCATTATGAATTAGATAATTTATTTTTTCAAATGTTTCATTGTTAGTGTATAGAAATGCAAATGATTTCTGTATGTTGATCTTATATTCTGCAACTTTTCTGAATTTTTTTATGGTTCCAACAGTTTTTTGGTTGAGTCTTCAGGGTTTTTATATATAAGATCATGTCATCTGCAAATAATAACAATGTTACTTCTTTTTCCAGTTTGGATGACTTTTATTTCTTTGTCTTGTCTAATTGCTGTAGCTAGGTCTTCTAGCTGCTGGAAGCTGGAATGTTGAATAAAAGTGGTGGGAGTAGGCACCCTTGTCTTGTTCCTGATCTTAGAGGAAAAGCTTTCAACTTTTCACCATTGAGTGTATGGTTAGCTGTAGATTTGTTGCATATGGTCTTTATTATATTGAGGTATGTTCCTTCTGTACCAAATTTATTGAGGGTTTTTATCATGAAAGGAGTTGTATTTCGTCAAATGTTTTTCTGCATCTATTTTGTATGATTATATGATTTTAATCCTTTATTCTATTTTTTCTATTGAGATGATTATATGATTTTAATCCTTTATTCTATTTTTTTAAAGATTTTATTTATTTATTTGAGAGAGAATGAGAGATAGAGAGCACGAGAGGGAAGAGGGTCAGAGGGAGAAGCAGACTCCCCGCTGAGCAGGGAGCCCAATGTGGGACTCGATCCCGGGACTCCAGGATCATGATCTGAGCTGAAGGCAGTCGCTTAACCAACTGAGCCACCCAGGCGCCCAATCCTTTATTCTATTAATGTGATGTATCACATTGATTAATTTGCATGTGTTGAACTATACTTGCATCCCAGGGATAAATCCCACTTGGCCATGGTGTATAATCCTTAGTGTGTTGTTGAATTTGGTTTGTTAACATTTTGTCGACATTTTTTGCATCAAAAGTCATTAGAGATAGTTATTCTACACTTTTCCTATAATGTCTTTATCTGGCTTTGGTATCAGGGTAAAAATGGCCTGATAAAATGAATTTGAAAGTGTTCCTTGTGCCTCAGTTTTTTGGAGTAGTTTGAGAAGGACTGGCTTTAGTTCTTCCTTAAATGTTTGGTAGAATTTGCTAGTGCAGCCAACTGGTCTTAGACTTTTGTTTGTTGGGAGGTTTTTGAAGCTGATTCAGTCTCCTCCGTTGTTATTGGTGTTTAGATTTTTCTATTTCCTCCACATTCAGTCTTTATGGGTTGTGTATTTCTAGTAATTTATTTTCTTTCTTTTAGGTTTTCCAATGTTGGCATATAATTTTTTTATAGTAGGCCTTTAAGATCTTCTGTATTTTTTTTTAGTATCAATTGTAATGTCTCCTCATTTGTGTCCAATTTTATTTATGTCTTCTCTCTTATTTTTCTAGTCTAATTAAAGTTTTGTCAATTTTGTTTTATTTTTTATTTTTAATTTTTAAAAAGGTTTTATTTATTTATTTGAGATAGAGTGAGAGAACGAGAGTGAGAGAGAAGGAGCAGGGGAGCAGAGGGAGAGGGAGAAGCAGGTTCCCCGCTGAGCAGAGAGCCCGACAAGGGGCTCGATCCCAGGACTCTGGGATCATGACCTGAGCTGAAGGCAGACACTTAACCGACTAAGCCAGCCAGGTGCCCCTGTTTTATTTTTTTAAAACAGCTCTTAGTTCTGTTAATTTTAAAAAAATTAAAAAAAATTTTTTAAGTAATCTCTACACCCAGCGTGGGCTCAAACTCACAACCCCAAGATCAAGAGTTGCATACTCCACTGACTAAGCCAGTCAGGCACCCTAGTTTTGCTGATTTATAAAATTGTTTTTCTGGTCTCTATTTCATTTATTTCTGCCCTGATCTTGTTGTTTGCTTTTTCTGCTAACTTTGGGCTTAGATTCTTCTTCTTTTTCTACTTCTTTGAGGTATAAAATTAGGTTTTTATTTGAGATCTTTCTATGTTCCTAAGGTATACATTTATCACTATAAACATCCCTCTCAGAACTGCTTTTTCAGCATCCCATAGGTATTAGTATGCTGTGTTTCCATTTTCATTTGTTTCAAGATATTTTTAAAAAATGATTTATTTATTTATTTTAGAGAGAGAGAAAGAGTATGATAGTGGGGAGAAGCAGAGGGGGAGAGAGAGAGAATTTTAAGCCGACTCTGCGATGAGTGCGTGGGAAGCCCAAAGCTGAGCTCAATCTCATGACCTGAGCCTGAGGGGAAAACAAGAGTCTGATGCTTAACTGACTGCACTACCCAGGTGCCTCATTGTTTCAAGATATTTTTTGCACTCCCTTTTGCTTTCTTCTATAACCCATTGGTTGTTCAGAAGTATGCTGTTTAATTTCCACATATGTATAGATTTTCTAGCTTTTCTTTTGTTGATTTTTAGTTTCAGGCCACTGTGGTCAGAAAAGATACTTGGTATGATTTCAATCTTCTTAAATTTGCCAGGACTTGTTTTGTGTCCCATCGTATGATCTATCCTGGAGAATGTTCTATGTGCACTTGTGAAGAATGTGTATTCTACTACTGTTGGATGGAATGTTCCATATATGTCGATTAGGTCCATCTGGTCTAATGTATGGTTCAAGTCCAAAGTTTCCTTATTGATTTTCTGTCTGGATGATCAATTAATTGCTGAAAGTGGGGTATTGATATCTCTTACTATTATTGTATGTTGTCTATTTCTCCCGTTAGATCTGTTAGTATTTGCTTAATATATTTAGGTGCTCCAATGTTGGGTATCTTATATATTTATGACTGTTGTATCTTCTTGATGAATTGACACTTTTATCATCATATAATGGCTTTCTTTGTCCCTTGTTATCATTTTTTGGCTTATAGTCTATTTTGCCTGTCTATATATAAATATAGCTACCCCTGTTTTTGATTTCCACTTGCATAAATATCATTTTCCACCCTTTTACTTTGAGTCTATGGGTGTTCTTAAAGCTGTAGTGAGTATCTTGTAGGCAATATATACCTAGGCTTGTTTTTTCTTTTTTAAAGATTTTATTTATTTGACAGAAAGAGATACAGCGAGAGAGGGAACACAAGCAGGGGGAGTGGGAGAAGGAGAAGCAGGCTTCCCGCCGAGCAGGGAGCCCAATGTGGGGCTCAATCCCAGGACTCTGGGATCATGACCTGAGCCGAAGGCAGACGCTTAACGACTGAGCCACCCAGGCGCCCCGGGCTTGTTTTTTCTTTTATCCAACCAGTCACTCCATGCATTTTTTTTTTTTTTTTTAAGTAGGCTCCATGCCCAGCATGGACCTCACTGTGGGGCTTGAACTCATGACCCTGAGATCAAGACCTGAGCTGAGATCAAGAGTCAGACACTTAGCTGACTGAGCCATCCGAGCACCCACACTCTTTGCCTTTTGATTGGTGAACTCAAATTTACATTTAGAGTTATTATCAATATGTAAGGACTTATTGTGCCACATTATTAATTGTTTTCTGGTTGTTTTATATTTCCATTGCTTTCATCTACCTTCATAAGTTTGATTTTCCTTGGTGGTATGCTCTGTTACCCTTCTTTAGTTTTTGTGCATCAACTTTAGCTTTTTACTTTAGGGTTACCATGAGCCTTACAAAAGATATTTTTTAAATAAAATGGTCCATTTTAAGCTGATAGCAACTTTAATTGTCTACAAAAACTTCACCCTTTTACTCCCCCATTTTGAAAATAATTTTGATGTCATTCTCTACCTCTTTTTATATTGTGCATCCATTAATCAAATACAGAAGTTACTTTAATAATTATTCTTAATACTCCTTTCCTATGACCTTTGTACTACAGTTAAGTGGTTACTATACCATCCTACTACAAGCCAGAGCTTTCTAAGGCTAACTATATATTAACTTTTACCAGTGTGCTCTATACTTTAATATGTTTTCATGTCACTGACTAGTATCTTTTTATTTCAGCTTACAGAACTCCTTTCAGCATTTCTTGAAAGGTCTAGTGGCGAAACTCTCTAAGTTTTTGTTTGCCTGGGAAATTCTTTATTTCTTCTCAATATCTGAAGGATAAGCTGGGTTAAGTATTCTTGGTTGGCATTTTTTTTTCTTCCAAAACTTTGAGTACGTCATTCCACTCCCTCTTGGCCTAGAGTTTCTGCTGAGAAATCTGCTGTTAGCCTAATGGGGGTTATTTTGTGGGTTATAATCTTTTTTTCCCCTGACTTCTTTTAGAATTCTCTCATTATTTTTGATTTTTGATATTTTCATTATAATGTGTCTTTGAGAAGGTCTTTTTGCATTGAGAGGATAGGGTTATCTACTAAGTCATAAATTGGGGTGTTCAATTCTCTCCCCAGGTTTGGGATGTTCTCAGCTATTATTTCTTAAAATAAATTTTTTGTCCCCTTTTCCTCTCTTCTGGAATCCTCATTATTCTAATATTTATTCTTTGATGGTATCCAATGATCATGTAGGCTTTCTCTGCTCTTTTTCTTTCTTTCTCTTTTTTTTCCCTCCTCCAATTGGGTTATTTTAGAAGTCCTATCCTCTAACTCATTTATTCTGTCTTCCATTTGTTCTGCTTTACTGAAAATGCTCTCTATTATATATTTCATTTCAACCACTGAGTTCTTCAGTTCTTCAGTTCTTCTTGTTCTTTTTTTTTAAATGATTTTTATCTCCTTGCTAGATATCTCATTTTGAACCTATTTTTTAGGGGGATTTTATTGAATTGTCTTTCTGAGTTTTATTGCAGTTTAAGTTTCTTCACATAGAAGGAAATTTATAGCATTAAATGCTTGTATTAGAAAATAGGAAAAGCCTTAACTCAATAATTGCAGCTTTATGTTAAAAACCTTGGGGATGTTGGTTGGTATTTAGCTAACGAAATGAAGTGGAGCCTCTGCTGGTTTCCAGAGCTTCTTACCAGTCAGCCTTCTCCTCTCTGGCACCTGCCCTACAAACTTTAGTCCCTATAGCCTTCCGGGACTCCCAGCTCTATCTCTTCTACTCAGGGAGACTACTAGGCTCTTCCTACATTCTCTTTTTCTTGTGTAGTAGCCTGGAAACTCTTGCTGGGGCAATCCTAGAGATCACCTTATTTATTTCCCCTCTCTCAGAGATCACTGCCCTGCTGGATATCCAGTATCTGAAACCTACTCTTTGTTATACTTTATCTATTTTTCAAAAGGAGTTTTAGGTTGGAGGGTAGATATGGCCCTGGTTTTTCCATCTTTGCACAAGTGAAAATCCTGTTACTATTTGAAAGAGAAAATATTCTTCAACTTTGTTAAGAATTATTTGGGGGGCTTTAAAAAATACTGATTTCTGGTCTCTACCCTATAGAGATCTCCTTAACCTGACTCTGGCAAAATGTGGTTATTTGCCTTTTTACATACTTTCCTGAAGATTCTGTTGCAGATTGTCAGAGGGTTAAAATTTAAGAAACACCTGGATAAGAAATTTGAAAGGAAATTGGACAGAAAAGTCAGAATCCCCTTGTGGAAGATTTTATATGAATAATGAATAGGCATTCTAGGTTTTTGTAGTATCCAAGAGAAGTTTTATAAGACTATTCTGACAGCTTTTCAAATTAAGGCCAATATTATCCAAATGCATAGTCTTTAACTATGATGATAAGAAATCCACACATAAATAGAAGTTCAGATGAAACCACTCATGTAAATTAAGAAGGTTGTTAGTAGCATTTTTTTATTATGTATATTACTCAATTAAGATAGGATACCATTTTTGTGGGGCTTCATTTTTAAAAACGGCAGGACAACATCGATGCCTTTAATTAAACTCTTCTTTTGATGGATTTTTATGTATTTAATTTTACTTCACTATTACCAGTGCTTAGAAGAAGAAAAATAATAAAACTTTCTTTCTGATAAATACATCAAAGACCAAATATTTTCAGTATTAATTAGTAATTAATTAAAAAAATTATTAACATAAGCCCAAACACTTATGAAGTTATTAAAATGCACAGATCACACTTTTTTTCATGGCTCATGCCATTGACTGGAACTCACTCCAGGTAAATACACTGCACAGACAGGGGTATTAAGAAACTCTGACAGAAACTCTGATGATACTCATTAATCAAATGGAAAGTCTCTGCTTCAGCTTGATTGTTTAACATTTTCCTCTCCTTTTTCAGTGTGTTTGCTTCAAAATAACTTTTAAAAGGTTTCACAGATTCTGGGCGCCTGGGTGGCTCAGTTGGTTAAGCGACTGCCTTCGGCTCAGGTCCTGATCCTGGAGTCCCGGGATCGAGTCCCACATCGGGCTCCCTGCTCAGCAGGGCGTCTGCTTCTCCCTCTGACCCTCTTCCCTCTCGTGCTCTCTGTCTCTCATTCTCTCTCTCTCAAAAAATAAATAAATAAAATCTTAAAAAAAATAAAAGTTTTCACAGATTCTGACAAAACTTGGAACTTTCCAAAATTTACCCATAATTTTAAGTTTGATTTCTGGTTCGGTCTGCCACCTTGAAGGAAAACGGCTTTATATTTAATTTTTCAAATGGAGATAACCATTATCATTTTGAAAGAGATTTCAATAAAGTTCGGTAGTTATGTAGGAGACAAGAGAGATATGCATACTGTACAACGTCAAGTCAATAATCTTTGAATTCCTTGCACTACATCCCTGACAAACCTGGCTTGGACTTGAATGTCATCAGTGACTTTTAACTCACTTCTTTTAAAGCAGCCTATTCTATCCTTAGCTAGTTTTGAACTAACATTGATTTCAAATCAATTTCTCTGTAGCTTTCTTACACTGATTTCACTGGGATTACAAAGAACTAGTCTCAAGCCTTTTCCACATGAAAGTCCTTCTCATGTTTTAAGAAAGCAATATGCCCTCTGAGAATTCTCTTTGCAAGAGAAAACATTCCTGGTTCTTTCAACTGTTCGCATTTGCCATGGTTTCCCCATTTTGGTTGCTGTCTTTTGAATGAGCTGAAGCCTTTTGAGAAGAGAAAACTTACTGTATAAGTCTTATAGATAATGGTCAAACATTCATTGATAAATAAATCAGTAAATGAAATTTATTGCTGAGGAAAGTTGAAATATAAAATAAAGCATATAACTTGGTCTATATATTGAATATTATTGCTAATTTCAGGGAAAAAAACAATTCTTTTTCAATTTTTTTTTTTTTTACTTGGTGTCTGGGCAGATTTATGGGAAGCTGAACAAGTATTCATCCTACTTAACATCTATGTTATAAAGTTATAGTTTCTAAATGCCCTTGAAATTCAAAGTGGCTTCTTGACCTAGCACCTATTTGGATACTTATAAGCCAAAAATTGGTGATCATTTTCAAAATGAATGAATGTTTATAGCTGTATTTCAAACTTATCAACCCCTCTTCAAAAGTTAACATATAGTAAGGCTTTTTGTTGTAGCATTGATGTATTCCTCCAACAGAAGTGCAATGCTTTGTGTTTTAAGAATTATTAGATCCTTTCCATTTCAAATCCTTTCCACTGCTGTCTGAATATTCATGAAAGGACATAGTTAACTCTCCAGAGCAATGTTGTTTAATAGAACTTTCTATGATGATGAAATATTTGATATCTACCCATTCTAACAGGGTAGCCACTAGCCACATGTGGCTATTGAGCACTTGAAGTCAGGCTAATATAACAGAGGAACTGAATTGTTTATTTTATTTACCTTTAATTAATTGAAATTTAAGTAACTATATGTGGTTAGGGGCTACCAAACTGGAGCAGGCTTAGTTGTTGGACACTCAGAGACCCTTGCCTCTTAGGCACTGTGCTCTGAGACATATTAACTGTGGTTAGATTTTTTCCTCCCCAGTTGAATGTGTTTTTTTTTTCCTCCAAATTGCTCATTGTGTAAAAGAACAATTTTAGTTACAATATAGACATTAAAAGCCATGGTATTTGAATAGTCTTTTTTTTTTTTTAAACTAATGCCTTTGCTTATTTCTCATGCATTGTCCAATTTTGTTTTATAATGTTTCTTTCAGTACTTTAAAATCCTGGGTGCCTGGGTGGCTCAGTTGGTTAAGTGGCTGCCTTCAGCTTGGGTCATGGTTCTGGGGTCCTGGGATCGAGCCCCACATCGGGCTCCCTGCTTGGCGGGGAGCCTGCTTCTCCCTCTCCCACTCCCCCTGCCTGTGTTCCTTTCTCCCTGTCTCTCTCTCTCTATTAAATAAATGAATAAAATATTAAAAAATAAAAATAATAAAAATAAAATCCTTGCTAAGTATCTTAGATCTAGAATATGGCTATAAATTCAAAAGTAGTAAAATGGGTATTTTCAAGGGGGAGGAGTAAAAAGGGAAGAGAAGGAATCATTTATTTTTCAAAGTTAAAAGGTCACATAAGTAATAAATTGCCTTGAATTTTAAAACCATTGTCTTAAAACAACAACAAACGGTTGGAATATGTCAGCTATAAAGTCTTGGGATATAAGGAATCTTTGCCATTGATTCAAGGTTGACTTATGCTACTTTGTAAATAAACATTTAGCATATAAAATACTGAACAGAATAGAGGAATGGGAAATCTTTAGCTCTCTTTTGAGTGTTCCAAGGACACCTGCAAAGACTTTTTCAAAGATTTCACACTACAAATTGTTTTAAAACCCCAGAAATCTCTGCCTCAGAGATGTTGTAAGGACTGTCTCTTGGTAATTATGGGCATTTTCAAAGGCTTGTTGCTCTTTCTGGTGGAATTGGTCAGATGGTTTCCTGATAGGTAGCTTAACTTTAGATACCAGGAAGCAATAATCAGAAATGGAGTAGGAAGGCAAAGGGCTAATGTTCAGTTGCTTGAAGATGTCACTAGTACAAAAACATTTTCCACTCCCATCTCTGGATCTTTGTTTATGTTATTTCTTCTTCAAAAAAAATCTATCCTATTGTTCAAAGTCAAGCTCAAATGTCACCATCTATAAGAAGATTTCTCTGAGCATGAGAATTAAAGCCATCTCATTCCCTTCATTTCTGTAGTGCTTTGATGATGTTATTCATGGCTCTATCTACATACCATCTTCATCACAAGTCATCTTCTTTAGTAGTCTGGGATAACATTTAGGCAGGGCTTACATCTTATATTTTTTTGTACCAATTCCCAGCACTTAGCACATGGTAATGATCTGAAGCCATCCTCATCTTTAAAATGGGAATAATAAGCCATCAACTGCACATATTGTTCTGAATACTGTTGCTGCATGACAAATTACCTCAAAACTTAGCAGTTTAAAACAATGATTTTATTGTGCTCATGACTTGTGGATTAGGCATTTATTTATTTTTAAAAGATTTATTTATTTATGAGAGAGATTGAGAGATGGGAGAGGGGCAGAAGAAGAGGGAGAGAGAGTCTCAAGCAGATTCCACACTGAGTGAGGAGCTCAACCTCACAATCATGACCTGAACTGAAACCAGAAGTTGGATGCTTAACTGACTGAGCCACCCAGGTTCCCCTTGTGTTAGGGATTTAGACAAGGTTCATCTGGGTAGCTCTTACCCAGGGTTCATCTGGGTTGGATGTCCAAGTTGAATTGCTCATAAGACTGGCAGTTGACTGGAGCACCAATCTGTGGCCTCTTCACAGTTGTAATGGAAGGGTAATCAGCTTTCTTACATGAAAGTTTAGGGTTCCAAATACAAGGTTTAAGCAAACAAAATGGAAGCCACACTGTCTTGTGTGACCTGGCCTTCAAAGCTCATTGTGTGACTTCTAATATAATCTATTACTGTAAGTGTTCACAAGTCACCCAGATTCAAGGGAGGGGAATTAGACTCTGCCTCTTGATGGGGCTGGCAATATCACATTGTAAAAGAACAAATGAAATGGGAGATATTGTTGTGACAATTTTTGGAAAATACAATCTGCCACATACAAGTAATACATATGAAAACACTTTGGACCTCAGAGAATAATGGCCATATTCACTCATATTTTACCTTCTTTTTAAATTTTTTTGGGCGCCTGGGTGGCTCGGTTGGTTAAGCGACTGCCTTCGGCTCAGGTCATGATCCTGGAGTCCCGGGATCGAGTCCCGCATCAGGCTCCCTGCTCAGCGAGGAATCTGCTTCTCCCTCTGGCCCTCCCCCCCTCTCATGTGCTCTCTCTCTCCCTCTCTCTCATTCTCACTCTCTCAAAATAAATAAATAAATCTTTAAAAAAATAATTTTTTTTTATCACACCACCTTTTGAACTTTGACCTATTGAATTCTATGCCAGGTCTGATCCTCACCTAGTGAGTTACACTCAAGTAAGGTCTGTGGCAAAAAATGCTAACATGCAGAGATTGAGCGGTAGTGCTCAGAACTTTGAGCTTGCCTTCCCTGCTGCTCCACTCTTCTTTCTTTCTTCTGATATCTTTTTACTACTCTTACTTTGTTTTGTCAGCCTTTTATAGGACTGGTTCTATATGCTGTATTTCTCTTCATTGGTGTATACTTCTTGGCGTATCTTCATCTTCTCATTTCTGAAGCAAGGGCTGTTCAATGAATAGAAACATTTCATTCTTCATAGCAGAAGGTTAATTTTAATCCCTCATTGTCCACAGTTGGAAAGAATCATTATCTTAGCCCAAAACTCTTTAGGTGAGATTTTGTTTGTTTGTTTTTGGTTTTAGGTAAATGAAAAAGCAAGAAAAAAGAGGAGAGTGTGTCTTTTTGCCGGGGATGCAGGTCAATCCCAATAAAAGTACCCAGGAGAGTACCTGATATAGTAGACCCTGAGGAAATACTTGTTATAGATAGCGTTAAACAAATCAGCATTCACCTGGTGCTGACCACATACCACATAGACACTAGTTAGTGGATGCAAAGAAGTATGAAGAGCCAGTCATCAAGCTAGCTGGGAAGACAACTCTTCATCAAAGAAGCAGAAAACTAACAAAACAATTCTGTTCTGTAAGGTCCAAAGCTAGTGGATAACCATAAATTATAATCTTGGGACCAGTGGACAGACTAGCATTCTTAGGACACCTTCTGTGTGCTAGTTGGCCGACTCCCTTATTTCACTGAATCCTCATAACAGGGCTATGGGAGAGAAACAGAGAAGGGAACTGATGGAGCAGAGAGGGGCATAAAGAACCTAAAGTCATGCACTTTGCATGGGGAAGAACCAGAACAAACTTCAGCAGCCAACATCAATGTCAACTGACTTTCCCCAGCTTTGACCCCTATCCTCAAGATAGAGAGACTCCCTTTCCTCTTCTGAGATCTTTTTCAGCTTAATCTCAGAGGCTGTTACATGACCGGGGCTACTTAATAGGCAATTCTGTGTTGACTGTATCTTTCTAAGAGACTTATCTAATGCCCTAACTGATCAGGGTTCAATTTTTCCACTGGCCACTGGAGGGCTCCCCACTGTAAGCTTTATAGACAATCACCAGGTAATACTTAAACACGCTTTTTATTGTTGTTGTTCTTTCTGAAGTTTGATTAATTCCAGGCCTTTGGGAGTTGGTGAGTGACTATGTCACTCTTAAAAATGAGGGATGAATAACATTTGGCTGGAACCAGATTGAGTCAACTTTGGGCAGAGGTCATGTAAGCATCTTGCCACACAGTTCTTTATGTACCCCTGAGGCCAGGCTGCCCACACTTTGCTTCTCAAGTCCCAAGCCCACACATAATTCAAGCAATACACCTCGACATCTGACCTACAGCCCTGCATCTACTTATGCCTTCTTTGCTGACTACCAGCTTCTCACTGCCCTCCACTTTGGACTCTGCCCTAGGGACGAAGGCCTCAGCCAGGGCAAGGATGTAATTTGTTCACTGCTGGAGCCTTGGGATATTTTTCAAAGCGGGCCTCCAGGCTTTGCCCCTGTGTTGTCTTAAAGCAAGGGGAGGCCAATAAGGGGGGATCAAGGAGGTTCCAGTTTGCTGTCAAACAAAATGCCTTCTCTACTCTCTACAACTTTTCCCTGCTGGTTGATATATCACCTTGCCTGGTGCCCATACTGTTTAAAACACACAGAGAGAAGGAAATGTTGATCTCAGTGAAATATGTTGTGAGGGCAGAATTTCATATCACAACAAGATGACATTTTTCAGCAAAGACTCGGAGCCCTCCAAAATATACCAGAAAGAATGACACACTGTTGTTGTTCAGCTGTTCATGGATACTTGAACTTTTGAATAATGATTTCAGAGGACCTATCCTGCTAGAAAGTTGTTTGGAAACTAAAGTGGAACTTTAAATAGGGTCTTCTCAATGAAAAACACTGCCAAAGTTTAAACAAGAATTATTTTGTTCGAAAGCAAATCACTCCAACTCTGGAATGACTTTCAACAGAAGAAATCAGGAGAGAGTAATGTGCTTCGTGACAGACTTAGGTAGACACAAGAACTAGTTATGTGCTCCCCTACTGTGTCAAATCAGCCACCACAGACAAAAACTGAGAAAGCTGGAATGCTGAATATCATCACTGTTACATTTCAAGACCAAAACCCCAATGAAAAGCATATCTCCACTGACCGAACAAATGCAGATTGTCTGCTCATTTGGAGGTAATTGGTCTCCTTACCCCTCTGGTACCCCTATGAGTTGAAATCATTGTTTTCCTTTTAGAGATGGAGGGGCAGAAGCATACAGCAGGCAAGCAGTTGACTCGCGTCGGCCAGGTTGTGGTCACGGTGATGAACGTGGCTTCGTTCACATGTTGGCTCATGCACACTCATGTTGAGTAACTAGGTCCCACCTGAGACTGTAGTTTTCATCTTTACCTCCTCCAGCAGTGGCATTGGATGCGTGAAGCCTTTTGGCAAGAGATCTGTATAGGCAAGATTAGATAGTAGGCTTTCCATAGAAGCCTCCCTACCCAAGCTGTTTAATGTTCTGAATCACAAAAGTCAGAGATGGGACCACTAATCAAAACCGGAGATTAAAGCCAGCATTCCCACTGGCTCAGGTTTGACTAGTCCGGTCAGAAGTCAAGTGAATACCCAACGACCCATAAGCCTGACAGCAATTTTCCACCCTGGTGGGAGGAAGCAGCAGCGTCTATGTGGTTTGGTTCTAATGACATTAAATTGCCGACACCAAGCTCTGCAGCTTTCATCTCAGAAAACTCCACCCTCCCAAGTCTGTGGTCGGCAATTACACCCATGGCCTGGATTCTGGGATGCTGCTTGGGTGGTATGTAGAGTAAGTCCTACCCTGGCTAGACCCCATCTCCTGCCTGAGCCATCGTCATGCCAAAATAACTGGAGGTGCGGAGTCCTTCAAGACATGGGCCGCTAAGTGCGAGGCAACTGCCTCTGTACCACTTAGTATTAATTATTTACTTGACTAACAGAGGAAGTAGATATGTAATACCCAGAGAGCTTTAGCCTTATCCTAGGTTCAATTTAAGCTAAGCACCCTCTTTCTGGAAATGCCTATGTGGGTTTTTCTCGGTAAGTGCAGTCAGCAAGTCTGAACAAAACCCTCCTATGCTGTCTGACACGGCTATGTTTGGACTCATATCCTGCAGCACTGCATGACCAAGATGGCTTTGCTGGTGCTCTGGGCTAAGTGAAATGGCAAAGATATGCCTTTGTGAAAGAAAATAGAAATTTCTCAGATGGAAAGGAGTCTGAGAGAATTGGGTCCTCCATCTTGAACTTGAAAGAAACTAAGCATGGAAAATGTACACTCCTCAATCATCAGGGTTGCAGAATAAGGGAAACATTTTTAAACGGAGATATAAGGGAAATTGGTAAGAGGAACTATCTCTATACACACTTAGACAAGTGAGAGAATACTTTTTGTTGGCTCTTGGCACTGCTTTATCATAGCATGGCTGGATAGTTTGCTGGATACGGAGCCTGGAGTGGCATTGAAGACCAGAATCACACCAAAGAGCCTCTCAAAACAGTTTACAAGATCCCGGGGTTTAGACATACAAATCATGATCATTCGAGGTATTCATTCTCTCAGAATCACATGCAAAGTAAATGTGAACTCTGAGCCCAAGATCTAAAATCTGGGGCAGCGCTGTTGCCAGTTAGGTTAAAATAAGGCACCAGGCAGGATAAACAAGTTTGTGAATTATATGGTGTCCTTTGCATTTCCATTAGAGGGCATTCTTGCTTCACAAATTCCTGAGTTTTCTGGTCATCAGAGAACCTTTTCTTCCAAGGCAGGTCTGCATGATAGGTGGTCTGACCTGGCAAATGGCATGCCCAGCAAGGTAAGAGAAGTTGAGAGGAAACAATATGGCATTTCTTTTTTCCTGCTTTCAAATCAAAAGTGCATACCCAAGGTTAACAGAAAGTGGCTCGGGCCAAAACTGTTTTCCTGGGAATTGTTTCGTTTCACAGACCTTGTACGCAGTACTTCCATGGACCGCCAGAGCCTTTCCCGGGGGAGCCTGAAAGGAGAGACAGTTGATTTTTTAGAGAGATTGTGCAAATGCAGCCAAGCAAACAGGAAGGTGCCTGGAGTCCTAGACGGGGCCTTTCCTCCCTATGTGCAGTCACTGGGGCCCTGTGTCGGGGGGGGTGGGGGCATGAAGCCAAGGCTGAAACAAACTGAGTACCTTCCCCAGCATCTCTAGCCTCTCGGGCTGGCCAGCTGCTTTCCCAGTCCCTATCTGGTCATCACATGTATCTTGTTTGTGTGTAAGTAGGCATGGCAGGTGCGTGTGCATGTGTGGTTTCGTGCATGCGCACCACCCTAAATGAGAACTCAGGGCATGCACGTGGTGCTGGAGTCATTATGAGGGTATTCCCATTTCAGAGAAGGAGTCACGGGAATGGTGTTGACGAAGTGGTTCATACTTCCCCTGGCTGTGCTCTGAATGAAGGAGACACATGTGGGAAGTTATGGTTTTTGATGGATGGCAAAACACCTGTGGACAATATATATAATTCTGGGTGCACACGTGGGATGGGGATGAGACACGAGGAAGAAGAAGTTGCTTCCTTCCAGAAGGGGCTGGCAACTGTCTCCTAAAGAGAGAGGCTAGTGCTCTGCTGCCTGTGGAAGAGCTGCCTTTTTTTTTTTTTTTAAGATTTTATTTATTTATGTGACTGAGAGAGACACAGTGAGAGGGAACACAAGCAGGCGGAGTGGGAGAGGGAGAAGCAGGCTTCCCATGGAGCAGGGAGCCCGATGTGGGGCTCGATCCCAGGACCCTGGGATCAGGACCTGAGCCGAAGGCAGGGCAGACACTTAATGACTGAGACACCCAGGCACCCCAGAAGATCTGCCTCTTAAGCCACGTGTCGGTTCGAGATGCTGTTAACAAAGTCCTGGTGGCCCATGAACAGAAGGAATTTGTTTCTCCCACTTCTGTGGGCTGGAAGGCTGGGATCACAGTGCCTGATCAGATGCTCCTTCTGGTCGTGGACTGCTAACTTCTTGGTCCATCCTCATGTGACAGAACGAGAGTGAGGGATCTCTCTGGGTCCCTTTTGTAAGGGCACTAATCTCATTTGTGAAGGCTCCACCCTCATGACCCAATTACTTCCCAAGGGTCCCACCTCCAAATACCATCACATTGGGATTAGAGTTTCAACCTATGGATTTTTGGGGGACACAAACATTCAGTCCATTCAACGATGGGAGAGCTCAGTGGGGAAGCTCATAGGAACTTTTGAATCCTCCCTGGTCACCTTGAGGTGGCTCAGGATTAAGGCAGAGAACAGCGAGGATTCTTTATCAAGGCATTGGGTTAGGAAGCCAGTCTGCAGAAAGAGGGGTGCAAAGGTGGGATATAAAGCTCTCCTTCACCTTGGGCCTTAGAGGACAAGAGCTAGAGTTGGCCCCAGAGTTGAGCAAAAAAAAAAAAAAAAAAAAAAGTAGCTGTCTTTTACCATGATGAAAAGGGTTTCATGCGGAGTGGTTGTAGAGAATCATGTCAGGACAGTAACATAGATTTTACGAGATTCTTAAAGTACAAAGCTGACAGAGGACTGACGAATTTTGGGAGAAACCAGATGACTAAACTTGTCTCTAATGGGCTTAAGTTCGAGACCCTGGGCAGGAAAATGAAACCTGTAGCAGGAGGACGAGAGGGCAGGGCCTGCAAGCTGTCCCCTTGGCAAGACCTTGATGCAGTCATGGTAATTATCGCCCCAGGAGGGGAAAGCCTTGTTCTGTCCTTCAGACTGCAGCTCCTGGTTTTACAACTGAAGCTCCTGGCCCTCGTTTTCATTTGGGCTCTGCAGCAACAAAGCACCTTTGGCCCAAATCTCTCACTTTCTATTTTTAAAAAGCAAGGATTTAGGCATCCAGGGGAACCTATAATTTCCCCGGCACTTGAAACGATCAAACCCGCCCCAAGGCGCGGATGAAGCTCAGGTCCTCCCGCGCAGGTTGTGATGGTCCTACCCAAACACCGAAGGTTGTCTTTTCTGTGGGGTGCAGTCACCATCATTCCCTCGCTGGGTGCATTTTCAATCTCACATAATGGAGCAGAGAAGTGGGTGTGCTCAGGGGTAGAATGTAGAACCTAACACTGGGTTCTGTCATAGGCCTTCGGCTTGCAAAACAGGAGATGGTTTGCCAAGTTTAGAACCCCCTGGAAACCTGTGGATTTGGAACTCCAGATAGAATTCCAAGTTTGTTTTTTTTTTTTTTTTTTTTGAGGTTCGAGCTCTTTCAACTTTTGGCACCAACGTGACTTCCTGTTTCTAAGAAAAAAAAGCTTTAAAAAGTTCCATTGAAAGAACTTCTAAAGTGCCCTGGACATCCAGTGGTTTTCACAAAACAATATTTTGATGAGTTAAGTGTAAATGTATCAGAAACATATGGATTAAATTTCCCTTGAAATACGCAGGGGTTGGAGAAAAGGAGGGGAGCAAGCAGGCGAAACACACTTTAGGGTTTTACCGAACCCAAAACATTTGAGAAGTACTTGGAGGTGTTTGAGTGAGCCCCAGCCTCTAGCACCGCCCCCCTACCCCCGGGCTGGCGACAGCCACCTCGCAGCCAGGCAGACACCCGTTTCCCAAACTGTGGTGGTTGTTTGTACAGTCGGGGAAACGTGAAGGTCATGGAACTGACCAGGGCGCACACCTCACCTGCCTGCCCCAGTATTCCAGCCCCGAGCAATGCATCAGGAAGAGCAGTTGGCAGTGCCTTTGGGGCCCTGATGACAAAGCACAATGGCTTGGGCACGAGATTGCCATAAACCAGATTCCGATGAAATGAGAACCAACTGAAGCCTCCGCTCCAAACTTTAATTGGACCCGTTGCTAGGAACAGCGATGTTTCCCCGGCTCTATGTTCCTCTCTTTTCCCTCCCCAGTTCAGCTCCTGTTCTGTCTGTCTGGTCTTGGCTGACACTAGAAGCAAGAGGTCTCAAACTCACCCTCCAGGAAACATGTTCTCACTCGATTTCCACCTCCATTCACGGAAGGCAGAAGTTTGAATGCGGTTCACAGAAGCACCACTATCTAGAGGGTTTGTGTGGGGGTGTTGCACAAAAGCCTTTCCTGGGGAACACCAACTTCGTTAAGGTTGGCTCTGGGGCATGTGGATCATGCTGCACAGAACAACGGCCTTGGAAAGGGAACAAGGGACCCAGAGCAGCGAGGCAGCCGAGCAATTCAGTTTTTCCAGTAAACCAAGAATTCCCAGAGAGAGTAAAGACATTTCTCCTTTTTTTTTTTCTCATCCTGTTTGCTTTCTTAGAAGATGATGTAGGTCTTCTCCTCCTGTTTCTCAAAGATTCCTGTTCGCAGCCGTATACTCTGCACCCAGTTACCTAAGAGCTGGCCCCCTTTTTGTGGGTAAGTAGGGAAATAAAAGACTGAGAATGTTTCTGATTTCTGTTGTGCAGGATTGTCTCGGAGCTCAGGCCCTCTGAGTCACATGCAGGCCTCCGTCATCTCGTTTTTCAGCCTTTTAGGGGATTTCCAGCCATGGGACTATTTACTGGTAGGCAAGTTCAAGTAATAGAAGAGCTCTATTCTAGGCCAGAAGTTCTCGGCCCTTCCGAGGTCAAAACAGATTTGAACTAGCTTTAAAGAAAGCGTCTTTTAATTGAAAGACTATTTGGCTGGGCATCAAAGGGGATGGGCAGAGGCTGACCTTTGTTTTTTTTCTATAATTAAGTCAGCTATACTATTAGTTCCTCAGTTTCCCCATATTCCAGGAAGGATGCTTGTGTATATTACCTTGATAATTGGTGGGAGGATAATATGAAATGCTTCAAACTTCTTGAGGGCAATGCTGTCAGATGAAAAAAATAATAATAAACTACATTATACAAAGCCTAGAATTATGGTGTATTCAAGTATAGCGCTGAATGTATTAGGAAAATTGCTTCATTCTTTCCCTCCTGGTAGCCTACAACTAATAATAGTAATTATTTATGTGGCGCTTGCTATATGCTAGGTATTTTAGGTGTTCTCTGCATATTAACTCATTCAGTCTTCTCAATGACACTAATAAGTAGGTTCTCTTTATCATCTCGATGGGGAAACCAAGATACGGATAAGTAATTTGCCCAATTTGCCAAAATAGTTTTGGCAAAGTCAGGCTTTGAACCACGGACGTCAACTCCGGGGCACATATTCTTAACCTCTGTAGGGGAAGGAATTTTGTCTTCAGGCCAGATGATCCCAATCCTATTGCTGAGATCTCTGATCTTGAAAAGACCCTCATGAAACTTTTCTCCCTCTCAAGTATTTTTACAAGCAAATAATTATGTTGAAGTAAAGCAACACACACACATTTCCCTGTAATTTGCCATCTCAAGACGTGGTGCCAGTGGAGACTTCTTCAAACAAACACGCTTTATAACATCATGTGGAGAAACTACCCTCTAGGTTGATAGAAAGACCTGTTTAAAAAAAGCTTCAGGAGGGGAAAATGGTCTGTCTCCTTTAATTAAAAGCAAATTTCTGAAGTCTCTGGAAAAGCAAGGAAAGTGTATAGATATCTATTGACGTTGGTGTAGAAATCAATACTGAGGAAACTCTCAAGCTGAGCTTGGGGTCTTGAAGGGAAAAAAAGAAAGCTGGAATGTCTGGTGTTATCGGGAGAAACTTGTTGCCTGCTGCATAGGTGACTGTGGAGAGGGAGCTTGCTTTCATGTTTGGGGCTTGTCGCCAAAAGCTTGTTCTCCAACTAGCAAAGCCCCAGCCGAGCAGGGGGGAGCTCTTAGGACATCTGGAGCACAGAGAGCGCAAACGGGCTGGTTCGCATATAGGTCTCACTAGCAAGGAGAAGAAGCACTGCCAAACAGTGCTTAAGCTTCAAAGTACTGCTGAAGCCTTGGAGCCCTGGAAGGCTATTTTGACTTTAAGGAAAGGCTTGTGGTAAGTTTTGTTTCTATGGAAATAAAGCAATTAGCTTAAACAGCAGTTGAAAACTATTTAGTGAAAAAGATACCAAATGGCATTTCTTTTCATTTTACACTTAAATCGTGTATGATTGTCTCAATTAGCAACTAGAGAGCAACACGTGCTGATGCTTCTGCTTACTTTTAACTAAAGGTTTCTTTTATTCTTAGAAAAACAACACTGATTGGACTGGGTACCAGAAGGTGAGACCCAGTGGTATTGCCTGAGGAAAGCCTTCCTGGGTGATTTCTGCAATTGTGTGTGAAACACCATTGTTCTGCTGGAGGCACCTATTGGCATTTCAGGTTGAGCTTTTAGGGTGAGAGTGACAAATTCAGACTTGCCTTAAAGACAACAAAGTGCAATGTGTTGATTACTGTCCTACTTTATTCTCAACACAGGCTGAAAGTAAGGTTAAGCAAATGTTCTCCAATTCACCATAATCCCCCCAGTTACATGCCTCCCTTCTATGTCATTATATGGTGCCCTTCTTTCCACTTTTTAGGATGGCTCTAGGATACTGCTTCTCAAATAATTCACCTGGGCTTCGTGTGAAAATGCAGCTTCTGAGCCTTGCCAGAGAGAGAGAGAGAGGGAGATAGTGAGAGAGAGAGAGAGAGAGGCAGGCAGAGGGAGAAGCAGACTCCTCGCCGAGCAGGGAGCCTGATGCAGGACTCAATCCCAGGACCCTGGGATCATGACCTGAGCCGAAGGCAGATGCTTAACCGACTGAGACACCCAGGAATCCCAAGAGTCTGCATTTCTAACAAGTGCCCGGTGAGGCTCATGCTTCTGGTCCAGGGATCACCCTTTGAATATCAAGTAGATTGTGACCAAGTTCTGTGTGTGTGTGTGTGTGTGTGTGTGTGTGTGTGTGTGTGTGTGTGAGTGAATGGCTAGTGATGGTAATACTTGACTGATCTTTTCTTCCTCTTTTCAAATATTTAAATCTAAATGTTGAAATTTAAAAAAAAATCTCTTTCCCAGTTCCAATGCCCAAACACATGGATTAAAGCAGTCGAACTGAGCAGCAAGGGCAGAGGAGGATCCTAAAAGAATCAAGCTTAATTCTCACCACTGAGTGATGTGTAATTGGGCTCTCACACTTGTTTAAGAAATGGTGCTGAGAAGGTTAACAGACCCATCAAAGGTACTAAAGGCATTTGCAGCACAGAACCCAGAGGCTTTTCTGATACTTTTTCTCCTACAGCATCATTAACATTGGCTCCTACCTTCTCAAGTCTTCCAAATGCGTGTCAGTACGTACTTGGGATATGTGACGCTCCTTGTACCCAGGGCTGTCATTCCCCAACTCTGGCCTCTCATACAGAACTTTATTGCCTAATTTTTGCCCACTTTGAACATTTACCAGTTCACTCTGATACAATTATGTCAGTCCTTTTTATCCCTGAGCAAATTCAGGGGTTCAAGTAAAGGGCAAGTTATACTTTGATTCAGCTTTTCTTAATTTGCTCAAAGATGAACTGAGAAAACATTTACTCAGTTTTTCCATTTTCTTCTTCTTTCTCTCATTCTCAATACTCTATCCTCTTTTTCCTATTAACAAAAACAAGTGAGAGCATAAAAAATAATCTGTGCAAGTGGAATGTATTATTTTATCAGCTGTCGGCCAGTGAAGAGCAGGCGGACTGTATTCTGCACCTGATAATTCAGGAATAGAGCAACTGGGGCCCGAAGGGAGTGAGGTGAATCTTCCCTGAAATTCTGAAGCCCTGAGGTATACTGATAGCTTATTTAACAATTCAGCTGTTGACAAATGATCAAGGGACAGTAAGGCCATGGGAGGAGGGCAGAAGGAAAGGAAGCTGAGGGATGGAGTGGGGTAGAGGCTGCTTCAGGGAGGACTGAGCAATTCAGGGAAACAAAGAGGCTTTGTATCATGAAAACAGTGACCTAAAAGTGACAAAAGAAAGGAAGAGGGACAAGTAAGAAGGAACTTTTACAACTTGGCCCTCAAACGAAGCTGAGTTTTTTTTCTTTTTTTTTTTTAAGCATTTATTTATGTATTTGAGAAAGAGAGCACAAGTGGGGGGGAGGGGCAGAAGGAGTGTGTAGAAACAGACTCCCCGCTGAGCAGGGAACCCAGTACATGGCTGGATCCCAGGACCCCGGAATCATGACTTGAGCCAAAGGTAGACTTAACCAACTGAGCCACCTGGGCGCCCCAGGGAGCTGGGTTAAAACACACAATTTTGACTAAAGATGGATTACTGAAAGAGGTAAGTCTTTATCTCTACTGAGGCCACAATTAAACAATTTCTCAATGAGCCAGGAACTTATGCCTGGGGTATAAAAGAAAGAAGTGTTTCGCAAAGGTGGCACAGACCTGCTGGGTCTGGGAAGGGATGGTGAGGAAGGGGGATGGAGAGAGAGTACCGCTTTTGGAGCTCATTCCTGCCCAAAGCTTCCGTAGGAATTCAAACTCATACAGTTTCTAAACTTACTGTCTGTTCTTTAAAATCTTTCTTCATAGAAGGCACTAATGTGATCAAGTTCTGAAAACCAAAGCATAAAAAGGAGGTCCATTCTCTTAACGTTCCAAGTTCCCCTCCTAGGTCAGGTTGAGGGCATTTTGACAAATCAGAGAAAAAGAAGAGTCATTTTTCCGAAGACTTTGTTTAAAATAAATAGTTATTTGGGGCTCTTTTGTCAGGTTTAGACGTAGAAAACGTCTTAGAGGCAATGTGGTTTGACGCTCTTATTTTATAAGGGAAAGAGGGAAGTACCTTGCCGCGGGTCACGTGGCTGGTGAGTGATTAGATTTGAACTTGGTTATTATGCCTTTTTGTTTTTGTGTGTTTATTTTATTTTATTTTATTATATTATCCCTTTTTGTAAAGCTCTCAGCACAGTATTCTCTTTATACCTTCAGAACATGTTATCTTCTTCCTTTCAGTAATATTTAATGAAATCTTCTCTCAAATAAGAACGGTTGCTGTGAGAAGGGCCACATAAAGGATGTTTCTATATGTTAATGTTGCTCTTCAAACAGCGATGTTTTTAGGGGACACTTAGGGGTCTCTCACAATGTTCAGCACTCCAGCTGCCTGACCAATCTGCCTCAGCGATTAATTAGGAAATGACAGAGAAAAAAAATCAAGGCACTGATTTTGGCAGGTTTCCTCGTGATTCAAACTGCCTGCAGTAGGACATTCCCATTGGTCAATTCTGACCAGAAAGGATTCAAGCTTGTGGGCCTTTTATTAGTTCAGACTTGCATTCTCAGCCAGTTACCTGTGAAAGCTTCTGCAGGAATCACTTCTGATCAGGACCACATCCATTAGGGGAGGATCAGTAGATTCCAAGTGCACTGTCCTCTGCACAGAGCAGTAAGGCCCTTGGGACCCCCAGTTATGCTCCAACTTGGAGATCACTTTGCTGTTTCCCCTCCAACAGATTCCAGCAGCAGATACAATCTAGAGCCTCAAAGGCAGGGCTGGAAACAAAATGACAACTTGGCTGTCAGTATTCTGGGCTTGAACCTGCTTTGGCACGGGAGCGGATAAGATGACCTCATAGGTCTTTTCCATCTCCAATTTCTGTGAACCATTGTTCTTGGGAATAGATGATTTAATAGGCCAATACGTATTTGTGTTTGCCCACTCCGCTGTTCCTTGTATTTGTTATATTTTACTTGGTTACCCTGGGAAGAACAAATCCATTATGTAAGTCCAGAGACACTCAGAGGTCAAAATCAGCAAAGGGCAGAGTTTGAAGGGATGTGGTCAAGAGAGAGATGGCGGTGAATAGGAAACCTGAGCTCACAAGTGCTTTCTAGATGTTCCCAGAGCAAAGTTTGAGGGAAAGTACCAGGATGTGATGTCTTCTGGTGCAGTGGAAAGAATATAAATATGGAGACAGAAGACCTAGTTTGAACTCTGACTTACTGGTTTCTAATGATTTCAGCTTCCACACAGATAATGGATTCAATAATAGTTACCCTGTTTGTTTAAAGAGAGTTGGTTTAACAGTCATATGAGAGAATACATGTCTGTGTATTACAAGTGTAAAGTGATATATAAATTAGGGATATTTATTATTATTTAATGAAGTGATTCTTATGCTCAGAGTTGAATAGAAAAGTTCCATGTACAAAGAGCTATGCCAAAAACAGCTATGTTTTCTGAAGGCAATTTTGGAAGAAAGGACGAGAAACTGACAATAGGAAATTAAATTTAATCAGTGCGCAGGAAGAAAGAGAAGTAAAACCTCAAATGTTCTTGTTTTCTAGTTTGTTTGGCATGTAAGCCAAAGCACATTTCAAAGTCTGAGAAATATTGAAAATCACCATTGATCTTTTTCTTATGATGAACAACTCCTAGAAATTCTTAAAGTAATACCCTAACTGGTCTAATATTCAAAAAAGCTGATTGAAATAATGTAATTCAATATAGATTTTTCTGAGCAGCTTCTATGTGCAAGACCACAACCCAGACTTAGAAAGAAAAAACATTCCCTGCCTCCAAGAATTGCAATTTAAAAGGGAAAAAAGAATTCATAAATACATCCAGTGTTTTCCAGGGGTTAGAATAGGATCAAAATGATTCTCACAAAAGAGTTTTTCATTGGCTCTATTTCCTTTCAGATTACTCAGTGGTATCCGGGAGTGACCCGCTCACTAAACCATTGACCCCCATGTTGCAAACACCGTTTTGGTTCTCTCTCGCATCAGTTCACTGTGGTCATGCCTTCCGGCTTCGTCAAAATCCACTGAGATCCCTGTTACTGCTGGCCCTCATAGGGGCCTCCTCTTCTGGTCCCTGCTTGAGCTGCCCATAAATGCCCCTACCGGTATTAGTACCGCACAAGTCACATTAAATAAATAAGTCAGATAGGTGTATAAACAACATGGAGTAGGCAAAATGGGTGAAGGGGGTGGTACGGGCTTCCAGTCATGGAATGAGGGAGTCGTGGGAATGAAAGCTACAGCATAGGGAATATAGTCAATGGTGTTGTAATAGTGATACCTGTAATAGGTATTGGCAACAGATGGCAGCTACACTTGTGGTGCACACAGCATAATGTACAGAGATGGTGAATCACTATGTCGTACACCTGGGACTAATGTAACTAGTGTGCCAACCATATGTCCATTAAAAAAAGTGTAGAAGAAATGCCCAGTAGGAACTCTTGATTCTGCTCAGCTAGGGGGTCATGGAATGCTCTCTCTGAAAGAACACATTTTATTTTTATTTGTGTTTATTTATTTATTTACTTATTTATTTATTTGAGAGAGAGAGGGACGGAGGGAGAGGGAGAGAGCAGGGGGAAGAGTGGAGGGGGGGAGAGGAGGGGAAAAGATCTCCAGCAGACTCCGCACTGAGTGCAGAGCCCCACATGGGGCTCACTCTTAGGACCCTGAGATCATGACCTGAGCCAAAACCAAGAGTCAGTTGCTTAACTGACTGAGCCACCCAGGCACCCCAAGAATGCATTTATTTTTTAATATGAAGCATGAATAGATGCCAAAAGACAGGGAAGAAAGACATCCCAGGATTATGGACTAGACTATATAGACAAAAACACTCTCGTTGAGGTGGAGAAGGCACGTAGTGAGTTCCAAGAATAAAGGAGCACATTATCAAAATGCCTGTACACCTAATCCTTAAGGGCTCAGAAACCATAACTATACCCAGCAAGTCGCTGAGTAATAGTGAGTATAAACTAAGTGCAGAGTCCGAGACTTTAGACTGAAATCTCTTTACCATGACTCATGAAGGTTTAGCATAATTACTAAATTTGTTAAGTAGAATTCTAAATACCGCTACATTTCCCAAAAAGTTGAGTAGTTTCAATTGGAGTTTCTGGTTAGATCCGCAGAAAACAGGTTTTATTCCAACGCGTAGCAATTGGTGTTGGGACCCATGGTTCTGTAAACACATAGTCTTTATTCAATGTAAAGCAGTGTGATTTCCTGGCACCATCAACCATCACACGAAGAAAACTTGAAGGCAGTCTTTTCCTATAAAGAAGAAGACTGTTTCTTCTTTTGACCCACAGATGCCTATGGATTTCTTTGCTTATACTATACTCCCGCCCCACTTCCCAAACTACTCGATAGAGCATAGGTATTGATTTATACTCTCCTATGGCTACTCCAGTAATGGAGCTCTGGGTGGGCTTTTTCTTTGGCTCATCAGTGTAGATGATATCAGTTGTGCTCTGAGAGGGTAGGCACCAGCGTGGTACTTTTTTTGGGAAAATGACTGTGAATTAATGCCTTTAAATGATGGCAAGCATAATGATGCTGTCTTACGCTCTACATCATCCACCTTGGTAAGTCAGTGTAAGCAAAAGCATCTCATGGAGAAGCAGAGGATTTGAAAATCTCCCAGAAATTTCAGAGACAGTCAGACTTCTCTGCTCATGTGCTCCCCAGAGAATTTCTCATTGTCTTCTCTACCAGACTTATATATTCTCATAACACTTTTTGCCACAGAGCAAAAAGCAGATGATGGCAAAAATAATAAAAATGATGTTGATGATGTGCTATGTATTAGCAGTTTCCATAGAGATGACATTTATGTCATTTATTCATCCTAGTAATTCAATGATCCCATCAAAGAGGCAGAAATTGAGGCTTTGGACCAGTTAAGTCAATATCCCAAGGTCACATGGTGACAATGTAGCAGAGCTGTGACCCAAACCCAGGTCTGCTTGTTCCAAAATCCATGCTCTTCAGCAGGGACATTCTCGTCTCTCCATTCAAACAACAAAGCTGATCTGTGACTGGGGAGGATAGGGCAGGGGGTTATCACTGCCGATTTCAGGCTGCTGGTATCCCATCTGCTCTCCAATGACATGAAGGATAAGTGCAGAAATTAGCTCAAAAGACTTCTAGATGATGCTCTAATAAGATATTGATCATAAAGATCCTGGAAGATTGTTTTTTAAAAGGAGAAGTACACAATATTCATAATGGAATGATGGTTAATGAAAAGAAGTTCAAGGATTTAATCCAAACAATGAAATACACAAACCAATCTGAAAATGATCTAGAAATAAAACATATATTTGAGTTACTTTTTTTAAATAAATATCTTATTTATTTGAGGGAGAGTGAGAGTGAGGGAGAGAGCACAAGCAGGGGGAGGGACAGAGGAAGAGGAAGAAGCAGACTCCCTGCTGAGCAGGGGCCCAACTTGGGACTCAATCCCAGGACACTGAGACCATGAGTTGAGCCGAAGGCAGATGCTTAACTGACTGAGTCACCTGGGCGCCCCTGAATTACCTTATTATTATTATTTTTTTTAAAGGCAGAAAAATAAAAGGAAAAAGTTAAGACAGTCTATGGCATAGAATTGAACAGAGAGAGACTGGCAAAATGAGCTTTTTCTCATATACTCAGAAATTTGCTGTTACTAACATATTAACTGCAAATTTGATTTACACTTAAAGATAAGATAGATAAAGATGATTTAGAGAAAAACTACCAAAAGATGGAAGAAATTGAAGACAGGAATTATGGGTAAATGTTAATGGCATTTGGGTTGTTCAGTTTAGAGGAAAAGATCGAGTACCACTCATGGATACCTAATATCATTATAAAAATTACAGTTTTTTGTTGGCTTCTACTTTTACAGAGGGTAGAAGGATTAGTTTGTGTTTCAGATTTACTTCATTTTAGGCCAAGAAGTTTCCTTTTCCAAAAAGTTATATGTAAATTAAGAGTGTTTACCAAAATCAAACTATGAGCTAAAGAGTAGGAGGAATTCCATTAATAGATCTAAAAAAGTCTGAAAGAAATTAAAACTCCGAATGATTCTTTTCTGTGGCACTATGAACAATCTCAACCCTACTCCCTCCAAAAAGCCTCTGTGAGTCAGTCTGAGCTATGACTGACATTATAAATTTTTCTAAAGCAATTGAAATGGAACAAAACCAGAACATCAAAACACTCTCCAAACCCAACTTGACCGACCTGATATTTCACTTGGTTTGAGTTCCCGGTGTTAAAAAAAAAAAAAAAAAAAAAAGTTTTTTTTTTAAATCATACTTTAAATGCCACCAGACAGCTCTTCTATTTAAAGAAGAAATCCTATGGTGGATGCTTTAGAAAAACAAACTTTTGTGAAATGAATGATCACCCACTGATCTATTTGTTTTGAAAATGTTGATTTTGGGGGTTCTGATTTGCTTAAACTACCTGATTCTCTATAGGTTTTGATTATAACAATGTGGCCAAACTGGTTATAGAAGAAACTAGTTCAATTACCATGCTTAACAACAGTATGGACAAGACATCCTTACACCCGAAACAAATGTAACACTGTGTATCAATGATACTTCAATAAAAATAAATAAAATATGTAAACAAATAAACCAAAAAACAATACAACCTTGATGATTATTTTACATTAAAAATTAATTATATAATTTAGGTGACCAGTGGCATGATTTAATTTCTTTTATAGAAAGAAAAGCCTAGAAAATTGACATCTTAGATGCTCCATGCTTAGAAATTTTAGGAACTTCAAGAAGTCAGAATTGGCTCATTCATTTTTAGAGCTTGAATCGGTGTCCATTATGGTTATGCTTGTACGATATGTGTGCTAGCCCCTTCCCCTTTCACCATAGGAAAACTGGGCAGCCTTTCTGGAGAGCAGCCTCAGCCGAGGTAGTGGAGATGCCATGATTGGTTTTCCTTTACCTCACCACTGAGATGATCCTTAATACATTATAGAATTCGGTCCCTCAAGCTTGTGTCCCTTACTTTTCATGGAGGCAAAATATTGCATTTATTTTTCTTAATAGAGATGGGAAGGACCCTCCAGGTCACATTTTCTTGTTCTTAGTTCCTGTTTCTTTGAATTTGACTCCCTCGTAGGGTCCTGGGGATATTAGAACCTCATTATTCTTTAAGCTTTGAGTTGTACTTAGAGGCTAATTTAAATCAATCCCCAAATAACAGCCAAATGTTTTGTGCTGGGGGGCCGGGGGAGGAGTGGTGGTGGTGTAAATCAGGGATGGATAAGTGTAATTTCTCTTCAAAGGTGTGAATCCATTTACCTTTATCCCTTAGAGGGGCACATGTAAAAAGCCTCTAATAGAATGTCCCCTCCTATCCATCTCACCCCTTCTACTTATGAGTCTAATTGTAGATCTGGATCCACAAGGAAATGATCGGGGGTTGGGGGAGAGGTCGGCTATTCAGATACACAGTAGGTAAGAAATGTGAAGCCAAGTGAAAAAAAAAATGGAGTCTGAGAGTTTTCTTGACCCTGAAAAGAAATGGGGGGCTACTTTATAAAACAGAAGGACAGGTACACATGGAGAAGGTGTCAAATTTACTGCCAGACAAATGACATTCAAAATATTTATGAAAAAGAGGCTTTTATTCCAAAGCAAGCTGTTCGATCCTGGGCAAGTTATTTAACTTCTCCTATGATGTTTCCCTAATATTATCAGTTAGGAATTATCTTTACTCAATAGCATTATCTTGTGGATTAACTAAAATATAGAAATAGGCTGATGTGGTACCTGAAACATAATAGACTTAGGGAATATTATTTCTCTTCCTTTTCATGAACTTAACTGTTAAAGCACCCAAGTGTATAATAACAATTTTATCACCCACTTACTGAGTGTCATTAAGTGACTGTTAAATACTAGGAGCTTTACGTACTTTGCCTCTATTGTATGATTTAACTCTTCCAACAATCTTGTCAGGTAAATGTTATCAGTTGTTTTGTTGTTGCTACTGTTGTTGTTGTTTACAGATGAATTAATTGAGACACAGAGAAGGTAAGTAACTTGCCTAAAATCTCATAGCTGGTAAATGGTAGAATCAAGATTTGGACTTGATTCCAACTATGACACAAAATATTATTATGCTCTTTTTTTTTTTCTTCTCCAAGTCTGCTAACCAAGCATGCACAATGCCCTCTAGGGAAAAGATCTATACTCTACTTTAGATTTATCAAATGGAAACAGTGTTTTTCACACAATGATCAAGAAAACTGATTTTTTTTTTTTTCCTGAGTTACTTTAAGAAACCTTGAACTATCTGGGTAATCTAGAACACATCTGGTCGTTTACTCTGAGTGTGTCCTGACTGTTAAGTCTACACTACAGTAATGTAGTGGATATTCTTTTGTGTCTGACTTTTTTTTCACTCAATAATATATTCGTGAAGTTCACTTAAGTTATGCAAGTAACCATAGGTCACTTGTTTTCAATGATGAATAGATTTCCCAGGGAAGACTATATCATAACTGGATATTTGGAAAGTTTTCAGCTAGAGCTCTGATGAATAACGGTGTTATGAATATTCTTGTTCCAATCTTTTGGTGCATACGTGCTTGCGTTTCTGTGGAGTAGAATTGTTGGATTACAGGATATGTGTTATGTTCAGCTTTAATAGGTACTAGCAGTTTTCTGAGGTGGTTATACGCTCTACACTTCCACCAGCACTGAGTTCCAGTTGTCTCCATCCCCATCAGCAGCTGTTATTCGAAGTCTTTTTCGTTTTAGCCATCCTGGCAAGTGTGTAGTGGTATCGCATTATGGTTTTAATTTGCGCTTCCCTGGTGACAATGAAGTTGAGCATTTATTATATGTTTATTGGCCACTTGTGAAGTATTGTTTCGATCATTTTTCTATCAAACGGATTGTCTTTTTATTGATTTGTAGGACTTCTCTCTATATCCTGGATATGAACCCTTTGTTAGTTTAAAGACTGTAAATATTGTCTTTCTTTCTGTGGCTTGCCTTTCTCACTCTCTTGATGTCTTTTGAAAAATTAAAGTTTTTACTTTTAATACAGTCCAATTTGCTATTTTTTTTTTTTTCCTTCAAGGATAATGCTTTTTATGCTCTGGTTAAGAAATCTTTCCCTCCGTTGGGTTATGCATATACTCTCCAGTATTTTACTTTAGAACATTGTTGTTTTGCCTTTCATGTTTAGATCTACAATCTACTTAAATGGATATTTGCATATAATTTGATGTAGAGGATGTTTCAGTTTGTCTGTACATAGGTCTAATTGTCCCAGCACTACTTATCAAAAAGATTATTATTTTTCCGTGGTTCTATAGTAACACCGTTGTCTTCAATGTAGTGTCTACATATGGGAGGGTCTGTGCAGACTCTCTCATTTTTTCCAGAGATCTATTTGTTAATCCTTGAGCCTATATCACACTGTGTTAATTACTGCCACTTTATAATACGTCTCGGTATCTGGTGTTTGGGAGAACAAATCCTTTTACCGGAGTTTCCCTCAAATAGCTCTTGAATAGCTTTGACTTTGTTAACATTTTAATGTAAGTTTTAGATTCAGCCTTTCAAGATCCACCAAAATTATTAAAAAAATGCTTCCAGATTTTTTTGGGTGGGGGGGATTGCATTAAACCATTATGATCAGTTTGGGGAGAATTGACATCTTAACATAATTCTTCCATTTCATAAGCATGATATATCCATCTATTTATTTATTTAGGTTTTCTTTGATTTATTTAGGTTTCGTGCTGTATACTTTATATATTTCTGTGTAGACACATGGCTTTCTTTAGATTTATTCCTAATTGAGGGCATACTTTTTCTGCAGGTGTTGAGGTACCTCAAAACTCATAGTAGTTTCCTAGAATAAAAGTGCATAATTGATATTCCTATCAAATAACTTGGTTATTTGGTACTACTGTAAATGACATCTTAAAACTTCGGCCTCCCATTTGGTTAGTTGCAATTCAACACAATGCAATTGATTTTTTGTATATCGATCTTTACCCAGCAATTTTGAAAAGCTGCTTATTATTTTGAATTTTCTGTATAATCTCATTGTCTGTGAAAAGAAGAATTTGTTTTTTTCTCTTTCAATCTTTACACCTCTAACTTATTTTTCTTATAGCACTTATCCTTCTAGCACTTCCAGGATGATTTTGAGAAGTTGATAATGAGCATCTTTATTCTTGTTCCTGATCTCAAAGGGAAATTTCAAAATTTATTACCATAACATAACGGTGTCTGCTGAAGGTTTTTTGTAGGCACTGTTAATCAGATTAAGAAAGTTAACTTAAGTTCACTAGGAATTTTTAAAAATCACAAATTATATATATTGAATATTTTCAAATTTTTTTTTTGCAAATATTGAGATAACCGTATTTTTTCCTTCATAATTCTCTTAATATGGTGAAGTATACCGATTTATTTTTTAATGTTAAACCACCTTTGCTTCTTTGGTGTAAACCCAAATTAGTCATGATGTATTAACCTTGGCATGACTTGCTCATACACTGTTTTAAGAATTTTCCTTCTATGTTCATGAGTTAGATTTGTCTGTGATCCCCTGCCTCCCACAATGTCTTTGTCAAGTTATGGTATAAAGGTTCTGCTGGTCTTATAAAATAAAAATAAGAAGCTCTTCCACACTCTTTTTTCTTCTCTGTTGGTGTAAAAATAGCATTATTTCTTCGTGAATATTTGTTAAAATTCATTGGTAACCTTTCTTGGTCTGGAGTTTACTTCCAGTGAAGGTATTTATTTACTGAGTTTATTTATTTAATAGTTATTATAGTGTTATTTAAGTTTTTGATTTCTTCTTTCATCTTTGGTTATTATATACATATATATTTTAAGATTTTATTTATATATTTGAGAGAAAGAGAGAGAGAGAGAGCGCATGAGCAGGGGGAGGGGCAGAGGGAAAGGAAGAAGCAGACACCCCACTGAACAGGGAGCCCAATGTGGGGCTCGATCCCAGGATCCTGGGATTATGACTTGAGCTGAAGGCAGATGCCTAACCACCTGAGTCACCCAGGAGCCCCAGTAATTATATATTTTTAAGTAAGTTAAATTTTTTTTTTGAAATTCACTAATGTAAATTTCCAAGTTCATTTTCTTTAAGTTGCTTATGATTATAGTGACCATATAAGTTATAATCCTACTGGAAGACTTTTGAGAGTGAGAAAGATAGTATAAATAATTAAAATTGGGTAATTTTTGAACTACTTATTTCTTTACTTGAAATTGATTTTGTTAGTTTGGTGTATTTATAAAATGGTTTTATTGAAAACCTATTTTCAAAGATAAAAGACTTTCTATAAAATATAAATAGCATATCTATTTTTATTAATACAAAGAAGTCTTAATACTGAGTGCCTAACCATTATAAAATGATATACAAATATTTGTTTTTAGTAAATATTCATGTTACTTCGTTGGTTTCTTGGCTGTATTTATCACTGATATTATTGTATCATTAACATATTTCTGAAGAATATATTTTTTACAATATTGTCTTACTATTTCTAATTTTTCATAGAATTTCCTGCAGTGTTTTCAAAATTGAATTTCATCTTTCTAAATTTGCAATTGTTGACAATTTCAGTTGATGTTTATTTTGTTTGACAGAAAAAGAGGGAGAGAGGGAGAGAGAGAGAGGGAAGAGAGCACAAACAGGGAGAGCAGGAGAGGGAGAAGCAGACTCCCTGCTGAGCAGGGAGCCCGATGCGGGACTCGATCCCAGGACTCTGGGGTCATGACCTGAGCCGAAGGCAGACGTTTAACCAACTGAGCCACCCAGGTGCCCCAACTGATGTTTCTTTGTAGATGAAGATATTTTCAATTGAGAGCATACTTTTTCTGCAGGTGTTGAGGTACCTCAAAACTCACAGTAGTTTCCTAGAATAAATTTTATTATTTTTTTCATAATGAAATGTATAAATATTTCAGTCCAAATATTTTCACAGATTATGTCTCTTTGTTTCAATTCAAAGTACACTTCTGTACTTTGAACAAGTTGTCTATGATTATGATTCTTTGAGCATTCACTGAATTTATATGCTGCAAAATTGTGGGCCTTTTCAATTTCATCCTACTCTAGTTCAGAATATAAGTTTATCCAATTAAAAATAGGAGGTCCATCAAAAGATTCTTATGACAAGTTAACATCACAAATCTCAACTATAATGTTTTAATGTGAAATCTTGCACACCATTTGAGTTCTCCAGTTTAAGTTCTCCAGTTCCTCCTTATTTATGAAGGGATACATTTGTATTTCTTTCTCTCTGAAAGTTTTGTTACTTAATTGCAATTAGTAACTCTATGAGCTAAAGCTTTCTGTTGTTCCATTTCTTGAATATTTTCATTAAAGGTTTACAACTGATTTTGAGAAAAATAAAACCAAATTTTAGAAGTTTAGTTTTTGAAGAACTTCAAAAGCATTGTAGGTCATTGAGGTTGAATTATTAAAGAGTTTTTCTTCAAAGCCTTGAACATTCCTAAAATCTGATTGAGTGAGTGGCAAAGGCAGCTCGTGTGGTTGGCTGTGCTGCTACGTATATTGAAATTTAATAACAAGTTTATCACAAAATTTTTGTCGTTCATTGTCATAATTTACATATATCTATAAGTACTGACAACTAGAGCTTTTATTTCAGTTAGAAGATTACAGCAGCTTCTTTGGGTGTAATTATAAATTATGTGTGTACCACAATGAATGATTAAGACACAAATTTGAAATTTAGTAAGAATTTTACCTTATATTGGTGTCATGTTTCACCAAAATTTGTATTCTTATCACAAAACAAATAATCTTGTCTTTATTGTTGAACTTTTAAACAAAATTTACAAAAATGTCCCATTCTGACTTTGAGCAGAATGAACTCCCAAGCATTTCTGTGTAAACAACAGAAGCATTATTGAATTAACTGATTTTCTGTTTGAAGCGTCTGATGACACTAGTATAAAGCCAGTGTTTACATGTTTGGGAAGTTGTTGAACAAATGGAGCCAATAAATTCATAGCTGTCACTTTACTTTTCATATGAGTGCAAGAAATCTTATATTAACAAAATGAGTGGAATTCATTTAGGGCAGTCATTTGATCTAAATGAACAGTCATGCTTCACAGAATGATATATAAAAATACCTTCTGCAGCTGCTTTTGTTCATTTTTGTTTTCAGAAATAATCTCACAAATATTAATTTTGAAGTGAGATAGTGATATGTTAGCAAATTTGTGTCTTCTGTCTTTTTTGTGCATGTGGTAAGGAATAACACTTGGACTCCCATGATGAGTGGGTAAATGTAAACTAATATTTTGTGTAGTTCACATGTTTATCAGCAACATCCTTGAGAAACTGAAGTCCAGTACTTAATTTTTACCAAATATGCTTTTTTAAAATTCAAAAAATTTTTTTAGAAAATAAAAAAGCATCACCTAAGAGTAAAAGAAGCATACAGTTATACATGTTACTCCATCCAATGAATGACAAAACCATATGGCAAGAGAGTTTAGATTTTTCTAGTCCATACCCTTTCTGGCAGGACTGCACAGCTGTTTTCCCACATAAATTCCTTATGTAACCTGTAACGTTTCACTTTTCTCAGACTCCACCTCTGGCAGCGTGGTGGTTTCATGCATCTCATAGTCTCAGCATGAATCATGGCTTAACTCACTAGAACGCCAAGTAGCTAACAGGGGCTGTCTGATGACTGGTCTCTTATCTTCCCCAGAGTCCAGCATCAGCTGGTGCTGCCCTCCTGCAAAATGCACTAATTCAATCAGTGAGTGCCTTCCGTGCTGCGTGTGAGGGAGGTGTTTGCTAAACTGAGTCGGGTTAGGGTTCTCAGGAATGGCAGTTTATAATCTCTCATCTTCAGTTTTAGAGTGGGAACTGTGTTCACTGAACATACATTTCTCTCTCTTTTTTAAAAGATTTTATTTATTTATTTGAGGGTGAGAGAGAAAGCACACAAGTTGGGGGAAGGGTGTGGGGGGAGGCAGAGGGAGAGGGAGAAGCAGACTCCCTGCTGAGCAGGGAGCCTGATGCCATGCGATGTGGGGGCTCGATCCCAGGACCCCAGGATCATGACCTGAGTGGAAGGCAGACCCTTAACCGACTGAGCCACCCAGGCGCCCTGAACGTACATTTCATATACTGCTAGATAAAACCACAGCAGAATGTGAAAAAGTACAAAGAAGAGGTCTACACAATCCATCCAGGACTATTTATAAGTATTAAAATTAACATTTTGTTACAAAAGGCAACTCAGGTGAACTAGGAAGCAGTTGGGATACCAGGCCAAAAAGTATAAACTGGGCACGCAGTCATGTTATAAATAATACTCTGCTAAATTCTTTCTTTGCTTCCTCCCTCCCTCCCCTCCTTTCCCTTCATTACCCACCATGGAAAATGTTAGGCATATACCAAATTAGAGAGCATGGTACTTATCTCACAGCTTCAACAATTTTTAACACATGCCAGTTGATCTCATCTATATTCTTCCTACTACCCCCTTCCCCTGGATTATTTTAAAGCAAATCTTGACACCATTTCATTGCCTCTGATGATTTTTTTTCAGAGGTGTGCAGGCTCTTCAGTAGGCTGTCCCCCGCTCCACTTTTGATATTGCTTATTTGTACCTTCTCTCTTCTTTTCTTGGTGGTATTGTCTTGTCCAGCACCAATTAATTTTGCTATACTTTTCAATGAGACTTCCTTCTTTAGTAGTCTTTTCTATTGTTTGTTTGCTATTTCATTAATTTCTCTTATCTTTAATTATTTTCTTCCTTCTGCCTTCTTTTTGTTCAATTGGATGTTCTTTTCCTAATTTCTTAAGATGTATGCTAAGCTCATTCATTTTCAGACTTTCTTCTTTTCTAAGAAATGGATCCACAGTTTCAGACTTTTAAATATGGCATAGTGGTATTTCACAAATCTTGATATGTAGCTTTATTTTCAGCCAGATCAAAATATTGCCCAATTTCCATTGTAAGTTTTTGACTCAGATTCTGAAATGTTCTGTTCTGACTTTCCATTAGAACAAAATATTTTCTAATATTCACTGGGATTTCTTTTGGCCCACGGGTTATTTAGAAATGTATTCCTTAATTTACAGTCCTAAGAGGATTTTTCTGTTCTCCTTTTCGCATTGGTTCCTAGCTTAATTGCAACATAGAGAGGAATTATATTCTGCATGCTTTAAATATTTGGAAATCGGTTTCATGTCTCCCCTCATTTCTAACAGTCGATTTTTCTAGAGACTCCGCATGTGAATATGTGACAAATGGGTATTCTTCAGTGGTCAGGCACAGCGTTCCACATAGTCAACAATTAAATTGGTTAATCATGTTATTAAAATCTTCTACATCCTTCCTGATTTTTTTTTTCTTGTCTGCTTGTTATATTTGTTACCAAGGTGTGTTAAAATCTCCTTCTATAATTATAAACTCATTTCTTTCTTTTTCTTTCTATCAACATTTCTTTCTATGTTTTGAGGTTATGTTCTTTGGTACATGAAATTTATAATTGATATCTATTTCTGGTGAATTATGCTTTTTACCTTAAAGAAACAGCCTTTAAAAAAATCTTTTATATTTTTTTCTTAACATTTACTTCGACATTAAATAAATTTTCTTGATATACCATCTTTCTTTTGGTTAGTATTTATATGATATAATATCCTCATCATTGTAAGTTCAACTGTTCAGTGCTATGATGTTCAAATGTGTCTCCAATAAACAGAAGAGTAGTTTTTTTTTTTTTTAAGTCCAGCCTGAAATTTTCAAGTAATTAGAGCATTAAACCATTTAAATTCAAGGTCATTGTTTTTATATTCAGTTTTATTTTTTATTTTTTTTAGGTTTTTATTTTAACTCCAGTTAGTTATCATACAGTGTAATATTAGTTTCAGGTGTACAATGTCATGATTCAGCACTTCCATACACTACCTGGTGCTCATCAGGACAAGTGCCTTCCTTAATCCCCATCACCTAGTTCAGCCATCCCCCATCTACCTCCCCTCTAAGACATGAATAGACATTTTTTCACTAGTATTCTTCACTTCCATGAAGGCATTGACAACCAGTAAAGATTAGCTGTACTCAGCACCTGTGATTTTGTGAATTGTACAGACTTCAGAACTACAGATGCATGAAGGTTCTGGAGACAGTGAGAAACATGATGGATGTTGGGGTGTCTGGGTAGCTCGGTCAGTTGGTTAAGCATCTGACTCTTGATTTCAGCTCAGGTTATGATCTCAAGGTCATGAGATGGAGTCCCACATCCTGTGCTGTGCTCAGTGGGGAGTTCTGCTTCTCCCCCTCTCCTGCCCCCACCCCACCGTGTGTGTGCTTGTGTGTGCTCTCTCTAAAATAAATAAATAAATCTTAAAAAAAAAGAAAAGTGATAGATGTCACAAATAGCTTTCATTATGATTCTTAAAAGTATTCATGACCCCTAGAAAAACAGAAGAAATACAAATTTCTGGGCTCCATTTATGCCGTTCTAATTTATACTAGACCTGGTTTGTAAATGAGCTCAGGTAATTTGTCCTGGGGAGTTATAGAAATAACTCCCCTGGACTTAGGGCCCCTGGGTAATCACTTTGCAATGACAATGTGCTTAGTACATTATGATGACTAATGTTGTCTTGCCATCAACCAGATAGTGACCACTGTAGGGAGAAAACTTTATTCAGAAGACAGCTTCACATCCAGAGTAAAGTACCAGACATCCCAAAGCCAGGTCTATAATCAAATTAATTCAGCTAAGTCTCAAATCAGGACACTCTCTCCATGAAAAATAATCAGCGGTGTTTAATGACCTTGTAGAAATTGTGCTTTTTTCTTATGCTGTTTAAGCTACTGTGACTTACGTAAGGTGGCAGTTTTGATACTGCTTTTACCATCAGCGAAAAGTATTTGCCCATCACATTAAAGCTCCATTAGGCACATACTGTGTGACATACTATGTAACACTAATACCACACATTCCATTTCTTATTGATCTTCACCACCGTATTGTGGAGTAGGCATTATAAGGAAACTGAGGCAGAGAGAGATTAACTCAACCATGAGTACACAACTGGTGAGTAGCAGAGCCAATGTTTGAAGTCAGGTTTATCTATCCCAAGGGCTATGATTGTTCTGACTTACAACACCTCTTCCGTTAGTCATGAGACTTTGTGAACACGTTGGAAAGGAAATGTGGTGTGGGATTTCTTGACGGGCTAAATTAGGTACATTCATCTCTGTTTTTTCATTACCAGTATTATCTATCATTCAGGGCTGGACCATGGCTGTTACAAAAGATACCTAGCTTTGGGATGGATAGTGTTTCACCATAAAAGCTTTGGAAGGATTTGAGAGGAATTCTAACAAGTTTTCTGAATGCTATGCACATTTCTTCAATACTGTAAGATACATAAATCAAACATAGGTCTGGTCTATAACAATGAATTCATTTTAAGATGACAAAGAAAGCTGTGAGTCTCAAGAATATAATGTTACAAGAAGTCAAGAGAAGCACTGCTATTTAGGGCAAAAGAAACAAAATGATGTCCTAGAGCCAAAAGGTGTGAACTTATGGGTAGAGAAAGACAAAAAGGGATGAAGGGAGGAAAAGATGGAGAAAAAGTCAGAGAGAGAAAAAAAGAAAAAATAAGAAGAGTAAGGGAACCTAATCCAGCATACATCTATGGACCAAGTCCAGGAATTTAAATATTGACTCTCTTTGTAGGAAGTCAGTAACGTTTAAATATTGGGTTTCCCCAAGTATAAGATAAAGGGAAAAGCTTGATTTTTTTTTCCTTTTTGTTTTGAGGAAATGACCCTATGTAATTATTGCTATATAAGTATTAATCTGTATTTTGTGTATTCCTTTAAGCATAATCATACTTTTCAGTTCTTAGCAGACTTACAATGTTTTGTAGGTATAACTAGAGCTTGACTTCACACACTGCAGAAAAACTGGAGTCTTCTTCCTTATGTCAAAAATTAAGTTGAAAGAAAGAAAGAAAGAAAAAGAAAGAAAGAAAGAAAGAAAGAAAGAAAGAAAGAAAGAAAGAAAGAAAGAAAGAAAGAAAGAAAGAAGAAAGAAAGAAAAAAAATATGAGAAACCCAGGGGCACCTGGGTGGTTCAACAATTAAGTGCCAGACTCTTGATTTCTGCTCAGGTCAGGATCTCAGGGTGGTAAGGTCAAGCCCGGCATCGGGCTCCGTGCTCAGCATGGAATCTGCTAGAAGATTCTCTCCCCCCTCCCTCTGCCCTTACCCCTGCTGGTGCTCTCTCTCTCTCTCTCTTTCTCTCGAGTAAATAAAAATATCTTAAAAAAAAATGCAAGAAGCTCAGAGTTAAACATTAACTTGGGTCACCAGCTAATGAGCCTGTTTGAGAAATGAGATATTTCTTCAGTTTGTCTAACCTGATTGTGCATTCATTAAAATGACCGAAGTCTCCATGTTCCTTGACCGTTCCTTTTATGTGGGTGTGTCTCGACGATGCCATGGCGATACAATAAATCAGCTATGGCGTAAAATCTGGTGTTGCTGAAAACCACAGTGGTAGGGAAGTCAAGCTAGGGAGGTGGCCTGTTTCCAGAAGGTATTCAATAAAGTAAATGAAGGAACCGGGCAAAACCCAGGGAAGCCGTAATTCTCAGGCTGATAAGAGGCTTCAGGTCAAGCTGACACTGACAAGGCCTTGTTTCATTTCCACTCAAGTGTTCAAGAAGCGCCACTTGCTGTTTATTTCTACTCGCCCCACTGAACCTGGATGAAGTTACAACTGTTGGGTTTCTCTTGGAGACCTCTGAAAACTGTGCCCCACAGCTTTTCATCGGTGTCTCAAATGAGACTGCCAATAGTGAAGATCTCTCCGGGAGAAACATGTCATCAAAAATTGCAAGTTCTCAGTCACACCTTTAAATGAAAAAAAAAAAAAAATTCTCCCACCCCATCCCAGCTTCTGCTCTTAGCAGGGAACTCTTTAAACAAAACAAACAACTTCGAAACCCTCTCCAGGGTCCCTCTTACCCTTGTTAGAACTGTGTTGCCCACTTTTGGCTACAAGATCTGGTTTTCTTCCCAGTCCCTGGTGGTCTTGGCAAAAGCTCACGCAGGTTCCCATGCTGCACACCATGGAGGAGATCATGGGGCTTGGTGGTTACAAGGAATGAGCCAGAGAGTCTTGCATTTTCATCTCTGCCGAGCAACTCAACTCTCTGACCCTGCAGATGAGTCACTTGGATACCATTGACTGAAAGGGAGAATTTGGGGGCAAATATAGGAACCTTCTCTGAAATCCAGATGCTGTTTAGGAGCTGTGTTTTCCCAGATCAAATAAACAAGCACCGAGAGCAGTCATCCAGGGCCCATGGAAAAAATATTATGTGCCCCAGATGTTTTCATGGCTAGTGGGTGGCTAAATTAGGCTCTTGTTTTGTCTAAAGGCATTTGAGTATATAAAAAAAATTACATAGCAAATATCTGGTGTCCCGACTCTCTCAAATTATGAAAACTACTAGTCTTATAATATGTTAGTGGCAAAGGATAAACATAAATTAAAATCCACTTTACCAATAAAACATGTTGCTTGCATATTATAGAAAAGAAAAAAGGCATCGAGTCAAAACATTGTGATGTCCTAGACCATTACTCATAGTCATGCTATTCTGGGGTCACATTGCAATCATCATCAGCTGTTGCAATGGAAATTTGAAGACCCTCAGGTTTCTCAGAAGAAAAGCTGCACATGATTTGAGATTTCTTGTATGACATTCAATCTTGCTGAAATGAAAAAAAAAATCCCATATAAATTCCAATTTATGTTAAGAGGGTAGCAGACATTTAAACTCTTTATCAAGGGTTGCTTTCTTTTATTTACTTTAATTTTTTAAAGGATTTATTTATTTGAGAGAGAGAGAGAGAAAGTGAGGTTGGGGGGGTGGTGTGGAGGGAACACAGGGAGCGGGGAGGAAGAATTTCCAGCAGATTCCCTGTTGAGCACGATGCCTGTCGCGGGGCTGGATCTCAAGTCCCTGAGGTCATGACTTGAGCCAAAACCAAGAGTCGGTTGCTTAACCGACTGAGCCATCCAGGCACCCCTCAAGTGTTGCTTTCTTTTAGAACATTCAGTGGGTTTGGGCATTTACTTCCCTCCAACTGTGAAGTTCCAGAATAGATACTCTGGAAATCTACAAAGAAAGCCAGACTCAATCATCCCAATTTTTCTTAATTCCCATTTCTTCCTCTTCATCCTCTCAACCAAATACCTGGGGAATGCTGGGATCACCTCTGTCTGGCACCTCTTACCTTTTCACATCTTAGAAGAAACCTTCTCTGATAAGCAAATGTTTCCTCCTCATCATCGATGCTTCCTCTCCTCCTCTTCATTATCTGGAGGGTGCTCCTTGGTTGATAATCTTTGGGTTGTCCCTTGCCTACAAGGTAGGGTGTTCCCTACTTTCCCTTCAGCTTTTGAGGGTCTTCTCTGAAGGCCTTCAAGCGTCAGTCAGTGTGCTATCATCTTGGTGATTATATTAATGGAAGAAGATTTGATATAGATGTGAAATAAAGGAGATTAAGAGGTAGATACATGGAATGATAATCTCGGGTACATCAATAAGTTTTGAGAGGTAACTTTTCCCTCTTGAGGATCTATTTTTCTCATTGGTTAAAAAAAAATATATATATATATATATATATAGAGAGAGAGAGAGAGAGAGAGAGAGGTAGGGAGGGGGAGAGAAAGAGACAGAGCAAGTGTCCATATTTAAGAAAGAGAGAGATGGAGAGAGAGACAGACAGAGGGAGAGGGAGGGAGGGAGAGAGAGAAGGGAGAAAGAGAGAGATTTATCATGAGGAATTGTTTTACAGGTTTATAGAGACTGAGAAGTCCCACATGTTGCCATCTGCAAGATGGAGACCCAGGAAAACATGTGGTTTAATTCACTCCAAGTCCAAGTCCAAGTCCAAAGGCCTAAGAACCAGGAAAACTAATAAACAAAAATCTTAGTCTCAGGGTCAGAGAAGATGAGATGAGATATCCCAGCTCAAGCAGTGAAGCAAGGTTAAAAAAGAAGCTAATACCTTCTTCCTCCACCTTTTATTCCATTCAAACCCTCAGTGGAATGGATAATATCAACACATTGGGGAGGGCAATGTACCTGAGTCCACCAATTCAAATACTAATCCCATCCAGAAACACCCTCCAAGACACCCAGAAATAATATTTAATCAGGGTCCCCACTGACGAGTCAAGTTGACACATAAAACTTACCATCACACCCCCCCATATAATGATTTTATGATTTTTTCACCCTTTTCAAGTAATTTATGCACATTTTAAAATGGCTCTCTGGAAACCTTTCTCCTTCTCTACACTTAAATTCTCCATGTTGAGAATTTTAAGCCAGGTAGGAGCTAAGAGTAAACCATGGCAGAGATTTCTGGGCTGGTAGGACCATTTGATCCTCTGTAACTCATGTAATAAAGTAATAAGTAAACATTTAATTAAGCACTTCATATGTGCAACAATTATCCTTCGATTTTTGAAGTATGTTAACTCATTTTACCTTTACCATAACACTTCGAGATAAATGTGATTATCAGCATTTTGACAGATCAGAAGCCTGAGGGCTAGAGGTTGCATAAGTTATCCCAAGGTACATAACTGGCAAATGGCAGAGCTGAGATGTGAATCCAGGGAGTCTGGCCAGGAAGCCACAGTCTTCAAAAACACTATGCTGAGGAGGTCCTCACACAGAGTTCATACATTCCACTGGCTACTCCTATGTAGTATAACAAATCTCATTGTAAAACCAGCTCTTCAGCTATAGACTCTACAACATTACCATTTGTCCTAAAATTCTACTACAAGCTACAGTCCCCTTGATCACTTTAACGTAAGCAAACAAACCGCTATCCAGTTTTCACCTGTCCTCTGTGCATGACTGATAGCTTAGCCATGAAAATGTACCCATGAGCCAACGTCAAAGCTCCAGGTCCTACATTTAGTCTTTCCCTTCACCGTTTCCCATACTTGTAACAACGGCCAGGCTGAAACCCTTCCTTCTTCATGCAGTCTTTTGTGATTAAAGCAGGGAGCTCTCATATTCCTCACTTAACAAATAGTTGTCAAGGACTTACATTAAACCACACTATGTTAGCACATAGGAAAACCAAGTTAATAGGTTATCCAGTCTTGAACTTATTGAATTTAAAGTCAAGATAAGGAAACTGCCCAAGAAGCAATTAATGACACTTGGTAACTAACTCTACATGTGTCAGAGATATAATAAAATTAACCTGCATAAACTCTTCAGTCAAATGTTTTTCAAAAAAACACAAACCAAATGTAAAAATTATATTGCTCATTCCAATCTTCTCTATTTCACAATTTTGTGGATTTTTTTTCAGATTCTATTTATTTGAGAGAGAGAGAGAGAGCACGAGCTGGGAGATGGGTAGAGGGAGAAGCAGACTCCCCACTGAGCAGGGAGCCCAATGTGGGACTCGATCCCAGGACCCTGAGATCATGACCTGAGCCGAAGGCAGACGCTTAACCAACTGAGCCACCCAGGCACCCAATACAATTTTGGGTTCTTTTATACAGAAATTCTAACCAACTGAGCCACTCAGGTACCCCACACAATTTTGGGTTCTTTTATACAGAAATTCTAAGGATAGGGACATAAAATACATAACCCTGTATGCACTTTTGTGTGCACATGGACCATTGTGTAAGGAAACAAAATTGTTTTTTACCTCACGTCCTGATCAATAGAAAACTGGTACCTCTACCCTTCCCCTGTCTTGAATGTTCTTCTGCACCACCTTCACTAAAATCTCCGGCACACCTGCATTGCACTATAGGCTAGGGATGCACTGACCAATTTATTCTGAGACCTCTGCAAACTTAGTTCAGGGATCTTTTATGTTGAAATTGATATCAAAGTACTTTATAAATTTTCCTGTAATTATAAGATATTAGGAGTAAAAGAGGAGTATTAGATGAACTCTAGAAAAATCCTTTTATTTTTCTGAAACTGGCCTTTAATTTCACAGATTCAGAAATCAATGGTCCTCCAAGTCTTACTAAATAATTGATTCATGCAAAGCCTATTTTAAATTTTTATATATTTATTCATTCTAGTTGCTGATTTAAAAAATTGGTGTGAAATTTATATAACATAAAATTAACCATTTTAGAGGGCACAATCGAGAGGCATTTAGTACATTTTCAGTGTTGTACAACCACCACCACTAAGTTCCAAAACATTTTCATTATGTCAAAAGGAAACCCTGTACCCATTACTCCCCCGCCCCCAGCCCCTGGCAACCATTCATCCATTTTCTCTCTCTATGAATTTGCCTATTCTGGACATGTCATATAAATGGAATCATGTCATATGTGACCTTTTGTGATTGGCTTCTTTCACTTAGCATCATGTTTCAAGGTTCATCCACATTGTAGCATTTGTCAGTACTTCATTCCTCTTTATTGCTGAGTAATAAATACTCCATTGTATGGATGTGTCACATTCTCCATTCACCCATTGGTAGAAATTTGGGTTGTTTCCACTCTTTGGCTATTGTGAATAAGGCTGCTGTGGACATTTGTGTTCTTGTGTTTTGTTTCAACATATGTTTTCTTTTTTCCAAGTACATTCCTACTAACTGTAGTCACCATGCTACATGTTAGGTCGCTCTTATAACTGAAAGTTTGTGCCCTTTGATCAATATCTTCCCTTTTCCCCTACCCCTAACCTCTGATAACCATCATTCTCCTGTTACTATAAGCTCAACATTTTTTTCTTTTTCGATTCCATGTATAATGAGGAAATGCGATATTTGTCTTTCTGTGTGTGAAAGCCTATTTTTTAGATTCTCTAAGCATGTTTCATACTATTCACACTGCTTCTGGTACTTTCTCTCCTCATCCTACCATCAAGCTAATTCAAATTCCTTTTTTGAGTCTTGACTTAGATATAGTTTCCTCCTGATGCCTTTTCTAACTCTTAGCCTGCCTGAGGTGTTTCTCCTCTGTGTCTCCAAAGCACCCCACAATAGCACCCTTGGGCTCACTAGTCCCTCCCAATGGACTCTGAGTTCCTCTGACTGTCAGTGTCACCAGGGATGAATATGATCACAATCCTTAACACAGTGCTGGCTAAGAGCAAGTGTCCATATTTAAGTATAAATGAGTGAATAAAGTACATGTTCCTTTTGAGTTTTTGAGGAAAAGGAGAGAGATTCTTAGAAAGGATCTAAATGGAAGACAGCGTGTTCCAAACCATACTACTTCATAAAGGTAGAGTAGGTTCATTTAACTAAATGATTCAGGGAAACCAGACATAAAACTTTAGCAACCTCCTTGCTTTTTTAGTAAGTGGCACCCATGTCTGTATGCTCACTGTCTAGTACAAAATCCTGCCAGTGGTAGGTTCTCAGATAACAAGGCCATAATGCAGGCATCTACCATAGAGAAAAGAAGGGTCAGCTGGAGAAATGACTGGGAAAATAGACCCCAAGGGAGACTAAAGAGGGCTATTTGTCCAGCAAATATATGCTTCAGGTAGGAGGAAGGGAACTGAGACATCTGAAGAAGTACATTGGCATGATGTCATCAAGGGCAGACCCATAACAATGATACCTTGAATTGGGGGTAATAGTTTGAAAAACATCTTTGTGGTTACTCAAACGATAACCAAACTTATTTGTGCCTTTTCAATTTCAAGCATCTAAGTTATTTTCTCTCTCTCAGATTAAAGTAGTTCTGGGGCCTGGGAGCTGGGTTAGATGTTTCTCCTCTCTACTTTCTCATTGGACTTGTCCACCTTTGCAAATCTGCCTACTCTCATGGGATGTGAGCTGCTAAGAGCACCCCAGCCCAGTGCCTGGTACATGGCAGGGGGAGTGGAGGGAAGCCTCACCAAGTGTATGAAATAAATGGTGGAAGGATTATTCATCCATTAATCCATTAATCCATCCATTAAATGGATGAATGGCTTCTTCACATTTAAAACAAGGAATCTGGTTGTTCCTTCCCTACCAGTTTCTCAGTTAAAGATCCTGACTCCTTGGAGAAAGCGAATAGATAATTTGAGTATCAGCCAGCCCTATTCATTTATCTTTCATCCTTCAAATATTTGTCATCAATTACTCTCAAATAGGCACTGAGAATATACAGATTGATAAGAAAAAAAATCCTGCCTGTAAGGAGTTTCTGATATAGCAGACAGATGATGTACACAGAGATCAAGTATCATTTAATATCAGCAAATAGTGATGGATCATCTTACTTTCTAAACTCAGGAAAATGGCTTTGTTTACTAAGCTGAGAATGATTTGAACATGAGGGTTTTGGCACAAGACCACCTACTGAAGGAAAAATCTGAGTTTATATGCTTATTTAGCCATGATGAAGTTTAATTAAAAAGCAAGTATAGAAGATTACTCTTTATGTGATTATTTAGATGTCATGAAATTTAATAAAAAAGCAAGTATAGAAGGTTTTTCTTTCTGCTTGAAGTTTTAGTAAAGGTAATTTTCATCCCTCTAAGTCATCATCAAAATCATCTTCCATTTCTGGTAGCTCTTATGATCTATCTTGGGGCAAAATGGAAAATTCACAAACAGAAATAGAAATACTAGTCATGTGCCAGGACTAAGAAAAATTCAGTTCACCTGGCAGCAATAGATTGCCTCTATTGCACAATTAAGGGGGGGGGGTTGCGCTTATTCCCTTCCTACTGATTTTGTTTCACTATCAAATGACTGTAGGAGAAGACAAAATAAAAATCTTATATTTGAGTGTTGGCTCCACAGTTTCACAATGTATCCTCAGGCACATCACTTCTGTGGGATCTCAGGTTCTTCCTTTGTTATGCAAGGCAAACAGGGTAGCTGTGATTTTGAGCACAGAGACCTCAAAGTTTTGCTCAAGCATTATCAGGCTCTGATTCTGAGGGAGTTAAGAACTCATTTTCTGGGACACAGAATTTTGGGGCTTTATTAAGACAGGTGGCCCAGTGTCATGAACCTGGGTACTGAGGTCATACAGACCTGGGTTTGAATCTGCAAGCTAGAACTTATTAAGCTGGTTGTCCTCAGGGAAGTTATGTACCTAGAATCTGTAACTGCATCTATAAAATGCAAATGTACCTCATGAAGTTGTCATGAGAATTAGAAGAAAAACAAAACACCACATGCCCCAGTTCTCACTAAATGGTTGAATACTGTACCCCCCCTCTGCAAGTACATCCCTCAGCTAGGACACAGGCAATGGAGATGGGTGCTTGGCAGGGCCAGAGAGCCTCACAGGAAGCTCATAGTTCTCCTATGCCCTAGATCTCCAGAAGGCACCTGCCACCAGGGAAATTTATTTTCATGGACTCCAGCAAATCAAAGGTAGGCTTCCCCAAAGTAAGGAGTAGATGAAAAAAAGTCTCAGACAAAGGGGCCGTGGTTGGCTATGCTAATACCCATTTCTAGGCATTTGTGACGCCAGCCATGGCTGCAAGACTTCCTTTTACAAGAGGGAAACTCCCTCTACCATGGCTTAGGGAACAAGTCCAGACTTCACCCTGTCTCTTTCCAGAAAACAAGAAATCTCTGTTTGTGTTTATGAGAAGATTGTCAGCTTCACTCCAGCTGAAGGTAGAAAGAATGTCATCCTCTTCTCAGCCGAGCGGAGCCCACAGAATTTGCTGAAGGCATGGAGAGGTTGTTTCTCCTCCATGTGTCTGTCTGTCTGTCTGTGTGTTGGTGGTGGTGGGGCACAGACAGGACTCGTATTGGAATAACGGTCTCAGAGCTGGGATTCGCCTTATGCTCTCATACACTGTGTGTGTTGTGTATAAGGGGTTGGAAGTGGAGCCAGAAATAATTCCCTCTTGAGACAGAGCAGGGCAATTCCTGCAGGCTTGGTCAAGGGGGTAGCCCCCCTTCATCCGTCCTGGAGGAGCCACTATTGACAGATTGCTGGGGTCCTTTTTAGTTTAGACCTCCATGTTGAGAATGTGTAGGGAACCCTGGGGAGGGGAAAAGAAGGCCTGCTGGAATGTGAGGAGGGATGCATTCCCTCTGTGGGTAGGATACCTCCTGCTACTTGGAGCCTTTGCCAGAAGTCCAGGACCATCATGGGGGTGCTGGAGGGGGTCCACAGGTATACGTCAGATTCTGACTGGATCTGGTGACAATGGCAGAACTTGTGTGTGGCCCAAATGTATTCATTCTGACTGATCCCTTGTACTTTTCTCCCAGTAGGAATATGGCTGAATAACCCAATTACCCAGAGCGGAGCTGAAGAGACATAATCAGGCCTGTCCTGATAAAACTGTTGACAGCTTCCATTCCTAACTCTTGGGAAAGTGGCTCGAGGAAGACATCATGGAAAGAATAAGCCAGAGGCGCCTGGGTGGCTCAGTTGTTAAGCGTCTGCCTTCGGCTCAGGTCATGATCCCAGGGTCCTGGGATCGAGCCCCGCATCGGGCTCCCTGCTCAGCGGGAAGCCTGCTTCTCCCTCTCCCACTGCCCCTGCTTGTGTTCCCTCTCTCGCTGTGTCTCTCTCTGTCAAGTAAATAAATAAATCTTAAAAGAAAATAAAAAGAAAGAATAAGCCAAAGTGAAGACTTGTGGAGTCTCTGGACAAAACAGTTATGACCCCCTGGACCTGATTCTAACTGGGGGTTCTGGGGTAAATAATGTAGGCTCCATGTTCTACATTCATCTCTTCCTACTGTTTTCCAGCAATTGTGGGGCTGGAGGGCCATCCGTGTCCCTTGTCTTCTACTTCCTGACCTGCTGGATCTCTTGGCAAGGCCAAACTTAACCTAAAAAACAAATGAACTTCCCTGTTGTCATCTTTAGTAATCCTATATCCTTACTAAACTTGAAAGTAGGGAGAATATTATTTGGGGGGAAGAGGTGATGAAAATCTATCTTATAAACAACAGCAGCAATACTAATAATGATAACACCCCTCGGATGAGCCAGACTCTCCCTTCTCATTTCTGTGCTACTGTAGCTCTGGTTTGGCTGGCCTCCTTGGCTTGGCGAGCTCGATCCACTTCATCTCCTGCTTCTCCTGTTGGCTGAGCTCCCACCCTCCACTTGGCTCCTGTAGCTCAGTTCCTGGCTGGCTACGCTCATCCCACATAATATTTTACGCAAATTTATATGAACCCCGTTACAAAGCTTAGCAAAGAGGCACTGTTTCTTTTCCTTGATAAAATTAATCATTTATAACTTGGCTGTAAGAAACCAGTCTAGCTTGTGGGTGCTCAGTTTTTACTCAAAAGAAACATTCCCAGCCCCACTCCAAAAGAAAAAGATTTCCCAGTCCCTGTCCTGCCCTGGCCCCCCCCAAAGTGCCGTCTACATTGGAAATTCCCACCAGTCTCATTTAGAACCACACTCACAAGTTGCCTGGGAATTTCTCCCAGAAAACTTCTATCTACCCCACCCCTTGGGGTTTGATTTCCCACAGACCCCTGGGTGGTTTAGATTGTTGTCTCTATCAACACCATGATAAACTTATTGTGGCTGCCCAGGCTTCTCCAAAGAGTTGTGGGAATCATTTGTGAATTACTTCTTTGATTTTTCTTAAATGAAATTCTGTTTTTACTCATGTTAAGTGACTGTTCCCAGAGTGCAGTTTCTGCAGTAGCACTGTGCATTGAGGAGGAAGATATGCTCCCTGGGTCTAACAGGAACCAACAAAGGCACCAAACTCTGGATTTGCAATTAAGATGATGAAAGTTCAGCCCCAAATCACCTCTGTCATTCCCTGATGCCTCATTAATAAAGAAGGTAACTAATTTTCACCACTAAAGAGAAAATCTAAGGACTGAGCACATACATACAGCCTCCACACATATTCAAAGAACACAGAATAGAATTTCTCTGCTCTTGTTTTCTTTAAGCAAAGATAAATAGTAGATTGTAGCATCTAGCACCTCAAACTTTTCAACAAGTATGGAGGAATGGAAAGAGCATCTGTGGATCCAGTCACTTCTCTCAAGCAGCGTGGGTGGTGGTGGGCTTGTGTGTGTGTGTGAGTGTGTGCACGTGTGTGTTTTTCCTGTTAGGTACTACTGAAGGGTTAGTTGACTGTGCTTATAGCTCCAGCTTTGGGAATATAATTTCTGCCTTCCAGCTAAACAACTAGTTCCCCTTTTTGTAACAAGTAGTCATGACAAACATAAACTCAGGGAACTTTCTCAAGTGGCAGTAAATTGGGGTGAGCACCAATGAGCACCACTTTCCAGGTGAATGACCAGAACCCCAGTAGATCACTTTAAAATAAAACATCTAATGCTCAGAGGCATGATCAGATTTGTCTAAGTCACATAGTGACTTAGTAACCAAGACAGGACTAAGGTCTAATTCTTTAAGTTCCTAATCTAGTGTTTTGTTCTTAACTTTACTTACTATCAGTCTTTGTCTAAACTGTTTCAGGTAGCATTCTGAATGCTCGAGCTATATATTATAATCCTTACCAAAAGAATTGTATACCATAGTACTCACCGTATATTCATATTATTTACTAAATAGGAAGGGGGTAAATATGTCTAAATTGATATCTACCAAACGGCCTGGTTTTAATTAATGTATATGAAACAGTAACTACTTTATATGAGACAAGATAAACACACACACGAGAATCCTAATCAGAACTCAGGAGTCAATATCTCAAAAAAGGACAGGGTCCCTGTGGCCAGGTTCTACACAGAGTAGGCAGAGCAAAGGTGGACTCCCCTTAAAATGAACTTGAGACGATCATGGCTTTGATCTTTTTAACTAAGATTTTTATTTTAAAAAGCTTCGATTTACAAAAAGGTGGCAAAGAGAGTAGGGTTCCCATATACTTGGCATCCAGGGTGCCCTGTGGTTAATATCTCTCATTAATGTGATATGTTTGTCACAACTAATGAACCAATATTGATCCATTATTAAGCTAAATTATTAACTAAAGTCCAGATTTCTTTTGTTTTTACCTATGGTTCTTTTCTCTACTACACATTCCCATCTCGGTAATATATTACATTTATTGATCCTATCTCCTTAGGATCCCCTACACTGTGACAGCTTCTCAGACTTGCCTAATTTTTGATGACCTGGACAGTTTTGAGGTGGACTGGTAAGGTGTCTGGTAGAATGTCCTTCAGCTTGGGGTGTCTGATGTTTATCTCTTGATTAGAGTGGGGTTGTAAGTTTGGGGGAGGAAGGTGACAGAATGTGAGTGCCATTCTTATCACTATCGAGGGTATATACTATCAGCATGACTTAGTGCTGTTGATGTTAACCTTGATCATCCAGCTGGGGTAGTGGCTGTCTGATTTCTTCTACTGTAAAGTTACTCTTTTCACTCCTTTTTACGGTATACTCTTGGAAAGATGTCACTATGCATAGACCACACTTAAGAGATGGAGTGTGACACCCTACATCCTTGAGGGGGTAGTAATTGCAGATTATTTAAAATTTCCCTTTCCTTTTAAAAATTATACTGTACAGGTAATCACAAGAAATAATAACAGCAACAGCAGAACATGAAAAAAGGGTGAAATGTGAAAAGGTCTCAGAAAATACCTAGTTCTGTTTTCCTGATTTAATGAGGACTGTATTGCATAATTTGCATGGTGCACACTTACATGTGGTCAGGTTAAATCATCAACCTTCATTATTCACTCAACACATGCTTTTTGGGTGCCTCTTCTTTGTTAAACTCTGGGTTCTGTCATTTGAATTTAAAACCACACTGTGTGGCAGGTAAGAAAGGTGCCCCCATACTCACTTAGTTTGCAGATGAGAAAGCCAGGGGAGAATGTTTTTCCTGGGTGTTATTGACCAAACTGTAAAGAATACCCAGGTTTCTGAAAAACAAATGTAATGCTTGACTATACCCAACAGTGTGGTCTACCTCCTAACACCACTAAGCAGAACAGAACAGGGTGTTTTTATTAAATATTTCCAAGGGTAATCCTTATTTGCTGAGCCATACCTGCCACTGAGAAATCAAGGATTCAGTTTAAAGTTTTATTTGGCTCATCCTAGGATTCCATCTCCTCCAGCCACAACATCCTCCCCATCCTTGCCCCCACCTCTGCAAACTGTTACGCTGGCTATGTCTAGGTTCCTGCTCCTGAAAATAAGTAGTGTGTGGACTATTTGAGTGCCTGCTATTTAAACATGTTATCAGTGTGTTTGCCTGGAATCTGTTGTTGTAGGACTTTGGTGTTCTTATAAAGGTTCAATTTATTCTGGCACTTTACAAAGTGGTCCAGTGGTCTTTTAGGAATGAATGAATATCTACCAGGCACATAGATAACATTGTATTAGGCATCACAGAAAATGCCTTCAAACCCAAAAGGAAGAGATTACAACAGGATAGTTGGTACTGGAAGGTTTATGATCCAAAAATTGCCAGAGAATAGGAAAATTCCATGACTTGGAAATGTAATTCTCATAACAAAGAGAAAAAGCTGGTCAAGAGGGTTGGGGATTAAAGGTAACACTGAAGTGAATTGAAGAGGTTGGGCTGGAACCAGCTGGAAAGATAGGGTTAAATCGGGAAAGAATGAATCCTTGAAGTTTAAATCTAACTTTTTTATCAATAGGTATGATATTCATTATTGCCCTCGATTTTTTCCCCTTCTCTTCCCTGAGGCTTCTCTGGAATTTTTCCTTTATAGTAAACTACTATAAGGTATTCGACACCAGGAATAGTAGTGGTCCCATGCTCGTCTTGGGAGTGGATTAAGGCAAACTGGAAATCTATATTCTTTCTTCAGTTTTAGGAGCAGAAACTACTACTACCCAAATCAGATTTAGCATACATTTATTTCTGATATAGCACATGTTCAGATTTGAGAGAGCAGGCTTAAAGCATCTTATTCTTTTCTTTAGCCCTCCCAATCTTGTTATTTTGGCAGCTTTTGTCACATCGGACCCCCTAAGGTAGTTCACTTAGTATGCAATTATCCACTGTGAAAACATTTCCCTTATTCTGTAATCATTCTTTTTTTTCCCCCTCTGGGTATTGCACTCATTGACCTTGAAGGTGACTAGTGTCATATTGAGAAAGAGAAATCTCTATCAAGTTTTTGGGATTTTGTCCCATGTGCTATATAACGGGGGCGGGGGATGTAGAGCAATGTAAGCAAACTTCAGAGTAGGAAACACTGCACTGAACCCACACCCCACCACATGGCATTTGCATGGCATGAATGGGATCATTTATAGGATTTGGCAGTCAAACTGGGAGTCCTAATGTCACTATGAGTCAGGTCTAGGGAGAGAGAAAAGAGGTTTCAGCAAAGAAAAAAGACAATGAAACCAAACAGTATCTGTCTTCTCTCTTATCATCCACAAATTAGTTTTCCTAATTGGTACCATGTAGTCTATTGTCTAGCCAATGCATGTTAATATCAGACTCACATTTTGGCAAAGTAACTAAGGGGATTTATCTTTTGTTTTCAGCGTAAGAATATGTTAGAAAAGCCGAGAAGGTTTAAAAGAAATACTGGTCTCTCCTTATGACTGCTGACAAAGAGAAGAGTAAGTCACAGCTTAGGGCTTTCTGATCTACCAGCCAAGCAATTTTAGAGAGCTAGGGTATGATTCTCAGGGACCTTCAAACCTCAATCTCTCTACCAACATTATGAGGAATTCTTTCAAAATCAACTCTTCTTATCGTTTGGACTCTATAGTTATTCTAAAAAATTGTTTTTAAGAGAACTTTACAAATTAAAAGGATAAAAATCTATATTTCAAACATAGACAATATGTACCTAATGAGCTTGTAAATATGGTTTGCCCAAATGACAAAGATCATCATGATATAAAGGTTTTCAAGTTACTAAATATTATAATGTTTTATCATAAGATAGATTTATATAATTTTCCCCATCTTTCCTGCTCTTCTCTAGAGGGGTTGTATAGGGCATATAAGGGATGAGGAAAGGACTCTACCAATATACTATAAATATTAAAAGATTGTGTTTATTTATTTATTATTTATTTATTTAAAGATTTTATTTATTTATTTAAGAGAGAGGGAGAGCAGGAGTGGCGGGGGACATGGGGGGAAGAGGAGAGGGAGGAGAGGGAGAAATAGACTCTCTGCTGAGACTCCCAGGACCCTGAGATCATGACCTGAGCTGAAGGCAGACACTTAACCAACTGAGCCACCCAGGTGCCCCAAGATTGTGTTTTTTAAGAAAATTATTTCAAAAGATATCATTATTTATTATAATTCTTAGAAAGGTTGATTAAAAAAGTTTTACCTCCGCTAGGTCTCCACTTGAGGGAAATGCATTTCTGGCTCTAGGAGGGAGAAAAGAAAGTAGAAATGATAACAAATGCAAGATGCTTTTGTATAATTATCAAGAGCTGAGAGAATAATAAACTGTGTTTATCATCTGTCTATCCTTTAGATCATTGTTCTGCCCAAGTACACATAATAGTTTACTCTTGGCAACAACATAAAAATCCCAATAACAGTTCCTGTTTCTTCTTAATCTGGTCCCACTGTATCAAACCAACCTCATTCTTTTTTTCTGGTTGGTACATATATTTATTCTTCTAGAAGGATATTTCCACTGTCTTTGCATAAACTACCCCGTTCCTTTACCACTGGGCTTCAGTGATGTTATTCACACTCTACCTGGAACACCCCTCCTTCAGCCTTCTGCCTACCTTGATGTTTCAGATATTTTAATATTCAGCCCAAGTGCCTTCTTGAAAACCTCTTCACTTCTTAGACTACTTGAAGTGCTTATTTTTACTGAACTTTAAAAAATCCACGGGGCACCTGTGGATTAAGCTGATTAAGCGTCTGCCTTTGGCTCAGGTCATGATCCCAGGGTCTTGGGATTGAGCCCTGCATCAGGTTCCCTCCTCAGTGGAGAGCCTGCTTCTCCCTCTCCCTCTGCCCCCCTCCCCGCTCGTGTGCTTTCTCTCTCTCCATATATATATCAAATAAATAAATAAAATCTTAGAAAAAATCTAGACTGTATAATTTATCTCTTAATTGTTTTCTAATAATTTCCAGGTGGGTTTGTTAATTTGACTTCTAGGCTATACTATGACATTCTACAAAGAAGGAAATACATCTTAAATTTCTACTGTACTTAACATGAATCTTAGCACTTCTGGGCTTAAATTTGATTTTGCATGAAATACTGGAAGGTCATTGATTTGGTTTTACCTATTTGATAAAAATTCATGTAAAATCTTCCAATTATTTCAAACATCTGCGTGAAATGATTTTGTTGCATCACAACAGAAGGAATAAAATAAAGTGGTTGGAATGGGGTGGGCATTAGTGAATGTGAGCAAGGAAGGGATATAGAGCATGGAGTATACTTCATCTTATTTATTCTTCTCTGAATATTATATTCAGATATTATAGCCACCACTTTAAAGATGAAGAGACTAACGCTCAGAGAGATTGTATAACTTGCTCAAGTTTGTAAGGCAAATATGTAGCAGAAGCAAGATTGAATCCTCGTCTTTTGACTCAATGCCAAAGTACTCTCTACTATATTGATGATCAACTTTCTCAACAAGGTGTCATAAAATAGAACATTAAATGAATATGAGTCAATTATTTCATTTAAAAATGAAATAAATCAGAATAAAATCCATGGTATTGATTTCAGTCCATATTAAACTTGAGGGAATGCTCCAACATTGTAGAGGGAGAATCAGGGAAAGCCTCACCTATGAAGTGAAGCTGGATCTGGGATTTACAAATATAGAGGAGGGAGAGGGCACAAGAATAATAACTGAGGCAGGGATAAGTCTGGTATATTCAAAGACCAGAAAGCTTATTTAGAGCAGGGGATATATTTCAAGATGAGTAGAATTTGAGGTTAGTGTATCAGTCAGTTTTGCTGCAATGTTGCTGTGTATCAAACCAGCCCCAGTTCTCAGTGGCCTAACAAACATTTATTTCTTGCTCATGAGTCCACAGGTTAGGTATGTGTCTGCTGCGTTTGGCTAAGATTTCCTGGGTTCAGCGGGATTTAGCTCTAGGCTACAAGCCATATTTACTCATCCTAGGACTCAGGCTGCAGGACCTCTGACAACTTGGCACGTGCTCTGTAATGGAAGATGTCAGAAGCTCAGGAGGGCTCAAAGAATCTTGCCATGCCTTTTAAATCTTTGGCTCAGAACTAACAACTTGTCACTTCCATTCACTCCATTTGGCAAAACCGACATATCTAAGCCCAGTATCAGTAGGGTGGGGAAGTACACCCTGCTCAGAGGGGAGTCATGGCAAGGATGAAGAGGGGAGGAGGAACTGTGAACAAATCAAACTGTCAAGTCAGATGGGATAAGTCAAGGGCAGGGGAGTAGGCAGGTGATGGAAGGCCATAAAATTAGAAAGGGGATCATAGGTAAGGAGCCATACATTCTCTTTTGCTAGGAAATGGCAGAAAGAACTCCGTGTTTCAGGGAGTTCAGAATTACAGTAGACTGTAAGGTGGAACAGAGATGGAAAAGAATTACTCACCATAGAGAATAGTACCTGCTATGGTGACAGAGGTGAAAGCCTTCAAACCATAAGAATTATATGAGTAATATATTTTTTGTATCTCCACCCATCTTTGTGGTGAAAAGTAGGGAGACCTGCTAATGCTTTCAGACTTAGATTGCCATTTTTCTTTTGTGTACTCCCAAATGCATCAGGCAAAATAGGATATTTTCTTTGAGACTTAAGAGGATTCCAGTGTGCAAATTCTGACATATGCTACAGCATGGATGAACCTTAAGGACATTATACTAAGTGAAATAAGCCAATCACAAAAAGACAAATACTCGATGATTCCACGTATATAAGTCATTCAAAATAGTCACGATCGTAGAAGGGTGATTGCCAAGGGCTTGGGGGGTTACTTTTTTTTTAATGGCTATAGAGTTTCAGCTTTACAAGATTAAAAGTGTTAATGAAGATGGATGGTGGTAATAGCTGCATAACATTATGGATGCATTTAATACCACTGAATTGTATACCTAAAATGGTGAAGAGGTAGGGGTGCCTGGGTGGCTCAGTCCGTTGAGCGTTGTCGGACTCTTGATTTGGGCTCAGGTCATGATCTCAGGGTGGTGAGATCAATCCCTACTTAAGATTCTCCCTCTCCCTCTGCCCCTCCCCCCAACAAAAAATTAAAAAAAAATGTGAAGAGGTAAATTTTGTTACATGCATTTTACTACAATAAAACTTCTTTTGTTTTTAAAAGAATCCAGTGTGATTGGATGCAAAACTTCCAGAACTATGGTCTTTCTGGTATCCATAGGGAACATGGTAATTACTACGACCACTGGGTCAGATCAGGCTGAAGAAAGGAAAAGCTTGCCAGAACACCAGACTGTGTCAAAGTCCTGATGGTCACCACAACCAAGACCAAGTATCATGGGATAAAAATCCCCCTGGATTCAAGGTTCAGGAGGTTTTTCTGACTTTATTAGCCATATAAGCTTGAGGAATCATTCAGAGCCTTACCCAATTCAGGAGTCACTTTAAGCAATAAGACAGAACATTCAGGGTACCAAAAGACCAGTGAAAGGTTTTTCTTTGACCCTGCTTCTCTACTCTAAACATTATTAAACCCCATTCAGATATTATCCACACAGATTTCATCCCTCTGCTGAAAAATTTCTCTCATCTCAAGTCTGAGTGGTCCTAGATTCTTCACTATGCCTTTATTCTTATGGATAGAGAACAGAGACAACTATTGACTTCTTCAAAGTGGTGGCAGAAGTTTGAGTATGTTCTGAGCTCCTGATTATATCTCCTTTCAAGGTAATGGACGGTCATGGTAATATTTACTCATGATTCTATTACTTACTTGAGGCAGGTTCCATGGGACCTATACTCTCTCTTCTTTAATAACAACCTCAAAAGAATGGAAGAAATATTATAGCTTTTATTTGTTACAATATCTGGAATTTTCTTTCTGGAAAAACAGCACACAGATGCTACTGTGCCTTGCTTCCTGGGTGACCATGGGTGGATCCACACAAGAGAATGCGTTCGAAAATCTCCCAGAATCAATCAATAATGCCAGTGTTCTCCATAGGCCAGTGCCACCCACTGCCAAGTTTTTGTTGTTACATAATATTTTAAAAGAAGCACACTATAGTGTATATAAACATATATGCTTGTATGTATACATATATATTAAGTAAATAAAAATATAAATGTACATATATGCCTTTGTATAATTTCTAATTATCTTTTCTTAGGAGAGTTGTCCTTTATCCTAACGCCATGTCCTATTTAACTTTTGGGGTAAAAATGTCCCCTTCTTAATATAAAGTTGAAAGGCTAATGCTCAGGGTTGCATGACCCTGAAGTTTGTGGCTTCTAGACTGACATTTTCTGGGTGAGAGCATTGCCTTTGCGCTCTGTTATCCGTGTGGCCTTAGTTAACTTGGTTAACCTTGCTATACATTTCTGTGGGCTGTTGTGAGGATTAAATGAAATTATTTCTTTATTTAACAAATAGCAGTAGTGCTGACTCTAAGCCAGACATTGCTCTGAGCACTTGACAAATATTAACTTGGTGCTCACAACAAATTTATGAAGTAGGCGCTCTTACTTTGATCTTGTAGGTGAGGAAGTAGATGCACCAAGAGGCTAACTGATTTGCCCAGGTCATTTGGCTGTTAAGTGGCAGAACTGGAATTCTCACCAGGGAAATCCAACTTCACAGCCCGAGGTGAGTGTGTGCTACGGTGTGTGGGGTTGACCATTGTCATAATTATTGATGAGCATTTTTAAAAAATATCATTTGGGCCAAATACTAATTTCTACTCTAAATGGCCTCCTTAGTTTTTTTTTTTTTTTTTAAATCGTGATAGTCCATGAAATTGAAACGTCAGGAATTATTCCATTTTATATCTTTTCTGAGTCTCTAAGTTTCCTCATCTCTAAGGTGAAAATAGTACTTTCTGGCTTCTGTACTGCACTGGATTTCTGTGAAGATTAAATGAGATAATTGAGAGAACATATCCGGAAAATTCGTGACTGTGTGGTTCGACTTTCCTTTCTGTATGATGTAGGGAGCTCCTGTGAAGGGCAGTGAGATGAAGAGAGGAATGTTCCCCTGTCCACACTCTCAGAATGATCACAACCCCTTCAGTGTGTTGTTGTAATGACACAGCCAGGTTTCGCGCTATTTTATAAAATACAGCAAGGGTCTGAAAATCTTTGGACATCAGAAGGCTCATGACTGCCCCCTTTTTAACTGGGGTGAAAAAGTGGCCTGAGAACTAAGGAATCTCAAGTTTGTGTGTGGGACAGTCAGGCTGTGGTGAGCAGAGCATCCAGGCTGCAGATATTTGCACAATTTTACTAGTACAAATACCCAAGGTACCAATGCTTTCATGGAAATTCTGGCTGTGTCACTGTATTAACATTGGCTCAGGCTTGAAGCTATTTTCAGAGTCCTTCACAAACTTACAGGAAGTACCTTCCCTTTTTATTTACATTTGGCATTGTTATTTTTAAACATTGCACATGCAGGAAAACTCATTTCCTTTGCCTCTACAAATACTCATGTTTTAAAAAATTGCACATGTATGAACAACCATGAAAACATAAGACGTTTTAGTTGAGCTAATCTTAAAAACAAAAACAAAAACCAAAACCCTGGAACACCCAGCTCTCACCTGATGGAGATGCTAGAACTGACAGCTCTTTCTAGCAAAGCTTCCGCACTAGCCCGTCTTGGTCGAGTAGACGGGCCCTCCCTGGGCTCCAGTGTGAGCTGTGGCAAAATCAATAAACAAATAAATAGTAAAGTAAAGCCCAGAGGCCCCGTGGAGAGTTGGGACTCCCTGTCTCTTTTCTGAGTAATGAATGTGGCAACCACAGAAACCGGGAAAGGACTGGGATTCTCAGATCTGCAGCCAACTTCCAAGTAGGTCAGTGCACTATTACAGGGACTGGGTGGCAGTGGGGGTGGGGGCGCCAAGGAATAACTAAGAAGAGGGGATTCAGGCAGAACAGCAAGGAGCTTGGAAAGGAAGATGTGATAGGGATTGCTGTAAGTCCATCTTCCCTCCCTCCTGAAATGTGTGTGTGTTAAATGTTGAAGCCCCAGGATCTGTTGTGCAATATGCCTGGATTTCTCAGCCAATCTCTTGAGAAGTAAGATGACTTGTGCCCAAAGAGGCCCACCTGATGAGGCCATCTGTCTCAAGACTGCTTCACTGTCCTGGGTGGTCCCAGACTCTTGAAAAGGAACATCTTTCTCTTGAGAAATACACATGAAGTAAATAGAACAGAAGCTGGCTCTTAGGCACTGGCCTCCCCACTCCATCCCAAATCCTTCATGTTTTCTTAAATATGGGGGGGCTTTCATGTATCAGTCCCTTATGTGCTTGTTCTTGAATGCCAGCAAAGAAAGATGGCAAGAGACTGGAGGGGCTCAGAGAGTACTTGCAGTTTCAGACATGAGCAAAACAACTGAGATCATCTTAGCAACTGTGACCGGTCCCCTCACAACCTAAGAGTCAATCTTTAAGGCCACAGGAGGTCAGAAAGGCAGAAATGTGGCCGCTTGCTTCATGCAACATGATTGCTATTCCACAATACCATTTTTGTTTTTGTTTTTGTTTTTTTCCTGTGTGTACAGTGAAAACTATCTTTGGAACACTAATATGAACCTTAATGTGTATGGGAATGACCTTTTCACGAATGTATTCATAGGAATCAAGAAGAACAAAAAAAAAGGATTTATTTTTTTCTCACATATGTTAAAAAAGGTTGTTGCTCATTCCTATACAGAATGCATGATTGCTTAATCAATGGGTCACTCAACCTACTCTATATGCACAAAGCATTTTACAACTTAAAGAAGCTGCCAGTAATTCTTAAGCTGTACTTAAGCTATAATGTAGTTTTCTTTACCTCTTTTGGGAGTAACCAGGACTGGCCAGGCCTTTGCTCTGCTCTGGAGGCTTGTTGGGGAGCCTGGAGAATGGAGGAACCTCTGCTTCGTTGCACGAGTCATGAAGAGATTTTTCACTTACTCATCTAATTAGAGGAGCCCTGGGAGCTTAAGGCATAAAGAAAAGAGATGGAAAAGAAAAGAGTCTTTTAACAACTTCCAAGTCATGAGATTAGAGTGGACAGATGAATATTGGAAACTAAAGAGGAAGAAATGAAATGAAAACCAATCACAATACAGTGACTCATCTGGCTTTGATTTTTTTTTCCACTTAAAAATATCAGGGATACAAGTGGATTTCAAACCTTGTCGCATTAAAAAACGTGACTTTGTTTTGGCAACTCGTCCCATTTTCTAAGACACTGATTTACTCACTATAGAAAAAGTGAAATCTACTTTTTAAAAAGTGAAGATATTTTCCTGCTATATTAAGGGCAGTGTCCTCCTCCACTCCTGAGAGGGTGGCTGAAAAGAGAGCCCATACTTGTTTATAAGAAGCAACCAAAAGTTCACATTTTCCCCCAAAGGGCTTCCCAACTTCAGGGCTAACAGTGAAGTAAGATCTCTTACAGAGGAGAGAAGTAGGTGTCTGCCCTACTCGTAAAGAAGAAATGCTCTTAAAGGAAACCCATGTGCTGTGTGGGACGGGTAGTAAGACTTTATTGTGAGAAAGATGAACAATGTCTGCTTAGAGCCTGAGGGTGATGGGGGAGCACAAACACTGTCTCTTTGCTATCTTAGCACTAAATAGGCACCTGCAAAAGGTGTTACTCACATAATTATTTCGTCCACTGATTGCTGAGAATGGAAAATCACTTTAGGAAGTAGAAAAGGACTGAATGGGGGTGCCTGGATGGCTCGGTCGGTTGAGCATCCAACTCTTGATTTTGGTTCAGGTTGTAATCTCAAGGTCGTGAGATTAAGGCCCGTATTGGGCTCCGCACTCAGCACAGAGTCTGCTTGTCCTTCTCTCTCTGCTCTTCCTCTCTCTCTCTCTAAAATAAATCAAGAAAAATCTTAAAAAAAAAAAAAAAGAAAGAGACTGAATGGATCCCTTTAGCCCACAAAGGCAGATGTTGCAAGGAAACAACATGACTTGGGTGATGGATAGGAGATCCTCTTTCTCTGATGGTGGAAATGTGTCTCTGGAGGGGACGAGAGGAATGCGCGAGGGGGTAAAGGCAATAGATGCCCAATTACAGGGGGAAAAGATGCAAAAATACCATGCTTTACGATTCAGCCCTTGGTCCTCATCATCTCTCAGATCTGAAATGACCCAGAAATCTGCTTCACAGAATCCCGCAGCGGAGGAAGAAGTTCCTTTCTTTCTAAAGAAGCAGTTTGTAGAGAAATCCACTGGGGGTGCAAAGTGAAAATTAAAATATTGTGATGTGTCTTGGTTTGGAAGCCCAGCTCTTCATCAGGAGCAAGGGCAAACTTAAGTGACCATGCAGGTCTTTCTTAGCTCAGACCAAGTCTAGGAGACAAGTGGGATAAGGTAAAATATTCCGAATATTACTTAATGAGAAGAAGTACATCATAGTGGTTAGGATTACATGTTCTGCCTTTTTAACATGATAATGTATATCCTCAAAAATCCTATAGCAAACATTTTACTTAAAGGAAAAATACTGAACAGTTATTCACAATATTGGAAATAAGACAAGGTACTACTTGTTTTCAGTACTGTACTAAAAGTCTCAGCCGGTACAGTAAGACTATTAGGCTAGAAGTGGCTGAACAAGAAATAATAAGAAAATTCTATGTTTTTAAAAATTAAGAAACATATGCTTATAAATAATGCACAGGTCAAAGAAGAATTTACAACAGAAATTTGAAAATATTTTATGCCAAATGATAATAAAAATATAACACATCAAATCTTGTGGGTTAGGCAGTGATTACAAGGGAATTTATAGCCACAAAGTTTCAGGAAGGAAGACTAAAAAGCAATACACCCACCTCAAAAAGAAGGAACTAAATATAATGATAGAGAAGGAAGAAAATCATAAGTAGAGCAGCAAAAACTAATGAAGAAATAAAATGTAAAGTGTAAAAATGTAAATATAAAAAATGTAAAAAAAATCAAAGGTTGATTCTTTAAAAAAATCTTTAGATTCTTTGAATTCTTTAAAAATTCTTTAAATCCTTTAAAAAATCTTTAAAAAAGGACAAAGAGCCTGAGAGAGAGAGAGAGATAAAATTACTAATATCAGGAAAGAAAGAATAGTCACTAAAGTAAATTCTGTAGTCATTACAAAGACAATAATAAGATTTTACTATGAACTTTATGCCAATGAATTTTGAAAAGGTAGATAAAAATGCACAAATTCTTTTTTTATTCTTAGAAAAACTCTATTTATTTTTACTTATTTTTATTGTTATGTTAGTCACATACAAATGTACTCATCATTAGTTTTTGATGTAGTGTTCCATGATTCATTATTTTCGTATAACACCCAGTGCTCATTATAACATATGCCCTCCTTAACACCAATCACTGGGCTACCCCATCCCCCAACCCCCGCTCCCGTCTGAAACCTTCAGATTGTTTCCCAGAGTCCATAGTCTCTCATGATTCATCTCCTTCTCTAATTGCCCCCCTTCAGTCTCAATTTAAAAAAAAGAAAGGAAAGAAAGAAAAAAACCCAAATGCCCATATAACTGCTAAGCTGAGTGCATAATTAAAAACCTTTCCAAAAAGGAATATCAAGATCACTCAGATGGCCTCACTAGTGAATTCTACCAAACATTTAAGAAGGAAAACATTCCAAAAAAATTGTGAGTAGTAAAATGTGGAAAAGATAATACATCATAACCTGGTTGGGTTTATTCAGGAATGCAAGATTATTTAACCTTGTTAATCAGCCAATATATTTTAACTCATTAAGAGAACAAAAGAGAAGAACCACACAATCTCCTCAAAATTACAGAAAGTATGCTTAGCATAGTTTAACAGCAGGTTAAAATTTTCTCAGGAAATAGAAGAAGAGATGGGAAATTTTAATCTGATAAAGGGAAACTATAAAAATGATATAGCTAGCACATGATTCAAGGTGAAAGATTGAAAGCTTGGCCTCGAGATTGGGAATGAAACATGGATGTCCATTAACATCCCTCTATTCAGCATTATACTGAATGAACTTCCAGATAGTTCAGTAAGCAAGGGCAGAATATGAAAATGTATACAAATAGGAAAATAAGAAATAGAATTATTCAGAGGTGACATAATTGTGTAAGTAGAAAATCTATCACCTTTCATAGAGAAACCACATACGAGTCAATTTGGCAAAGTTGCTGGATACAAGATCAATTTGCAAAAATCAGTTGGACTTCAACATACCAGCAACAAGTAGAAAACAAATGTGGGAACTTTGCACTGAAACTAGAAACATTTTTGAGAGAAATTAGAGAAGAGCAAGATAAGTGGGAGGATATATGATGTTAATAAATTGCAAGATTCAATGTTTGAGAGATGTTAACATTTCCTATATTAATCCACAGATTTAACACAGTTTGAAACGGACAGCATATTTTGCTATGAAAATGGATAAAATTATTTTAAAGATTTATTTATTTATTTTAGAGGGGGGAAGGGGCAGAAGGAGAAAATCTTCAAGCAGACTCCCCGCTGAGTGCGGAGCCCGACTCAGGGCTCGATCTCATGACCCATGAGATCATGACCTGACCCGAAACAAGAGTCAGATACTTAGCTAACTGAGCCACCCAGGTGCCCCAATAAAATTATTCTAAAATGAGTATAGAAATGCAAAGAACCAAGAACAGTTACTGTCATCTTGAAGAAGGAAAAGAACAAATGTGAAAGAATTACACTACTAGATAGCTAGAACTTTATAGAGCTACAGTAAAGAGTACAGCATGGAATTAACATAAGGATAAATATATTGACCAGTGGAATAGATTAGAGACCAGAAAACAGACCCATACATAAGATCAATGGCAAAGATGACAATGCAGCATGATTGGGAAAGGAATTTTTTAAAATGAATGATACTATGCAAAATGGACACTCATACACATCTGTATTTTAATCTCTACCTAATATCAAAACATAAGTCAGTTCCACATGGATTCCAGATCTAAATATAAAAACTAAAGCAAAAAAACTAATGGTAGAAAAATGTTACAAGGACTCCAAAAGTGCTAACCATCAAGAAAAAAAGTGATAAATGTATTATTATTTTTAAATTAGAGACTTTTATTCACCAAAAGACATCATCAAGAGAGTAAAAAGGCAACCTATAGAGTGGGCGAAGATAATTGCAGTACTTCTATCTGACAAAGAAATCACAAACACATACAGATATTTTCTGAATATATGTCAATGTGTAAAAACTGTTACAAATCAGTAAGACAGACAGACCAATAAAGAAAATGGGTAAAGGCTTGAAAGGGTACTTTGCAAAAGAGGATATCCATCCGGCCAAATTTCTTAGTGATGATAAAAACATAAATTAGCACCAACATGGCTAAAATGAAAAAGATGGAAAATATCAAGTGTTGACAAGGATGTGGAGCAATTCAAATTTTTGTACACAGCAGAGAGAAATTTTAATTGGCACACCATTTGGAAAACTTTTTGTAGTACCTGCTAAAGCTGAATGTATGCATCATCTATGACCCAGCAATTCTATCCTTAGGCGTGTACCCAACTGAAAGGTACATACACCTAAAACTAAAATGTACTAGAATGCATAATGCTGCTCTATTAGTGATAGCCCTTACCTGGAAACTACACAAATGCCCATCAATAAAAGAACAAATAATGAAATTATGGTATATCTACACAATGGAACACTATATAGCAATGAGAAAGAAAAATCTAGACCTTTGCACAATAGGGATGTATCTCACAAAAATCATGGTGAGCAAAAGAAACCAGACGAAAAAGAGTACTATATTATTCCATCTATATTCATTCTATTTATGTAAAGTTCAGAAATAGGCAAAATTAATCAATGTGGTTTAAAGTCGGAGAAGTGGTTACCTTTGGGGATGGGGCAGATGGTAATAGGGAGGGAGCAAGTGAGGGCCTTCCAGAGTGCTAAGAATCTTTCCTTTCTGGATTTGGACATCAGTTACATAGATGAGTTCACCTGTAAATATTCACGGAACTGTATACTTATGGTTTCTGCACTTTTCTATATGTGTATCATACATCATAAAATTAGTGAGTTATTTATACTTCGTTCTAAACCCAACATTTTTTTCCTCCTAGTGTTTTTCGCTAAGCTAATTAAAATACAAGTTGACTGATTTATGCATTAATTTATAAAACCTTTTTGCCACACCTTCAATGGTGAAACCTGTTTCTTTTTTTCTGCCAAAGCAGCATTTTCCAGTACTGCCTGCTGCTATTGCCTTAGAAAGTTGCCATTTCAAACACTCCTGGAAGGTTCCATTTCTTCTTGGAGCCTATTTAAATCACACATTTAGAACCTTTTAATTACCAGAAAGTCCCCTGTGCCCTTTATGGGCATTTGTCAGTTCTCACTTAGACCATCTTTGAATGGAGGAACAGTTATGTCTTAAAGTTTGTTTTGGTGGAAAGTGGGCATAGGGTATTAGGGCAAGGAGCTTTTGCACTCACTCATATGTGTGGTATTCCCTAGAATTGCTTTGTGGAATCGTTCATTCTAAGTGAAATCAGGAGAGCTGACAGAATATGAAATGGAGATCAGTTCTCTGAGCCACCTCCGTGTGTGTAGCCAAAGCTGCATAATGAAAAATTGATACCCTGTAGAGGTTGAATTTTATGAAACAAGCAAAATTTACTGAACACACTGGGAAGCTTCTCCTTCTGGCCTTCCAAAGGCCGCTACGTCAAGGCCATTCCCATCCAAGTGGCAGTCTTGGCCGAGAAAAGTCAAGTGTAGCTGAAAGCCACGCTCTTGGTGAAGCATTTCCTGATTTCTCTACGTGTAATTAATGCCTTCCTCTACTTTAATTCAAAATACTTTGTTCATATTCAATTTCATCTTTATATTCAACCAAATGATATTGGCTCCCCCCCAACAAAATGGCCTCATTTTCCCTTTTCATAAAAACTGGGGTGTGTCAAGGATTATAATAGCATCATACTATTACACTTTGTCTAATGTTGCCCAAATTTTCCTTCACCAGCATGTTGCTTCAATTTCCTCTTTTCATTGCTAATAAAGAATTCCCTGGCTCAGATATCTATACACTTATGTTCACAGCAACATTATTCACAATATCTGCAAGACAGAAGCAACCCAAGTGTCCATTATAAGATGAATAGAGGAACAAAACATGGTATACACATATAATGGGATCTCCTTCAGCCCTAAAGAGAGGGAAATTCTGACAAGTGTTCCAAGGCAGATGAACCTTGAAGACGTCATGTTAAGTGAAATAAGCTGGTCACAGAGGAACAAATATGGTATGACTCCATTTATATGAGGTTTCTAGAGCAATCAAATTCATAGGAACAGAAAGAAGAATGATGGTTACCGGGGCTGAGGGGAGGAAGGAACGGGGAGTTATTGTTTACTGGGCACAGGGTTGCAGCTGGAGAAGATGCGAAAGTTCTGGAGACAGATAGTCGTGCTGGTTACACAACAAGGTGAATGTCCTTTACGCCATGGAATTGTATACCTAAAAATAGTTAAAAGGGTAAGTTTTACACATATTTTAATATGTAGAAATTAAAAAAAAAAAGAGTCCTTGGTCCTTTTCCCTCAGCAACTCCTGGTTTGTTGTTTGGTTTATTTTTGTCATTTTTGTCCCCGGTTTTCCATTCTGCCTGTCCCCAGTCTTTCTGTCCCATATACTAACACACATGCCTTGTATTTGACTTTAGACAACACTTAGGTATATTCCCAAACACAAAGTGAGAAACGCATTACCTTAGGAATCTAGAAAGGCATTTTCTTCTGTTTAGAGGCAATGTCTTAGAACAGAGAAGTTTAATTTTGTTCTAGCCCCATAAAGAAACTGTTTTGCCCTGAGGAGTCTTTTGGACAATAGAACAGAATGTATGGGAATAAAGAAACGGTGACATTAATATTATAGTTGGGGATCCTAGACAGCCACCCAGCATCCTGCTTTGAAGTCTAGAGCAAATATGTCTTTAGAAATTGAAGGATGCCTCATTTTCTGAATATATATGAATATGTAAAGATAAGGTTGCTTCATGGAAAAGCTCCTCAACTTATTAGAACTTACAGAATAAAATCCAAACTCTTTGTCACAAAATACAGGTCCATCCCAATCCAGCCTCAGACCGTTGCTCTTATTTTATCTCTCCAGGCTGGCCCTTCACACCCTAGGTTCACTCCTGCCATAGCACACCACCCATCTCAGAGCGGACCGTGTTGCATACACCGTGCTGTCCTTTCTTTACACGTGCTGTATCCTCTGCTCAGAGGACCTTCCCACCCTTCCCCACGTGACAACTTCCTATTCATCTTTGGAACAGCTCAGTCATCACCCTGTCTGTGAAACCTGCTGTACTTCCTTTCCTCCTCTGCCTAACCAGCTCCTTGTCCCTCTTCAGAGATCCGCCACGATTCAGGGCCCTTCTGCATGGTTCTGCCAGGGTGCTCAGAGCATGGAATAACATCTACATGTATGTTTCAGCTTTTATTTATTTTTTAAGATTTTATTTATTTGAAAGAGAGAGAGCGAGAAAAGGAGAGAGAAGGAGAGCACAAAGAGGGTGAGGGGCAGAGGGAGAAGCAGGTTCTCTGCTGAGCAAGGAGCCCAATGTGGGGCTTGATCCTGGGGACTTCGGGATCATGACCTGAGCTGAAGGCAGACGTTTAACCAACTGAGCTACCCAGGCGCCCCTATTTCAGCTTTCAGACTAGAGGATTCTCCAGAGTGGGGTCATCATTGTATCATAGCACCTGACACAGTCCCTTGGAATCAACTCTCCAATACTTGTTTGGATAAATGAATGAAAAATGAGTGGAGCAATGAGTGAAAATCAAGACATAACAATTCATTGTTATGGATTTCAGAGAGAACACAGAGGCTTGTATGTCCAGGGGCAGGCATGAAGGTAAACTTTCTAACAGAGAAGACAGAGTTTTACAGTTACTGGTTGAATGTCAACTTCACCGACAACTAAAAACCACTTGCTCTGCTTTGTATCTGCAGAGTAGGGCATACTAACATTACACTCAGGAGTGCTGTGAAAATCAATTTACATCAGTTAACTGCTTCAAAGTTGAAAGGTAATAAATTGTCTTTATGATATAAATTTTAAAATAATGTTATCCTCTAGCATTTTTTTTTTTTTTGAAATAGAAAAGAATCCCTTTCTACACTGAAAACGTGTGGTAGAAAAGTAAGTAGAATTGTTTCCACTTACAATGCTTTCAAGTTATACCCCTGGAGCCATTTGGCCTGAGCTATAAAGGTGGAAAGAAACTGAGTTTTATGCACATGCATGCTCACACACAGTACACTCTCTTATGTAAACCAGGCAGTGACAAGTTACTTGGATGGCTAAATCGAAACTGGTCCACCAAACAAAATTGTGCACTGTGTTGGAGAGCATTAGTGCTGCCGGGTTTTAAGGTTTGCCTTGGCTGGGATTCACTGTAACACCACCCACCTCTCTCCAGTTGCAATATTCTAACCAGGTCACCTAGATGCTGTGAAACAGATGTTCATTGAAGGGAAAAGGAAGTAGGTGGTGTCCATTGAAAAGTGATAGCCATGGCAGAGGGGAAAATATAGTTTTACCTACAACACAGGCTGAATATTATGGAAAATTATTGGTAGGGGAGACATTCCTAGCTCTCCAGGAATCTGCAGCATTTAGTAAGCACTTGAGGATACTGAGAGGCAGGAAAGCAGGGGAGGGAGGTTCTCGGGCTCTGGGGTCAGACTGTCTTTGACTCCCAGCTCTGCACCTCCTAGCCATGTGCCCTTGGGCAAATTACTTAATCTTTATCTTCAGTTTCTCATCTATAAAACTAGATAAGAATACCCACTTCCCATGGTTCTTGTGATGGTTACATGTGTTGCTCATGTAAAGCACTTCAAATGGTGCACAGTGCTGTTGACTATTATGACAAAGATTGTCTTTTTGCAGAGGGAACACCACCGTTGATTTGGGTTGGCAGCCCACTCAACCTAAAGTTCTAAAAGGGGAGGAACGGTGATCAGGGCTTCACTGATGGGCTGGAAAACAGTCTGTTCTCAGTGCTAACACTTACAAAAGTCAGGAAGGAGGATGGCAAAGCTACCAGGTACAGAGCCTCAAGCCTTCCTTTGACAATTCCAGCAGCCCCACTTTGCACAAGTGCGTGGCAGGCTGCAGATGGTTGCAGCCCTCTGCCTGGGAGCTCAGCCGGCATCTTCTTAGCAGTCTGGTAGACCTATTACTTGGTAACACTTGGTAAAGGGCCCCAGAGTCCTTTGTCGAATCTTCCTCCCCTGCACCTGCATGACCTTTCCAAGTTTTCACTCATCTCTTTCCTTCTGAAGGAATTTCAAGAGTGAGGCTCTTCTTACCTGATCAAGTCATCCATCCGTTTTGTGATTCAGGTTGTGTGTATGTCACACATACATCTTCGGATGTCACGCTGTGATATTTAGTAAATTGAGGCACTGGTTGGTAGAAGTAAGAATTAGAACTTTAGATTCCAAAACTTCTCTGTTTACAAACTTATTTTTTTATGAATTTTCCTTAATATGAACAAAGCTACATGACGGAACATAGCTTCAGCATTGTCACTAACAGGTAGTAAGAGAAACTGTGAGTATTTCAGCCTTCGTCTCTGACCTGTTGTTTTGCGTTTGTGCATACTCTTGCATATTTTATGAACAATCTAACTCTGCTATAGCCAAAAAATTCAAAAGCAACCAGAGTTTCAAAGTGCTAGGTAGAAGAAGCATTGGAGTTTGATATAAAAAGAAGTGGTCTCTCTGCTTCTGGCTACCAGAAGGTAACTGGTGCCAGACTAATTCTCTTCGGTAGCCAGAGAAGAGGCACCTCCTCAAACTGAGGCAACTGTGTCCAGCCCTTGGACAGCAGGCAGCACTAGACCCCAATCCTTAAGAGAAAGGAAATCCATGGGGCGAGAGCCCTGATTGCCCTAGCCCTGTGCCTGTGTACAATTTCCAGAGTGTAATGTAGGAATCTGGAACCCAAGTAGACATAGTGGTTCCTCTGGGCTGAGGAGGCAGAGATAAGAGTCTGGAGGATGTTGTGGAATCTGAAGGGTAAGGCGCCAACAAGGGAGACCTCAGCAGTCACGTGGGATTCCCAGTGGGTCATTGGCTGAGGGGGGCTGCTGAACAACTACGTAGCAAATATCTTGGTATCTTGTGTCCTTTCCAATTCAGTGTCTTAATGATTTCTTCGCAAATCTAGGAAATGGTTTGTTGGGAATATTCTCTTATATCTCAGATCATTTTTCTCAAGTGCGCTAATCTGATGATTGCTTTTAACAGCATGTCATGTTCTCATTTTGTTGACTATGTACCTAGGTCTCATGCGGCATCCTTTCTGTTCATTGCCTGTTTTTTAATACCTAATGTTCTATTGAGAGCTGCTCTTTGCTCAAGACGAACGTGGGAAGGGGCAGGGAGGGTGATTCAAATCGGCAGTAGTCTCAACTCAGAACACTTCCTCAGCATATTTGCTGTCTTTCCATGTGGAATGACTGTGTTCATCTTCCAGGAATTCCTTCCACTTGTCCCTTTACACGCTGTGGAGTGGGCAGATTGCTCAGCAGGAGGCCTGAAAACTTAGTTCTGCCCAGTCCTTCTGTTTCTGTTGGGTGACTTAGGGTTTGTTTTCACGGTGGTAGCAGATCTAACTCTAGCTGGTTATGACTTTCCTTCTCTCTTCTATCTGGTTTGGGGTGAGGAGTCTACTGAAGAAAAATCAGAGATGGTGTGACTGTCATACCTCATTCAGGCCTGTCTTTCTAACACTATGCTTGAGAGTCAAACCTCCATAGAATGTTTTCAGACTTTTTCTCTGGGCCACCCCAAATCCTGGATTCTGTCACAAAAGGCAAAGAACTGTTTGTTGAATTCAACACAAAGTAACAGGTAGGATTCCATATAGGTTCTCACTTGTCCTTTCTCTATTTGGTCCTAATTTTCACAGATTTTTACAAATTTTGGAAAATCCATGGTTTGTGGTTGTAGTCATATCCCGCTTGTACTGAAGGAGTAAGCTTTTTAATTTATTTCTCATTCTTTTAAGTGAGCTGATATGTACTGTTTAGAACTGAAAAATTGGGAGAGTTTTAAGTATGCTATTTAAAATTATAAAGTCAAATGGTAATAGAACTGCTTATCAGGAGAATAAAAGAAATACAAATAAAAGCAAAAACTGGTAAGTGTCTAAAATTTAAATAGGGAGAAGAAGTGGTAAGAGGGAAACTCTAGCATAAAATAATAAGATAGAATATAAAATAAAATCACATATAGTAAAATTGCCAAAAAATCTACTATAGTAAACACAAACTGGATAAACTTTAAAAACAAAGATTCTTAGCTTTGACTAAAAACCTAAACCCAACATAGACTATGGAAATAGTAAAAAATCAGAAAATATTTAAAGTGTAATTTATGACAAATAAATAATATCATGTCCTCACTATGAAATATACAGATGTTCATAAGAATTCATATATATGCATGCACCCACCCATGACTTATCGTCTACAAACAAGTTGCTAAGCAGTATGAAATGACCCTTGCTTATGTAAAAAACTTGAATATATGTATTCTAAATGTACAGAAAACATTTGAAAAGATTTATAATATCTTTCGAGGAGTAGAATTTGTTAGGCTGTAGAAGGAAGAGGGGATTTTATTTCTCACTTTTTATGATTCTCAACAGTTTGTCACAAACATATTTTGCTTTTATAATAAAAATGTTTTAAATCACTATCACATATATTCAAAATGAATTGTCAAATATTTTGCATGCAAAACTGCATCCTTAGTCTATGCCCCAAATCATTTACCTTTTTTATTACTAAAAAGGGCATTTTCAAAGTTTTCTATGGCTCAAGAGTATTAGCCTACCGCAACTGTGTAAAAGTGGAGAATTAGAAAGAAAGTAGATTCTGTTAGAACACTTAGGACTGAGGAATACAGTATAACTGGAAAAATGAAAAATGAGGCTGCAGAGGACAGCAGGTGCCAAATGCTGGTGTACTAAGGTATTAGGCATTATGAATAAAGCAACTGAAATGTTTTTTTGTTTTTGTTTTGTTTTTTGTTTTTTTTGAGAGAGAGAGTGCATGCGAGGGCAGGGTGGGGAGGGGCAGAGGAAGAGGGAAAGAGAGAACCTCAAGCAGGCTCCATGCTCAGCGCAGAGCCCCACATGGCACTCGGTCTCACAACCCTGAGATCATGACCTGAGCTGAAATCAAGAATCAGACGCTTAACGGACTGCGCCACCCAGGTGCCCTGCAACTGAAATACTTTCAGCAAGTAGAGTAACACCATCAAAGTTGCATTTTCAAGAAATTGCTGGTTGAAGGTTGGAGAAAGAAGTTGGAGGAGGGCAAGAATGGAAACAGGATTCATGATTTAAGGCTGATAATCTTGAATCTTTTGCCTAACTCAAACACTCAGTTGTGAAATATGACTTATGAGTCTCACAACTGGAGGACAAAATACCAGCTTTTTTTTTTTTTTTAACTGATGAAATTAAATTACATGTTTGCAGCCTTGGCTGGACTACCTCATTTTTTCTTCCTCCAACTGGCAGTTAAGACCTTGGATTCACCCACCCAACGTGACTGTTTTAGTCTGCAGCACTATATTTGCGTCTTGTAATTCCCAGTGACTAAAAGGAAAAGGGGGGAAGAGGTCTTCAGACATAATCTTTTGAAGGCAGCCTGGATCCAGACTGAGGTCAGTTACCTTGGTCTGAAGAGCAGAACAAAATGTCCTTGCAATGGGCTGACAGGTACTAAAGGAAAGAATCTCAAAAGGTTGAACCATGCATGAATGCTTAACTCCTTTTCTCTAGGGGTGGGACCATAAATGAGAGGTCAGAGAGGACAGAATTGTTCCTTGCATACTTTCCCCCGTTCTCTGAGAATGTAAAGAGTAGGGAGCAAGTGTGACCCTGGAACCGAGGGGCCAGGCACAACGAGCTTCAATGACGTTTGAAGCTGCAATGTCCTCAGAAGAGCGACAGACTCCTGGTAGTAGAATGGAGCATCTCAGTGTCAGCCAAGTACAGAGGGCTGTTTCTTCGGCTTGGAGCAAGAGTTCCCATGAAGCAGGGAGAGGGCAGTTTACTGGAATGGGAGCACGCACACAGAGTTATGAAGCCAAGACTTGATTTTTTGTGAAAAGAAGTTAAAAATGTTTAGCTATTTCACTCTTAGAGGACTAAGTTAATGACTTAAGGAATGCATTTCCAAGGTTTCCTGGTTAGAGTTTGAGGTTTCCATTTAGAAAAGGCATTCAGCCATATTCTGTGGATTTCTCTTTCCTTCTTTTGTTCCCTTTCCCCCGCACCTTCCTTTGCTGTCCACAGGTTTATAAAGAATACTTCCTTCCAAGCTTTGGGCTACATATCATTTCACTGATAAGTTCAAAGGAAGTACACACAGCAACTATGGAAAATGCTCAATCAGAGCCACTATTCAACAACATCGAGGAGAAATTAATGGGCATTTGATGAAGGAAGAGGAGAAGAACATTGATAGTTTTCATACAATACTCATTTTTTTAAGCACATAGTTATATTAGTAAGAAAGAAAAGAAAATCCATATATAAAAAAAGCAATCTGAAAATCAGGATAGCGAGCTCATTATCTGACATAGAGTTTGCTAACTAAGGTGAAGGGTGGAGTATATGTGGGGTGTTCTTAATTTAATTTAATTTTATTATTATGTTATGTTAATCACCACACATTACATCATTAGTTTTTGATGTAGTGTTGCATGATTCATTGTTTGTGTATAACACCCAGTGCTCCATGCAGAACGTGCCCTCTTTAATACCCATCACCAGGCTAACCCATCCCCCCACCCCCCTCCCCTCTAGAACCCCCAGTTTGTTTCTCAGAGTCCATAGTCTCTCATGGTTCATCTCCCCTCCGATTTCCCCCCTTCATTTTTCCCTTCCTACTAGCTTCTTCTTTTTTTTTTTTAACATATAATGTATTATTTGTTTCAGAGGTACAGATCTGTGATTCAACAGTCCTGCACAATTCACAGTGCTCATCCACAAGCATGAGTTTCACTCCTTGCACGAGAACAAAAGGTCATGGCCTTGAGGCTGCACAAGGCAGAGAAATGGAACTGGAAAGTAACACAAATCATGACCCTGGAAGGGGAAATTAGAAAAAAACATTCTTCCGCTGACAGAAGTTGTTGACAGGGAAATTTTAGTTCTCTTCAGGATTCTTGGGTAAAAATAAATACATAATAAAAGGACTTGAGAAACTAGGAATAAAGGGATCATCCCTAACCTGATAAAGGGAATCTAAAAACAAAATACCTAGAACAAACATCAAACCTAATGGTGAACTTTTTAAAAAAGATTTTATTTATTTATTTATTTTAGAAGGAGTGGGAGAGAGTTAATCTCAAGCAGACTCCCTGCTGAGCGCAGAGCCTAATGCAGGGCTTGATCTCATAACCCTGAGATCATGACCTGAGCCAAAATCAAGAGTCAGACGCTTTACCTTCTGAGCCACCCAGGCACCCCAATGATGAAATTTTTTAAAACTTCACTTTAGGAGAAGACTATCAGCTCTCACCACTTATTGTCACTGTAGGTCATCACAGTGAGGGAAAAAAGTTATGAGAATTGGAAATGAGGAGGCAACATATTGTTTTTACATTCTGTGATTTCCTTCATAGAAAACATCAAAGGACCTACAGACAAATCACTAGATAAAATAGGGGAGTTTAGCAAGGTAGAAGAAACAATAAATAAGAAAAAAAAGTCAAAAGAAAAATGGACAGAGTATTTGACCAGACACTTTACTAGAAGAGGGAAAATAAGTGACCAGTAAATATATTGAAGGATGCTCAACTTTATTAGGAATCAGAAGAATTCAAATTAAGACCATGCTGAATTATGACTTCGCACCCACTGGGCTGGCCAAAAGCAAGAAGTCTGGTAAACTAAAAGAGTCTCCCAAGTAGATTCCTGAAGCTCTTTTCCCACAGTTCCTTCCTCCCTGCAGCTCTGCCCCAGAACTTCCAACCAACTCACTTTCTCTGAGTCAAGTCCCAATCTGTGCTTCCTTAGTTCAGTGAGATAACCAAACATTGCTTTCAGTAATCCTCCCTGTTGTACAGTAAGGAACGTGCTTCCAGGCAGAGGAGCTTTCTCTCAGGCATCACAGTCTGGGCTGCCTGTTGTCCAATGCCTGAAAACAATTGTTTCACTTATTTTGTTCAGTTTTTCATTTGCTTGCAGTGGGTGGGTAAATCTAGTCCTTCTTACTCTGTCATAGCTGGAAATGGACTTTCCCTGTATCTATGCAAGGCAGAGTTTAGAGAGAAGGGAGCAATGCAGGAAAGGGGCTCTAGCAATCTGCACGGAGGTATCCTTGAGTCTTTCCTGACACGAAGATATGCATGCAGAGGATAAAACTCCATGTGGTTGGGGAAAAAACGACCAGGGATTATGAACTTCATGGTTCCAAGAACTCATGCAGGGCATGAATTTCCAGGCAGTCAAAGTTGCAAGTCCACACTGATCACTTAGGGCATTTATTAGAGACCCTGTATGCGTCAGACCTTATGAATAAGACTAACTCATCCCTTGAGATCGTGCCATTTGAGACAACATGGATGGACTTAGAGGGTATTAGGCTAAGTAAAGTAAGTCAGACTAAGGAAGACAAATACCATATGATTTCACTTGTAAGTGGAATCTAAACAACAACAACAACAACAAAAATGAATAAACAAAAAGCAAAATTAGACCTATAAATACAGAGAACAAACTGTTGGTTGCCAGAGTGGAAGGGGTGGGGGTAGGAAAAATGGGTGAAGGGGAGTGGGGTAAGTTATGGAATGAGTAAGTCACAGGAATAAGAGACACAGCATAAGACATATAGTCAATGATATTGTAATAGTGATGTATCAGGACAGAAGGCAGCTACACTTGTGATGAGCATAAGATAATGTATAAACTGGTCAAATCACTATGTATACCTGAAACTGATGTAACATTGTGTGTCAACTATATTAAAAAGAAAGAGAAAGAAAGAAAGAAAGAAAGAAAGAAAGAAAGAAAGAAAGAAAGAAAGAAAGAAAGAAAGAAAGAAAAAAAGATGAAAGAGATAAATCATACCTCTGGTAAAGGTTACTCTGGACCTTCCCTGGCAAAGCTTAAATAAAACCAACCTAACTTGCAATTAATTTTACTACCTTTAAAAACAAAGCCCAGCAGTCTATACAGGAAGTCAATAAAATCCAGACTTAAAAAAAGTATCATTTACAATGTCCAGAATCCAGTGAAAAATTATTAGACCTTTAAAGCAGGAAAATGCGACCCATAATTAGGAGAACCATCACTCAATAGAGAAAGACCAAAATGATGGAAACAGATGGAAATGATGGGATTAGCAGACAGGATGTTTAAACTTTCTTACAGTATATAAAGGAAAATGTGAACTCAGTAAGAGCAATGGAGATATAATAGAGAACCAAATGAAACCACAGACATGAAAAATAAAATATCTAAAATGAGAAGCTCACTGGATTGGACTAATGGCAGATTACACTGTGCAGGAGACATAATAATAGAAAGCAACCTCAATGAAATGTGGAGCAAATAATTTTAGTATCTCTCATCTATGTGTATATGTGTATACTAATAATATATTGTTATAGGAATAATTTTAAGATCAACTTCAACACTATATCAACACTATAAGTACATATACATATATACATGTACGTATATATGTGTGTGTGTGTGTGTGTATATATATATATATATATATATATATATATATAGTGGTGTTTGTCCTGAGACTGCAAGGTTGATTTAACATTTGATAGCCAACTAATGAACTTTACCAAATTAATAAAAGAAATAATACAAGTTATAATGCCATTCTAATAGATGCAAAAAAGCAATTAAAAATTAACCCTCAATCAGGATGAAGTTTTCAGCAAAATAACAATAGATCACTTTCTCAACCTGATAAGTGGAATCCATGAAAATCACAAGCTAATTTCATACTTAATGATAAGTATTGGAAATATTTCCCCCTAAATTCAGAAACAAGCCAGGCATATTAACTCTCAACACTGCCATTCAAAGTTGTGTTGGAGGTTCTAGCCAATGCAATAAGGGGGGAAAGGAAAGAATTAAAAAGGCATATCGATTAGAAAGGAAGTACAGAATTAAACCTGTTTTTATTTGCAGCTGGCATAATTTTTTGTGGAAAAAAAATGTAAGGGTTTTAAAAAAGCCTACTCAAACTAAAAATGACTTTAGTCGAGTTGAAAGTAACAAGGTCAAAATACAAAGTTCGATTGCGTTTCATTGTATTAACAATGAACAAGTGGAACTTGAAATTAGAAAATAAATACGATTTATATCGTTAAAATATGAAATAGGAAAGCTAACAAATATATGCAAGAAAATTAACGAAATATACGCAATTCTAAAGGAAAACAGGAGAAAAATCTTGACAAAATTGGGGCAGGCAAATTTTTTAAGTAGAACACAAAAAGCATGAAATGTAAAGAAAAAAATTGTAACATGGACTTCATCAAAATTCCAAATTCTTGTGTTTTGAAAAAACACCCTTAAAAATAAAAAAGCAAGTTGAAGAACAAAACATTTGCTTTCTTCCACTATAGATTAAAGGAATTGTATCTAAAATTTATGAAGATCTTACAATTCTTTAATAAGAAGACAAGCAACCCATTTTTAAAAAATAATTTAAACAAACATATCAGAAAATAACTACACGAACACTCAATAAGCTCATGAAATGATACTCAATGTCAATATTCATCAGGAAAATGTAAATTAAACCCACAATGAGGTACCACTGCACACCTATTAGAATGGTAAGATTAAAAAGACAGACCATACCAAATTTTGTCAAGAATGTGGAAAAACTGAACTTATTAATTTCTGGTGGAAATATAAAATGGTACAACCACTGTGGAAACAGTTTGGCAGTGTCTTATAAAGTTAAATAACATTTTCCATATGACCCAGTCATTTTCTAAAATATTTTTTTAAAGATTTTATTTATTTGTCAGAGAGAGAGAGAGAGAGAGAGAGAGAGAGAGAGAGAGAGAGAGAGTGAGAGAATGAGAGCACAAGCAGGAAAGCTAAACCTAATGTATTGTGATAGAAAGATCAGTGGTTGCCTGGAGTCAGGGATGGGCTGGCACTCTACTGGGAGGGGGCCACTGAGGAATCTCTTGAAGGTGATGATAATATTTTATAAATGATTTTGCTGGTGGTTACAAGTACGTACGCTTTTTCTCACCAGGCTGTACACGTAATAGGAGTACATCTTATTGTTTTAAAATCAAGTTTTATTGAGGCACAGTTTATAAAGTCTTGATAAAAGTAAATACAAGGGCTATCTCATAGTTTTGATTTGCATTTCCCCGATAATTCGTGATGTTGAGCCCATTTTGTATACGTGGTGGCCATTCGTATGTCTTCCTTGGAGAAATCTAGTCCAGTCCTGTGCTCATTTTAAAAATTATGTTATGAGATAACATCCCCCAACTGTTAGGATGGCTATTATCCAAAAAGAAACAAAAGATACCGAGTGTTGGCAAGAATGTGGAGAAACCGGAGCCCATGTATACTGCTGGTGGGAATGTAAAATGGTTCAGCTTCTATGGAGAACAGTATGCAGGTTTCTCAGAAAAATTAAAATAAAACTACATATAATCCAGCAATTCCACTTCTGTGTAGGCATCCCAAAAAACTGGAATTGGGGTCTCAGAGATATCTGCACTCCCATGTTTATTGCAGCATTATTTACAAGAGCCAAGATATGGAAACAACCAAAATGTCCATCAACAGATGAATAGCTAAAGAAAATGTGGTCAGTATATACAGTATATACAATGGAGTATCAACTTTAAAAAAGAAGAAAATCCTACCATTTGTGGCAACATGGATGAAACTCATGCTGAGTGAAATAAGCCAGTCTCAGAAGGCCAAATATTGTGTGATTCTACTTATATGAAGGATCCAAAATAGGCAAACTCAAAAGTAGAGAATAGAATCGTGGTTGCCAGGGATTGCCAGAGGGAGAAAGAAAGTGGGAGTTGTGAAAATTAAAGAATCTATTTTAAGCAATTATAACAGTGCACATAACAAATACTCCATAGATGTTAGTTTTTATCATTAATATTGTCTTGGCTCTCCAACAAAGAGTGTTGATAAGGGATTACTTTAAGTTGCGAATATGATCTATTCATCATTCAGGTTCAACTCAACTTCAATGCGCACACACACATACACACTCAGAGACACACACGTGCAAGCCAGGAAGAGGTGACAATTATGACAGTGCAGTTGTGAGACTCTAGTAAATGTCTTGTTCATAGAAATGAAGTGGTAGGTTCCAGTTTGGGAGGAATTATTAGCCAAGGAAAGTGTCGGGATTTGCCAATGAACCAGAATTACTTTAAATTATAAGCATTTGGAAGAGAATGTTATGAGTATTGTTTAAATGTGTCACAATTCCTGAATTACAATTCCAGTGAGTCATGCTGCACTGACTGCACCAGGGAGTGGAGGGTGTGACGCCTATTCACATTCTTGTACATACCGGCCTGCTCACTCACAGGGGATGGAGTGTTTATGGACATAACCTCACTCAAGCCTGCGCTCCTTCTTGCACAATTGCAAACATTACACAAATGGCCTTCATCTTGCTTCAAACTTGCCTCTAACCTACGTATGGCTTCAAACCCTTCATCATAATCTCCTATTGACCTTGTAGCCAAATGAAGATCTTGAGTATGTCCTTTACACAGTCACATCTTCTTCACCCTGTACTTATGATTTGGGGGCTTTAGGAAAGGGCTCTAATTTCCTCTGATTCTATTTCACTTTACTGGATTTGGTCCATCACCAGTCCCACAGATTGGTCTGTTTGTTGAGAGCATACTCTGTCATCTAACAAATTCATCATCCATTTCAGTTTTGGGTCCTCGGGATATCTGGTAAGCATGCTTTCTATGACTTCATCCAAGCTATTGATAAAAATGTTGAAAAGAATAAGATCAAGGACAGAGCCTTAATACAAGTCATTCTAGAGATCCCTCCAAGTTATATTTAACAGTAAGCTTGACACTAGTATGTACTCCATCAGCTACAACCATAGGGGCTTCATAGTCAAATATATTCTAGAGACGCTACCTATTGCAGAACTCTTAGAATTTTGCATTACAAGTCAGCATCATAAAGATTTAGGAAATCCCCCAGTGAAAAGGGACTTACCTGACTGTGATGTACTTGTTCATGAGACACACTTAACATTCCAGAGACCTACAGTTATGGAGATTTAGGATCCTGTGAAGCCAGGTCTAACACCCAAAGGAGAGGACCTCAATATCACGTGAGTGGAATGCCATTGTGTGGAGGAGCCTAAATCATGTGGGAGGAAAACAAGAGGTCCAGGCTCTGCATGTTCCATTGGGTTTAGTCCACCACACTCGGAGTCTGGCAGCTCAGGGCTCTTCCTCACTGGCTCTGCTCATCTCTGCAGAAGAACGTGGGAGACGAGGGATGGTAACTATGATTCCAGAGAGAGAGAGAGAGAGTAAGAGCTCTCATCATTCCTGCCTGGACTGGAATCTCCCTGAGTAGAGACGTTCGGGTGGTTCTCCATGGACAACACTTAGCTGGGAAATATAATGCCTCAAAAACCTGTGAGGCCTGTAACGTGCTTCCCATTTCTGTGGCTGAGTGTTGGTCGTTCTGTAAGCTGTAGCCATGGTGGCACAATCTATTTTCTGGAATGAAACGGAACAAAGATAAGCTTCTTATTTTGCGCATGTATCCCTACTCTCTGAAAGTCCTTTTTCTGTCAGTGTCGGGGATAAGAGGAGACAAAGAGGCTGGACTTTGTTTGTTAGCTTTGTGGGAAGAAGAGCCATTGGGGAAAAGCACGGTGTGTACGGAGAAGCAAGGAAGGTCTCTGCTTTACGTAAGCATGGACAGATGACCGCATCTCCATTCCCCTCTCCCTGTGTGTGCTGGGACTGGGGGATGATGAAAACATCAAGACATGATTTCAGTTTTCTAATTATCCAGGGGCTATGTCAGCCAGCCAAACAACATGCTTCTGCTCCTGCTTTCTTGCCCGAAAGCTGACCCTGCCTTAGCAGGACCACCCTCCTTACAGCCTCAAATCAAATCTTCCTATTTGTTCATCCGTGACTTCTCCCACACACTGAAGAGGTCAAATGTATTTAATTACAGAGATTATCTTGTGATCCAGTGGACTACCACCCTACAGAGACTCCCACTGAGATCACAATGTTCATTTCCCTGTCAGAAGTCTGCTGTGATTTTAATTCATGTTGTCTCGGAAGTGAAGAGTTCAAGGTTTTCCTCTTAGCTAAGATATTAGACCAGATGTCACTGACGGGATGCTTTTGGCAACAGCAGGAATCATGTTCCCAGACCCCGAAACAATAACTTTTTAAAAGTTCCTGCAATCTCTAAACACATGCGTACTCCTACCCATTCCACCTTCTTTGCCTCCTGTTTTTCTTTCTGTTTTTCTTGGCAGGTGTTGGTGTTGGGTAAACAGTCCTTTCATGGAGGTGCTTGTCTGTCAGGTCCCACGGAGAGTAAAGAAAATGGCAAGTTAATGAATTTGGGATTGTGTCGGGAAGGTGTGTTCCAGTCCCACGTGGCATATCAGGCAGCAGGTTAAAACAAAACAAAACTCTGTAACAATGGAGTAAAACTATAGCACTCAGAAACCTGAGGTTAAAACAGAATTAAATAAATGTCCTAAAGGTAAATGTCCCCAAAGTCAAGAGCATATGATGAAAGCAGAGGAAGGAGGACCAGAAAGGCACGACTTCATAGCAGTCATCATTGGGCAATTTAAAAACTAGTTAAAAAGTAGCAAGATGCCCCCCTCAGTGTTTCCTTCTCTGACACAACACAGCCTCAGCTTTAAAGAAAGTGCAGGACTGGGGCGCCTGGGTGGCTCAGTCAGTTAAGCAGCTGCCTTCGGCTCAGGTCATGGTCCCAGGGTCCTGGGATCGAGTGCCGCATCGGGCTCCCTGCTCAGCGGAGAGTCCGCTTCTCCCTCTCCCTCTGCCTCTGCCTCTGCCTCTCCCCCAAGCTTGTGCTCTCTCGCTCACTCGCTCTCTCTCAAATAAATGAATAAATGTTAAAAAAAAAAAAAAAAGAAAATGCAGGACTGTTGGTTGTTACCGTTTCAAGTAGGTTTGCAGAATTAATATTTTCTGAGGACTCCATGTGTTTTAAAATGATTCTTGGATCCTTGGTCACGATATCCACTCAGTTAATGAGGGGGGTGGGGAGACAGGGATCTTGTTGGTGCAAAAGCAGAACTTGATGTGCACAATAGCAGAGGACAGTCTTATGGAGAAGAAAATGACGACTTCTTTGGATATGATATTTTAGATTTTAAACAAAAGTGAAAGAGTGAAAGTTTGAAATGACATAAAAACTGATGATGGAACCAACTTCTTAAACAAAGGGCTGTTGAAAGTGGGACAGGCACATCCGAGATTTGTATAAAACGATAAATGCCAACAAGGTGGTCCCAGCAGAAGATCATAACATTTAAAACTCTAATAAGGAACTACATCAGGGCTCCATTTAGCAGAGAAGCTGTCCATGGAAAAAAGAAAACTTTCTGTCTGAGCATTTGAGGGCCTTATGAGTACAGTACCACGTGCTCCTTAATAGAAGTAAAAGCATCCCTTTCTTGTGAACTCTTCAGGCTAACAGATCAGCCAATCATGTCTAAAGATGTTGCTGGTTGAAAAAGAGAACCATTTCATTCTCTGTACCCCTACAGAGTGGTAGATGGTTTTGTTTGCCTAGGCCACTAACGAGTCTTTCCTCGCAAAAAGCAAAACAGCAATAACAAAAACTGCAGATGAACAAACAGATCCTCAGTGGTGCAGTGAAACCCGAGAAATCTGAGTGTTCTTTGGGCACCTTATCATCTCTGACTTTTCAGTCTGCCCTTGTACCTCATTCCTCACCGGATGTCAAATACTGAGTCACTTTAACAAACAAGTATTTGCTCAGTGAGCAAACAATAACAGGGGAGAAAACCACATTAGAGGAAAGGACTCAACTTCCTTGAAGACTCAAAGGTAAGGACACTAACCGAAGGCAAAAATTTCCAGGGGAAGAAAAATGGACATTTTGGTCTTGATAGTTCAAGGTCAAGAGGTCTTATAACATCACTTGTTGGAAAGTTAGAGGGAGTCCCTCTGAAGAGAATACAGAAGACTCCCTTTGTGCCGTAATGGACTGATCTAGAGCCCAAGACTCCTCTAAAACACCGTTAGATAGGGTTCCTGCTAGGCATGTATTATGGAGGGATGCCAGAGGATGAGCATAAGTTCCTGTTTCTGGAGGGTGAGAAGGAGGGACCTGTCACAGGTCTGTCTGCAAGGATGCTAGGGAACTGCATAGGAGGAAACCTGACCCCAAGAACGGAAGAGGACTCACCGGGAAACATTATTCCTGGGACAATAAACTACTGGTAGGACTAAAAGGAGAATGTTGAGAATAGCAGAATATCTGTTGCTTTATTTTTCCAAAACCTTGCAAAGTCTGACACAGGGACTTGGATCAGATACGTGGGGAGAGGTGCTTATAACAGGTAGGATTGTATGGATAAAACTGCTACAAAACATTTGAATCCAAGGTGATGCTCTTTATGTACTATACTAGTTTTATATATATATATATATACACACACACACACACACACACACATACTAGTACATGTGTACTACGCTAGTTACATATATATATACACACACATAGATACTAGTACATGTGTACTAGGCTAGTTACATATATGTATATACACACACATAGATACTAGTACATGTGTACTACGCTAGTTACATATATATATACACACACATAGATACTAGTACATGTGTACTAGGCTAGTTACATATATGTATATACACACACATAGATACTAGTACATGTGTACTAGGCTAGTTACATATATGTATATACACACACATAGATACTAGTACATGTGTACTACGCTAGTTACATATATATATACACACACATAGATACTAGTACATGTGTACTAGGCTAGTTACATATATGTATATACACACACATAGATACTAGTACATGTGTACTACGCTAGTTACATATATATATACACACACATAGATACTAGTACATGTGTACTACGCTAGTTACATATATATATACACACACACATAGATACTAGTACATGTGTACTAGGCTAGTTACATATATGTATATACACACACATAGATACTAGTACATGTGTACTACGCTAGTTACATATATATATACACACACATAGATACTAGTACATGTGTACTAGGCTAGTTACATATATGTATATACACACACATAGATACTAGTACATGTGTACTATGCTAGTTACATATATATATACACACACATAGATACTAGTACATGTGTACTACGCTAGTTACATATATGTATATACACACACATAGATACTAGTACATGTGTACTACGCTAGTTACATATATATATACACACACATATATACTAGTACATGTGTACTAGGCTAGTTACATATATGTATATACACACACATATATACTAGTACATGTGTACTAGGCTAGTTACATATATGTATATACACACACATAGATACTAGTACATGTGTACTACGCTAGTTACATATATATATACACACACATAGATACTAGTACATGTGTACTACGCTAGTTACATATATATATACACACACACACATAGATACTAGTACCTGTGTACTACGCTAGTTACATATATATATACACACACATAGATACTAGTACCTGTGTACTACGCTAGTTACATATATATATACACACACACACATAGATACTAGTACCTGTGTACTACGCTAGTTACATATATATATACACACACATAGATACTAGTACATGTGTACTAGGCTAGTTACATATATATATACACACACATAGATACTAGTACATGTGTACTACGCTAGTTACATATATATATACACACACATATATACTAGTACATGTGTACTAGGCTAGTTACATATATATATACACACACATAGATACTAGTACATGTGTACTAGGCTAGTTACATATATATATACACACACATAGATACTAGTACATGTGTACTAGGCTAGTTACATATATATATACACACACACACACACACACACACACATATACTAGTACCTGTGTACTACGCTAGTTACATATATATATACACACACATATATACTAGTACATGTGTACTATGCTAGTTACATATATATATACACACACATAGATACTAGTACATGTGTACTAGGCTAGTTACATATATATATACACACACACACACACACACACACACACATATACTAGTACCTGTGTACTACGCTAGTTACATATATATATACACACACATATATACTAGTACATGTGTACTAGGCTAGTTACATATATATATACACACACATAGATACTAGTACATGTGTACTATGCTAGTTACATATATATATATACACACACACACACACACACACATACTAGTACATGTGTACTATGCTAGTTACATATATATATACACACACATAGATACTAGTACATGTGTACTATGCTAGTTACATATATATATATACACACACACACACACACACACACACACATATACTAGTACCTGTGTACTACGCTAGTTACATATATATACACACACACATAGATACTAGTACCTGTGTACTACGCTAGTTACATATATATATACACACACATAGATACTAGTACATGTGTACTAGGCTAGTTACATATATATATACACACACATAGATACTAGTACATGTGTACTACGCTAGTTACATATATATATACACACACATATATACTAGTACATGTGTACTAGGCTAGTTACATATATATATACACACACATAGATACTAGTACATGTGTACTAGGCTAGTTACATATATATATACACACACATAGATACTAGTACATGTGTACTAGGCTAGTTACATATATATATACACACACACACACACACACACACACACATATACTAGTACCTGTGTACTACGCTAGTTACATATATATATACACACACATATATACTAGTACATGTGTACTAGGCTAGTTACATATATATATACACACACACACACACACACACACACATATATACTAGTACATGTGTACTATGCTAGTTACATATATATATACACACACACACACACACACACACATATATACTAGTACCTGTGTACTACGCTAGTTACATATATATATACACACACATATATACTAGTACATGTGTACTAGGCTAGTTACATATATATATACACACACATAGATACTAGTACATGTGTACTATGCTAGTTACATATATATATATACACACACACACACACACACACATATACTAGTACATGTGTACTACGCTAGTTACATATATATATACACACACACACATATATACTAGTACCTGTGTACTACGCTAGTTACATATATATATACACACACATATATACTAGTACATGTGTACTACGCTAGTTACATATATATATACACACACATAGATACTAGTACATGTGTACTAGGCTAGTTACATATATATATACACACACATAGATACTAGTACATGTGTACTACGCTAGTTACATATATATATACACACACACACATATATACTAGTACCTGTGTACTACGCTAGTTACATATATATATACACACACATATATACTAGTACATGTGTACTACGCTAGTTACATATATATATACACACACATAGATACTAGTACATGTGTACTATGCTAGTTACATATATATATATACACACACACACACACACACATATATACTAGTACCTGTGTACTACGCTAGTTACATATAAGGAATTTTTCCATCCCTTTACTAAAGGGGTTCTAAGAGCACCCTGGAAAACATAATGGAAGAATGGATGGTCACCACACAAAATGACAGAGAACTTAAAGCCACAGTTGCCTGCATCATGGTCACATTATTCCACTCTTCAAAATCCTCCAGTAGATTCCTACCACACTCCAAATAACGCTGAAACTCCTTGCCAAGGTGAACAAAATTCTATGTGTTGACCCCTCCCTGCCTTGCTCGCTCTATCCCCTCATGATCTCTCCCTTTCTGCTTCAGCCACTATGAATCTCTTGTTCTTTCTCAGGAAACCAAATCTACCCCAGCCTCCGGGCCTTGCGTTCGCTTCCCTTCTGTCCAGCCTGCTCTCTCCCTAGATCTTCACCTCACTTCCCCTCTCATTGCATGCAGGCTTCTGCTTAAAGGTCACCCTCTTAGAGAGGTCTTTCCTGAATTCTAGAACCTGTGAAGATGAATTTGAGTTAGAGCTGGCTTCCCCTATTCTGAGGTTGAGGCTGCATGGGATCTTGCTTATCGGCTAACAGTATCCCCATCATGTGCCGAGACTAGCGTGGCCGGGAAACATGGTCATCACAGATCCATCTCAGGTGCAGGCTGTGAAACCCTTTTTTTTTTTTTTTTTAACAACACTGTTCAGCAGCATGTTTTGAAGTTCCTTTGAGCTAGTAGGGATTCTATGTGGAGCTGAATGCTGGAAGGTCTTCTACCCAAGCTCTTAGCATTCAGAAGTCATACATCAAAACATGGTCAGAAAAAAACCCAAAAAACAAAAAAAACCATGGTCATCATATCATTCTGAAAATTAAGTTTCTAAGAAATGAGGACCTCTGTCAAGCCACATAAGCACATCTAACAGTCTTGTGGAGTCACCTTTGCAGGCAGAGCAGAGATGGACTTCTCCATGTCGTCTATGAAAGTGTTACCAACAGTGAAGACTGCTGAGAGCAAGACAAAATGAGCCCAAAGTAAAAATAAGTCATCTGACATCCAAAATTTGACAAATAGGCAGCCACGTTCAAATCCTTTTTTCTCTGGGATACAAAGTCATAATAAAACTAACAGAAAAGAGAAAGAACTGAGAATGAGGATTTTGAACTCCTTTATTCTCAAGTAGAATGAGTGAATATTGACTGTGGAAAGATCGAACACAAATGAGAGCGTCTTCTGATCAAGTTTTAGTTTTAAAAACATGCTTTTAACTTTGGAATGTTTATAGGTAAGTGTGTTTATCTAAAATAAATCACGTCCCAGTGAAGCTCCTAAAGTTACTACAATGCTAACTCATTTAGTACCAGGCATGACTAACTCGTATCAGCTTAATAAGTCTTGGCAGCACCTAGGTGGAAGAGATGGAAAGAGATACTATCACAGTTTATAAACAAAAAGGGGGAACAACTAAAGTTACATGAATCTGTTCACACTTGAGAATGCCAAGAGTTTTTTTAAGTTACAATGCAGATCTTTGTGATAATTAAAAAATAGACACAAGCTGCCTTAGTTTTCATTCATCGGTACAAATGAGGTGCGGTTTCTGCAAGTACAGGTGTGCATGGCAGGAATATACACATGCCCCACATGTCAAATGCTAGCTCGGCTCATGCAGGTGAGCTGTGTAAGAGGGAAAATATTCTGGGTGCTGTCCTCAAAATTTATGGAACACAGACTCCAGAAAAAGCCTCTATCACCATGAAGTCAGCAGTCCAAATATAGGCCATGTGACGGGGTGGACCCCACAATCAGATTCAAAGTAAATTTTAGGGGTTCACCCAGAACTATAGTTTATAATTTAGGAGGAACTGGAGTGTCTTGGTTTATCTCAGATCTTTCTTCTGGAACCTCCACCTAAGCAGTGCTGATTCACTGTAATGGTATTGGTCCTGAAATATTTTCCTTGAAAATATACATGACTTGGAGAAATGGGTGATTCTGAAAATTAGGACAGGGAAAATCCAAGATGAGCCCAGAGCATCTTGTAAATGCAAATAAGTAAGGAAAGGAAAATAAAACAAAACAAAAAACAGAAGGAAAGTTTGGTATTGAGTAACCTATATTCTTAATAAATAGCCCAGGCAAGTCTAAGGTCATTCTGAGCCATATTTTGAAAGCAACAATGGCTCCACTATTTTGCCTTTTGGTAAATAGATGAGGGGTATGAAATGGTGTTTTTTTCCAAGTTAAAGGTCAGATTGACTGCACTACTATGAGCTTCTAAGGTAAGCATGTCCTTACACTGAGCTGAATTGTGTTATTTCTAGACTATTTACACATAAGTGATGCTCCTTGCAGCTTATCAGACTACTGAGTCTATCTTTAGGTAAAGAATGTGCTACTAAGATAAGCAGTGGAGACTAATGTTTGGCAATGTATGTGTTCCAGGGACATATGGCTATGGTTATATTCCAGGGACTTCTACAGGAGCGTGGTCCTGTCACCCTGGGAGCTATGACCCTACCCTAATAAAGCAAAAGGAATGAGTGAGCTTACCTTGGCTTTGTTCCATTGTCAAATTTCTCCTTTTGCTGGTTCTGGAATTTTTCTATTTCATCATTTATTCCTTCATTCTAGTGAAGCATGTCCCCGTGAAGTCTCTTGAGAAAGAAGGGATGGAAGGTAAATAATTTTTAAACTCAAAACTCAACTGTCTGGAAATAATTTTTCTTATACCCACATATTTGACGGATAGCTAAAAAATTAATTATTTTAACCTGTAATTACTTAATGATAAGGTTAAAACACACCTCAGAATTTTTAATGCATGACCTTGCTGCCTTTCATCTATTAGTTTTACTAGACTGTAAGTCATGCTATTCCCTCTCTTTTCTCTATGACATAATTATTTCTCTGGAAGTCTTGAGGATCTTCTCTTTATCCCAAGTATTATATAATTCATGTTGTTGGTGTGCCTGGGTGTGGGTCTTTTTCACTCATTTAGTTGGAATCTCATGCCTTTTGTTCTGGTACGTTTTCTTCTTTTATGTCTTTAATAATGAACTCTATTTTCTCTGCTGTCTTCCAGAATACCTAGTCATTAACTGTTGGGCCTCTAGAAGTGATCCTCTAATTTTCTTACATTTTGTCTCCAATTTTCCATCTCTCTCTCTCTTTTTGCCCTACATTTTTTTTTTAATTTTCAAAAGCTTTTTCTTTTTCTTTGTTCGTTCCCTTTTTATAATACCCTAATCTTTTTGATAGATGCAATATCATCTTTTATTTGTCCAAATATGTTTAACAAAGTTGTAGTTTTAAAGTTATCTTATGTTTTCTGGCTTGTCATATTTCTTTCAAGTTTATTATTTTCTTTCATTTGTTTTGATCTCCACTTTTCATTTTTACTTTTCATAATGAGTCCAAATGGTGAGCTAATCATTTAGGGGACCTCCAAAAATCAATATCTGTAAGTCTTTTCTTTGGAGCTATTCCTTTTCTCCAAAGAAAAAATTTCACCAATCTTCTGCAGACGGTGAGGTTGGGAATGAGGTATTGTTGGCTGCCAGCATCCCAAAGGGGAAAGATGAGACACCATTCGCTAAAGAACGTTCCACCTTGTCCTTTTTTCATTTGCATGTGATCCTCTTTCTACTCTTCTTGCTTCTCTCATTCTCTTTGTGTTCTCTGCTTTATATCTTAAAAATTTCTTTACTTTCATGATTTGACCTGTAATTACTTAATGATGGTCATTAAGTAATGATGACATTAACATGGTCATCAACCATGTTTAAGATTCTTAGCTTCCCCTTGTGCCACAGCGCCAAGACTACAAGAGACTTTCAATAAACGTCAGCTGAATGGGTGACTTAGAATCACAGACATATAAATGTGAAACAACAGGAGGGAACATTCTATTCTTTAAAACTTTTGTTTGTCAAGAAACATCAATTTTTCTTCAAAAGTAGTAGAACTTTTCTATTGGAGATGAGTTGTTTTCCTGTCACTTTCTGCACAACAGTTCAAATTTAGAATTTCAGTCATGTCCCCTGATCCCAACCATGGTTAGACTGAGAGCTCCTCAAGGGCAGGCTCATGCTTGGCTGCTCTTTTGGCTTGGCACATAGGAAGCTCCTAAAAAAAAAATATGAATGAAATTTTCCTTTAGATACAAATGAACCTGGTCTAAACTGTTCTTTTTTTTTTTTTTTTAAAGATTTTATTTATTTATTTAATTGACAGAGAGAGACACAGCGAGAGAGGGAACACAAGCAGGGGGAGTAGGAGAGGGAGAAACAGGCTTCCCGCTGAGCAGGGAGCCCGATGCAGGGCTCGATCCCAGGACCCTGGGACCATGACCTGAGCTGAAGGCAGTCGCTTAACTGACTGAGCCACCCAGGTGCCCCTAAACTGTCCTTAATCAACGTCTAGTTCAGTAGCTTGGCAACAAGATAGAAGAATCAGCAACAGAATCAGAGTGACCAGTGGCCCAGGCAGACCAATGAGCAGGCATTTTCAAACTAGTATGTCAGCTCACTTTTATTTGGAAGAGAGGTGAGATTGCACATCAAAGGGTGGGATAAGAGAACCAGGTGGTGGTGCCTCTTTTGGCCCCAAACTTGCAAAAAGAGAATTTGGTAAAAGAGAGAAGCTTTACCAAGCTCCCACTTTGTAAAAAGAGAGGCTCTGCATAAAGAAAGCTTTGCAGTTAACTAGAATCCTTTGTAAAGTATTTCAGACACTCTTTATTGCATAAACATGCTCTTATAAGTGGAACAGTGCGGCTGGTGGTGGTGGGGGGAGTTCTTATGGCTTACCCATGTGACTCATTTGGTTCTCTGCCTAAAAAGAGTTCGCATATGTTTGATTTTCTCTATCTCATTATGCTTCCAGTCTCTTTTAGATATTCATATCCTGGGTAATTGCTCAACAAGTATTACCCTTAATTGAACTTTAGTCAATGTATATCTGCATTGAATTTTTTTTCTTAAGTTGGGAAACTGTTGTTGGAGAGAAAGAAAGAAAAAAGATGTTTGCCTTCATAATCTTGGTGGGGTCATTTCCACAGCAATTCTATCCTTATAGCCTGTCTGGGTAGAGTCTCAGTCTTAACTCAGCTTTCTGGTGACTGAGCAAATACCAATTCAGTATTGTGGCCCTGCTTAGAATGATCCTAGTGGTGTTATCACAAACATTCATGTCTTTGACTTGGTAACCCTTGGCAAAGGCAACTGTTGGCTTACCAAATGAGGTTTCTTTGGCCTAGAGTGGTGGTCAAAAATGAGACCACATTAAGTTAATTAAGCAGCAGCTCTAAAAGTGTTGCATCCAAAGCAGATTTCAGATTTGCCCTTTGAATACTGGACAACTTTGGAAGCAGGGATTTGAAATGTGGAATTTGAAATACATGTGAGTAGTGGTTTTGTCTTCCCAACATAATGCTAAACATGGTTTCATTTCATTTTCTTGATATTTTCACCTTCTCTATAGACTTCACACTCCTCATACATGGTGCTTAACCTAAACTACGGTTTGCCTTAAGCAGTCACTATCTCAATGTCCGTTCCAGCAACTTGTGGATGTTTAACAACCTTAGATGAATATGGCTATATTTGCTTGCACATCAGAATGTGTTATTACTTATTACCTATAATTCTTTTTTCTTTTTCTTTCTTTTTTTTTCTTAGAGAGAGAGAGCGCAAGTGGGGTGTTGGGAGGGGAATGGAGAGGCAAAAGGAGAGAGAGAATCCCAGGCAGGCTCCACGCCCAGCATGGAGCCCAATGTGGGGCTCAATCTTACGACCCTGAGATCATGACCTGAGCCAAAATCAAGAGTCGGACGCTTAAACAACTGAGCCACCAGGTGCCCCTCTTTTTTTTTTTTTTTATCCTATCAATCTTCATTACTATACCTAAAACCATCTTCTCTGGATGTCTTATTTGTTCTTTTCTTCCTAGAATATGGATCAGTTTAGGTCTTTCAGGGTCTAAATTGCAATAAAACACTCTAGAAGGCAGAAATACTATGTTTATTATTACTACAATGTCAAAGAGTGATATCTACTTTTCACTTATTTTAAAATTTAATTTAATTAGTTTCATTACTTTACCTTTATTTTTTTCCTTGTAATATAGCTTAGTGGAACTGCTACAGACTTGAGAGTGAGACAGAATTGAATTCAGTTTATGAATCTACCATTTGTCTTGCCTTTGTGACCTTGATTGAGCTAATTAGTCTTTCTCAGCTTAAATCTAAGGTATGACCAAAAAACTGATTTCACAGAATTGTGATAAAGATTCTATGATAAAGCGAAACTCATCTTACTAATCTGTAATTAGATTTTGAATATATTTTATTAATTAGGTTAAGTATTTCTCAGACTTCATTGTACACTAAAATCACCTGAGGCACTTTAAAAAAAATACAAATGCTTGAGCCTCAGAGATTCTGATGCAACCAGTCTGGGGTAGGAACTGGTGGTGTTTTTTTAAAGCTCCCTAGGGGATCCTAAGGTGCAGCCAGTGTTAAAAACTGTTGGATGAGAGCTCAGTGAATGTTAGCGATCATTGTTCTAGAGTGATAATAACTAACTTCTTGGGAAACTTAAAATGATAACAATGCTTCAGCCACCATGAAGAAGATGAGAGTCTCTGAACCACAAAAGCAATCTGTTCATTCTCACTTATCCTTGTGGTTAGCAGTGCTGGCTTTCCCTCTTTCCTCTGTACCTACAAAAGCCCTTGTGGTTTTGTAGGTTCTGCGGAGAGAGTAGAGATCAGTGTTCTTAATATCAGTAAGAATTCCTTTTTTTAAAGATTTTATTTATTTATTTGACAGAGAGAGACCCAGTGAGAGCAGGAACACAAGCAGGGGGAGTGGGAGAGGGAGAAGCAGGCTTCCCGCTGAGCAGGGAGCGAGATGCGGGGCTCGATCCCAGAACCCTGGGATCATGACCTGAGCCGAAGGCAGACGCTTAATGACTGAGCCACCCAGGTGCCCCAAGAATGTTTTTAAAACAAATTTTTTTTAGTAGTTATTAGAGATATTCTACTATAGTGGTTTAAAAAATCTGATGTAAAATTAAAGGGAAAATCTATTTTAAATTAGTAAAAATAATTATTACATATAAATTTATAGATACATCATACAGAAATTTTTAAACACCTGATTTTTTTAAAAATAAAACTTCAAATGAGAAATAAGTTAGAAAAACTTTGGCATAGGTACCAAAGAAAGTTTAAAGCTATTTTGAGATAAGCGTAAGTCAAAAGTTCTCTATTATCTTTTTTGGAAGAAACTGCAAAATGATGGTTTTTGCTTTTAGCTTTAAAAAAAGCAAATCTGTAACTCTCATAGCAGTTTGTTACTAGTATTGGGGGATCCATCATTAAGCTATTCCATACTTAGAAAGTAACTCTAGAAAGTCGCAGTCAGAGCAAACATTTTCACATGCTAACAAAACCAGAATAGAGGTAAGGCCACCAGGGATGAACAAAGGTTTGATTTCTTTTGTAGCTTTTCCAGAGGTTTGACTACAAGAACTACTACACAGGACTATGTAGAAGGTAAATACATTATTATTTTCATTATTATCAATAATAATAAATTTATTCATTGCACTGAAGAGACTACATAAAGAACCCAAAATAACTATTTAAAGGAATTTCTGCAATGTTTGGAAATGTAAAATAGAGAGTTTGCAAAGAGGTATTTTTTCCAGAACACACAAATTCACATCAAAGACATACGATATATTTTTGTGGGTTTTCCATAAAGTGCAACTAACATATAGCCCTAAAATATTCGGTCCTCTTCTTGAGCACCTAGCACTTGCCAGACGCTGTGCTAAGCACACCATCTTATTCAATCCTCACAACAATCTAACCGTTATTATCCCCGTCTTACTGATGAGAAAACTGAGGATCAAAGAGTTAAAGTCCCCACTAGTCAAAGTGTGGTTTAGGCGCAGCAGCAACCCTACCTGGTGGCCTGTAAGACATGCACAATGGCAGGCTGTCCCCCAGAAACACTGGATCAGCATCAGCCTTTTAACAGGATCTCTAGGTAATTCTCTAAACCGGTGCTACTATTCTCTAGTAGCACCGGTTTAAGTAGGTTGCATTCAGACACCAGCCACGCCAGGACTCAGTTTAGTCAGTGCTGGTATAAAGCAGACTCTACAATGTGTATCCTAGGAAGGTCAATGATAATACTATTCTATAAATTAGAAAACGTAAGACTGGCACAGGCATTGTGCAGGGCACACATAGGTCAGCCTTACGTGAGGGAGGGTAACTGGGGTTGCAGGCCCTACACGTGTGAGCAGGAGTGGACTCCGTCCACAGTCGCAGCAATGGGGCCCTCCACCCTGACTCTGAGGAGCTCTGAGGAGCACACTGCGTCGGTTTTCCAACGGTCCCATGGGCACCCACCTCAGTGTCTAACCTCTCTCCACTCCACACAGGTAAGGAGGCACTGTCTTTGATGGGCTCAAAGGAGGAAGTGTCCTCTTCTCTTTCTGTGGCTACCATTGCCACAGCTGAGACTCTGACAGGAGCCCAGTGGTAGCTCACGCTCCTGTAGCAGGCGAGCACCGCTTGTGGCTTTCCTTGGTTCTTGAACACACCTCTCGCTGAAGTTCTCCAAACCCTCACAGAGCCAAAGCCAAAGCCCCCCTTGTTTATGTCTGGGAATCCCCACAGGTATCTCCTGTGTTCAGAGGTGAGTCCTGTCAATAGCCACTTGGTGCCCTCTGTTCTCTTTTTCCTCCCCCAACTTGTCCTCACACCCTAACCCCTTCACTATGTCCAGAGTCTGTTCTTCATCCAGTCACAACTGTGGCTTCCCCTGAAAACTTGTCTCCGCCAGGTGGCCGTCAACACAGTGTTCCCAGAAGTTCTTTGGAGCTAAAGGCACGCTATAAGTTGTTCAGTCTGTGAGAAGGACACTGTCCCTCAGGGTCCTCCTCTGCACATGCCTCTGGAGCTGACAAGAAGGTCCAAGTCACACGACCATGTGCCAGCCCAGGTACCCCTCAGCTAAGACTGTACTACTGGGCATGCTCCTCTGCCTGCTCCTTTCTTCCCGTACAACACAATTTGTTGACGTCACTGTACATGGGGGCTTTGTGTAGTGCCCAGTGTGCAACCGATGCTTAATAAATATTGATAGTTTTAAGTGGATGATTAATTCTCTCTCCGTAGTTCCTCATGCAAATTCTGGCAGGTCTGGCCACCAAGTCACCAGACGTGTTGGAGCCACGTCAGTGAAGACAACGAAAGCTCTCAACGGGACACCCTTCCATTAACAAGGAGGATGGATTCTACAAAGACTGATGTTATTACAAATTGGAGAGGAGGCTGCTGTGCTCCTTCCTCTCCCTGCATACCTGTGTGAGATATGGCGTTCCCTGCCTCTGTCCCCTGCAGGCCTGTAGCCGGTAGCTCCTAGGAGGCTGCCTCCTCTCCTGAGGCACTTCACTTACTGATTCTGAAGCCCCGTGAAATTCAGGCCCAGGCCTGGCTTCCTGGCTCCCAGGTGATGTGGTCCTGTGGGGCTTCTCAGGGCTGCCCCAGCCACCTCCTTGCTGTAGAGGCCCCTGACCTGGCACCAAGGAGTTGGGACTTCTTCCAGAGACACCCTATGTTTGCCAAGGAATCTCTAATCTTAGGGGATATGTGAATCAAGACACCAGGGAGGGGAGACTACACTAAGTACTGTAAAATTAATTATTGGATTTAATTTAATCATAACCCCTTTGTGAGATAAAACATTTGCAGATGAAGGAGCTGAGGCTGAGGTAAGCGCGTTAATAAGTTAGGTAGCTAAGAAGTAACAGAGTTAATATGTGGTACAGACTGGATTAAAATTCATATCTGGCTGCCTCCACATCTGACCAGAGTCTTTTACCAAGTGTAGACATTTGCGTGAAGGGGTGATGGGCTCTATCTCCTGAGAGGGCACGTTTGTGAGGACGACTGCACTCTGCCTAAGCCACCGGTAGGTGACTAGGTGCTTAACTCAGGGAAATGAGGTACACGCTCATTTCCATTACACCTATGGAGGCTGTTCAACAGGTTCCTTTATAGATGGGTGAAGACTAACTCCCACCGAAATGCTCAGCAGGTCCCTGCTGTGGGCAGCACCAGGACGTGGCACTTCACTGTCTCTACTTGACAGCAAGAGACTCAACCTGAGAGTGGGCTCTGTGAATGGTGCTGACAGAGAATGGGCTGCCTCTGCCAAGGGAGGCCCTGCCAACGAGAACCACCACCACGGCCTACCCGGGAATCACCCGCCAACGACAGTTGCCCAGGCTGAGAACCAATTCCTCTCTAGGGGCCACAGGGCAGCCGTGCGTGAGCATCACCCCTGGGAGACAGTTCAAGGCCACCTTTGGGAGCCCAGATAACGTGTAGCCGGGGGAGACCTGGCTCCCTTCACCATTGCCAGCCTGAGTCACATTGGTGAGGGTGGAGTTGGTTGATCGTTCAGGAAACTCCTCACCGAGAATGAGAAAGAAATTCCCAAATGAAAAACAGGCAGGGTTAGAGGCACCGACACTGAGGTTTGGGGAGCCTTCTGCCGAGAATTTCAGTTCTGACTGGATTCCTCAGCTGGGGAGCACCTGGAAAGAGGGGTTACCTATGTGCTATCATTGGCCATTTGCTTTGGGACATCTGGCCAGCAGTTTCTTCCAGAAAGCTCTCATTTAAACTTTGGGGGTCATCATCATGGTGCAATGACTCCCTCCCCAACTCCCTTCGAGCTGCTCTTACCTTTCTGGCACCACCATCTTTCTGATATCTATTTTTGAGGTGTATCCCAATTCCCTCCTGAAATTTCTAGATCTTTCTCTGAAGCTCTCGCCTTGCCCTTTATTTTCAAGTACTTTTCTGGGAGTTCTATTTACATGACTTTGTGTCAGGGTCCCCAGACTCCTCTCAGTCACCTGGGTCTGCCAACGCATGCGGGCCATCCTGTTATCCCTGTTTGGGTCTGGTCTTGTCGCTCCCTCCATGTTCCCGCCATGTCCCCGCTGCCCAAACACTTCACTCTTCACTCTCACACAGAAACACCCTCAGCAATGTTGGCATATAATAAGCTACCTTTTTTCCAGGGCTTGAGAAATTCTCTAGGAAAAACTTAGTCATGTGTGGAGGCTTCTTAAACCCTATCATTCTGCTGAGTTTCCAGGTAATTACTGCTAACGGCACTGCTTGTGGCCCAAGAGCAGCCTCAGATTCCCTTCGTCAAGCAGGCCAAGAACATTCCCATGGCACTAGGCAGAGTTTCCGAGGGTGGGAGGTCACTGCCAATCCTGTCCTAGATGAAATGTGCCACAAAGTGCTGGTTGTCCCACGGGCTTGGTGTGGAGCCTGGGTGACATAGTGTGCCGATGCTTTAATGTATATTAACAAATACAGCACAATGCCTGGCCTCCCTTCCATCTGCATTATGTGCCTTTGATGCTAAGTATGTTTGAATTCCTCTCAAGTCGTTGTTGACATGCTCACGTGCTTCCACTCCCTTGTGGTCAGGTGGCCCTATAGAAATAATTCTTACGAATTGGATAAATCTTTGCAAAGACTTTTTGCTTTATGGAGAGAGACTATTTTTCTTAACAAATGTCATTTTTAAAGTTTATGGGCACCAGAGTATTCAAGTTTCTGAAGTTTTCTTTTCCTAATTTGTTTTTCTTTTTCTTACACAAAAAGATTGCTGGAAATATGTACTGAGTTCTCAGTAAGGGCAACATTCCCCTATATTCTCAGATGAATACGCTACAAATTGAATTACATTTTTTCCAGTAAAATTATTTCAGTGATTTTTTTAACTAAAATTCTTTTCTTTTTTAAAAGATTTTATTTATTTATTTGAGAGAGAGAGAGAGAGAACAGAGGGAGAGTGGGAAGGAGAAGCAGGCTCCTCACTGAACAGACAGCCCAATGTGGGGCTCGATCCCAGGACCCCGAGATCATGAGCTGAGCCAAAGGCAATCGCTTAACCGACCGACTGAGCCACCTGGGCACCTCCCACCCCCCTCCCGTCGCCTTTTAAAAAGATTTTATTTATTTATTTGAACTAAAACATTTTCTCATTACCGTCATGAAATGTTGTACATACCCTTTCTTTTCTTGTTCAGGTTCACCGTTTTGGTTGAGAGTAAAAGACTATATATTCATGCTTAATGCTGAATATTCTATTGCAGAAATTCCAGACTCAACAGTTTTAATTATTCTTTTTTTGATTCACTTTAAATTTGAAAATAGAAAACATGTTCTAAACTGAAACAGCAACTGAATATATGTCATAAAAGGGTGTCTGAGAATGCCAAAAATTGCAAAAGAGCCAAGAAGTCTTTATTATTTCATTATTTTAATCATTTAGTCATTTAGTTATAGCAGACATATATAAGACAATAGTTATTAGGTTTAGAAATAATTCTTTTTCCCTAAATTGGGACTATTAATTTTTGTCCAGCTTTACTGAGGTATAATTGACACATAGAAATTGGATATATTTAAGGTGTACAACATGACGATTTGATATACATATACATTGTGAAATGATTACCACAAGCAAGTTAATTAGCACACCCATCATGTCACATAGTTAACATTTTTGTGTGTGTAGTGAGAACACAAGATTTACTCTCAGGAAATTTCAAGTATGCAATACTGTATTTTTTACCATAACTACCCTACTGTACATTAGATACCCAGAACTTATTCATCTTATAACTGGAAGTTTGTACCCTTTGGCCAACATTTACCTCCTTCCCCCATCCCCAGCCCCTGGCAACTACCATTCCACCTTCTGCTTCTAAGAAGTTTACTTTTTTGGAATTTCCACATTAAGAATGAGATTATACAGTTTTTGTCTTTCTCTGTTTGGCTTATTTCACTTAGCATAATGTCCTACAGTTTCATCCATGTGGTTGCCCATGGCAGGATTTTCTTATTTTTTATGGATAAATTATATTCCGTGTGTGTGTGTGTAATCACATCTTTATCTATTCATCCATCAATAGACACTTAGGTTGTTTCTAGATCTTGGTCATTGTGATAAAGTTATAATGAACATGGGATTGCAGATATCTCTTCGAGACTCTGATATTATTTCCTTTGGATATAAATCTAGAATGGGATTGCTGGATCATATGGTCACTTTATTTTTATTTTTTAAGGAGCTTCCATATTGCCATATTTCCAGAATTCCTAATAAGATGTAACAATTTACATTCTTACCAACAATCTATGAGGGTTCTCTTTTCTCCATACCCTTGCCAACATTTATTATCTCTTGTCTTTTTGATAAAAGCTACCCTAACAGGTGTGAGGTAATATCTCATTGTGGTTTTGGCTTGCATTTCCCTGTTGATTGGTGATGCAAGCGTCCTTTCATGTCCCTGTTGGCCCTTTTGTTGGCCAAGTACCTGTGTGTCTTCTTTGGAAAAATATCTATTTGGTTCCTTTGTCCACTTTAAAACTGAATTTTATACACATATATAAAATTATAAATCTAATTAAATTATATAAATGTAAATATAATTATATATATATATTTACTATTGAATTGTATATGTTCCTTATGTCATCAGGATAACCACTGTTGAGATCTGCAAATATTTTCTCCCATTCTATGGGCTTTTTCATTTTGTTGATCCTTTTCTTTGCTGTGCAGAAGCTTTTTACTTTGATGCAGTCCCACTTGCTTCTCGTTGTTTCTGTTGCCTGTGCTCTTGGTGTCAGATCCAAAAAAAAATCATTGCCAAAGTAAATGTCAAGAAAAATTTTCCCTACGTTTTCTTCTAAGAGTTTTATGGTTCCAGGTCTCATATGTAAGTCTGTAATCCATTTCAAGTTAAATTTTGTGTATAGTGTAAGATAAAGATCTAATTTCATTCTTCCGCATGTGGATATCCATTTTTTCCAATATCATTTATTGAAGAGACTTTTCTTTCCCTATTTTGTATTCTTGGCATCCTTGTCAAAGATCAGTTGACTGTTTAGCAGAGTTGCAGGATATAAGATCAACAATCAATATACGAAACTCAATTGTACTTTTATATATTAGCAATGAGCAATCCAACAATGAAATTAACAACACGATTCCATTTATAAAGAATATCCTGGTGAGGAGGAAGAAGGGGAGAAGAGGGTGGGGAAGAGAGAATGAGAATATTCCTCTAAGAACTGAAAGAAGTTTAGGAGAGTGGTTTGAAATAGAGTTATACAGGGCACAGGGGAGTGGGTCACAAATTCCTTGCAAACTATATTAAGAAGTTTGGACCTTAGCCTGATAGTCAGTAGAAAATATTGGAGGGTTTTATGTTTTTAAACAAGGAAAACAACAGCATTTCTGTTTCAGAAAGATCATCCTGGCCACAGTGTGGACTGGAGAAAAGGCAGAACTGGATTTAAGGAGATAGTTTGGATGCTGCTGCAGTAATCCAGGCAGAGGCAGAGTTAGAAAAACTGGAAAGAAGTGGTCAGATTTGAGGGCTATTTTGAAAGGTAAGTAACCTGAAAATGATTACATATAGAAAGCAAAAGTATGACTCAATAACAAATATTCTCAGTGTTTTTTCATGAATACAGAATTTCCTGAAAAAGCTGCCTAGATGGGCTATGAAAGTTCTAGGCAAGGTCTTATCACGGAAATGTCCTCAATCTAATTTACCTGGCCACTTGCTAAGTACAGTAGATAACTACTACTGTGCAGATACTACTATGGGTAGGAAACGCTTCTATCAAGGGGCAAAAACTCCAAGAGCAAGATGAAATTATGAAACTGGGCCATGTTTTTTTTAAATTCTTGCTTATTTGCTCATTTATTCATCCAGTAAATATTTATTGTGCCAGGAATTATTTTAGGCATTTAGGACACAAGAATGAACAAAACAATAAGGTCTTCTCTTTTTTTAAAGATTTATTTATTTGAGAGAGAGAGAGAGAGAGAGCGGGGATGGGACAAAGGGAGAGGGAGAGAGAGAATCTCAAGCAGACTCCCTGCTGAGCATGGAGCCTGAGGCAGGGTTCCATCCCAGGACCCTGAGATCCTGACCTGAGCTTAAACCAAGAGTCAGTCACTTAACCTACTGAGCCACCCAGGCGCCCTGACAATAAGGTCTTCTTACTGTAATGAAGCATATTCTAGTGGGGACAGAAGCACAATGAATAGGTAAATAAATGAGTAAGGTGATCTTAAAGATTCTGAAGTACTTCAAAGGATACAAAGTTGGAGAGGTAGTTGAAGAGAGTGACTGGAAAGGGGTTCCATGAATAAGGTGATCCACAGAAGCTTCTCTGAAAAAATGGCATCTACACAGTGATAAAGGGGCTCACAAGGCATCATTACATTTTCTAGTTGTAACAAATAAAATATTTAAAATACAAAGATGGGTTTATTTTCTACTTAAATCTAAAATAACAGCATGGTGGGCACCTGGGTGGCTCAGTCGGTTGGGTATCCGACTCTTGATTTCAGCCCAGATCATGATCTCAAGGTCCTGGGATCGAGCCCCTTGTTGAGCTCCATGCTCAGCAGGGAGTCTGCTTGAGATTCTCTCCTTCTCCCTCGGCCCCTCCCCTTGCTCACATGTGCTCTTTCTCTCTAAAATAAATAAATGAATCTTTAAAATGAAGAATAAAATAACAGCATGGATAGAACCAGTGAATTATTTGATAAGTTGAAGCAAGCTAGCTAGGATGTTTTTTCTTATCTTGAATTTTTTTCTAAAAATCCCCAAACTGAGAATAATAGAAAGTAAGTACGGCTGACCACATCCAACTTATGATCAATCTCTGTCACTGATGTCTAGCCTATGAGAGAAGATCAGATGCTTGAAGGGATGATTTGAGAGTGCCAATACCATAATGAGTTGTAGGTCAAGGGGAGAGCACCCCTCCCCTTGTGGAGTTCATGGCTTTTGTCAGCAAAGGGTAATTAGAGGTTTTTGCAGGTTATTTTTCAGAAACAACTTTCCAATCTTCTATGTCTCTGTTTTTTGGAATCAATAATATTGAGGTAACTGAGGAGCTATTTTCTGGTTCTGGAAAGTGGAAAAACTAAACAGGAGACAGAGCCTGTTTGTAGTTTTGTAATCCTGGAATTCATCCTGTAAAGGGAATGCCCAGGCAGAAAGAGTCCTTTGCCCACAGCCATCCCATCTCTCACCTTCTTGGAGTTCGTGTTACTTTCCTCAGTCTGTTGGCTCTCCCAGCTCTGGAGTGGTGCCGTATTTTCTACCCCTCCGGTGACTTGTCTCTAGCACCCCTTTGACTCCTCTCATCTGCCTGAGGCTTAGGGCGACTGTTTTCCAAAATGGTTCAACCATTTCACATGCCCACCATTAGTGTAGGAGGGTTCTGATTTCTCTGCATCCTTACCAACACTTGTCACTCTCTGTCTTTTTCAATATAGCAATGCTAATTGTTGAGAAGTATCTCTTTGTGGTTTTGGTTTGTATTTCCTTAATGACTAATGATGTCACAGATCTTTTTTGTCCATTTGTATTTTTTTCTTTGGAGAAATATCTATCCAAATCCTTCACCCATTTTTAAATCAGATTATCTGGGGTTTTGCCGTTGTTATTATTGAGTTACAATTGTTTCCTGTGCATTTGCAAGGAATATATGTTCTACTCTTGTTTGGTGGAGTGTATCTGTTCAGTCTAGTTTTTTATAGTATTGTTCAAGTCTTTTATTTCCTTATTGATTATTGTCCCATTGTTCTATACTTTATTGAAAGTGGGATATTGAACTCTTCAACTATTATTACTGGATTGTCAATTTCTCTCTTCAATTCTTTCAGTCTTTGATTCATGTAATTTAAAGGCTCTCTGGTGAGGTTTATATGTGTTTATAATTGTTCTATCTTCTTGATGTATTGACCCTTTTATCATTATAAAATGTCCTTCTTCATCTCCAGTAACAATTTGTCTTAAAGTCTATTTTTTATAACATTAGCATAGCCATTCCGGCTTTCTTTAGGTTACTGACTGCATGGTATATCTTTTTACATCATTTTGCTTTCAACCTATTTTTGTCTTTGAATATAAAATGGATCTCTTGCAGAGCATATGGTTGAAGCACGGGGTTGGGGAAGGGGAAATTGGGAAAGTTAAAATGCTACAGATACTGTTCTTAATGAGATTCAGCTATTTTTCTTGGATAAATGCTTACTTAATTTCTGTAAGCCTCTGTGGTTAATTTCTAGAGTTTTGAAAAGGTTAATCCTGAATATCTTTGCTAGTGTTTTCATTTCTTTTGTGGATGAAAATTTGGGGAAGTTTTATTCCACCATTTTCAGGGATGTAACTGTATAATCTGATATTTTTAAATGATGTAGCAATAAAAGATACTGAGATATTCATAAATGACTATGAACTATAAAAGAGAAACATCAATATCATATTGGAAAGGCAAAAATAATAATTACAAATCCTGCAGGCATGCCTTTTGATGACTGCGTTATAAAATGTTTGTTGGTTAGTGATTCAAAATGGAATTATTTTTAGAACAAGGGAAAAAGAATGTCTGCTTGATATATGAGACTATGTGGAATTGTTTCTACACTTTTATTCTTCAGACATACTTTACTTCCTCTGAATGGGCAATTTTATCCTCTTGTTTCTAACTGAGCATACATTTCCCTTTGCTTAGAATGGAATCACTCCTTAATATGCTTGACTATCTTCTCTTTGTTTCAAGAGATCCTTTTATATGCTTCTGTGGCATCCTGGTTTTGTAGTCACAACATCAATCACATTAAATTGCAATTGTCTCTTAAATGTCTATCTTTCCCAATAAAAGTTTGGGAGAGAGATGAGCAAAGTTCACTATATTTCTAACACTTAGAAGACAACTCAATACATATGAACTAAATTAAAATGATATAAGTTGGATCACATTAGAACAAAAAAGATTCAAAAACCCATTTTAAAATTCTGCTTCCCTACCATCTTTCACATCTCTTTCTTTTTTCTCACTTATTTAATGGCAATTGGTTAATAATTCCTGAGAAAGTCCTTAAATGCTAAAATTAACACTTGACCCTTTGCTAGAAAGCAATATTGCATTATTTTATTCTGATATAGTTAACATCACTGGAAAAGTTTGAAAAAGAAAAACTGTTATCTGTGTAGGTTATTGTAGAAGTACTCTAAACAGGAAATTATTTAGAGAATTATTCCCAAAAAGATCCTTATTATAATACACAATTATATTGTATTTCAGAAAAGGCCACATGCTCTTGTGCACTTGAGGCCTCTGAAAAGCATCATACTAGAAAGTTTCATTTGCTGAAGATCACTGAAAAAAATTACACATTAAAAAGTAGCTCTCTTTACTATTTAGAAAGTGAATTTCTAACATCATCATCTCTGTGAAGAATCAAAAAATTAAGAGATCTCTCAAACCTTCCTAGAGGCAAACTCTAACCATGGAGTTTAATTGTTTCAATTACTTTTTATTTATTCAAACAATGAGTTTGTTCATTGATTCATAGATTTATTTATTAAATAACAGTCCAGGTACTGTCCTTACACCTTTAGATTATAAAGATGAATGAGGTTTCTTCCCCTGAGAAATTTACATGCTAGGGGGAAAGACAGATATGGAAAAATATAAATACTGTATGAAGTGATAATTGCTCTGATGAATTTATATCCCAGAGGCTATGGCATGGAGATGGCATATAACTCCAGTGGGGATGAACGGTGAGAAGAGATCTCATTAGAAGTGTAATTAAATCATCTTGAAATAAAAGTATGAGTTATTTGGATGGATGAGGGAAGGAAATACATTGTAAGGGAAGACGCTGGGATGGAAGTTAACAGGTTAATAAATATTAACTAATGTTAGTGTTCAATGGGTTCTTTTCTAATCTGGAGTTTTGGATGATGCTTCCAAGCTGATGATAACAGACGTCAAGAGCCTGCACATTCTAAGATAGGTGTTAGATCATCTATTAGTGCCCACAAAAAACCATTTGTATAGCCATTATCAGTATTTCTGGTAGAAGCTATTAGTGATCTTCTCCTCCCTAGACAATGGAAAGATAAAATCTTCATACAGATTGGATGAGAATTTTTAATATCTGAAACTAGAGAATATTTGTTGATTTAGGAATGGCCTGAGTAAACTAAGGAGTCAGCTCAAGATTTTACCCAAGTACATTCAAGAACAATTCCATTGGATGGTTTTTAAAGGGAAATGGTGGCAAGGAATAATTGCACTTTCTGCTTGTACCTTAATAAGTTAATGCCTTTAATCAACTAGTTACAGCAATCTGAGAGAGTTTGGTGTGCACAGGGATTGCAAATAATTTGTCAGGTTGAAAGCCATAGGTCAGGTCAGAGAAAGCCCCATATATGTTACTAAGGTGTATAGAGGTGGTGGTGGAGTATCTGATCAGATTTGCCTTTTAAGAAGTCATTTCTCTAGTAATATGGAATCATATTGGAATGAATTAAATATTGAAGTGGGATGACCATTCAGAAGGCAATTATGATCTCCTAGGCAAGAGCTATAAGGATCAAAACTAAAGCAAAAAAAAAAAAAAAAGAAAGAAATAGAGCTCAAGAGATATTTGGGAGACATAATACATGACTTGGTTATCAATTACGTATAATATATATATTATTACATATATATATTTCCCTTTGTCATTTCCCCTTTCCTCTTCCTTCCTGCAGTGAGATCATGAAGCTTGAAGGTACAAAAGCCATATGAATCCATTGGCAACAGCATAAGGACAATACCTGCAAGCTAGGGATTAGGGTGTAGAAAGTTAGAGTCAAGATTCCTCTTAGCATCACTAAAATACACTGGACTCCTGTATTTCTTCTTACATGAGATAAATAAACCCATAAATATTTAATCTATTACAATGAAAGTGTATATTAAGAGTTCAATACTGTCAAAACTGATACAGGAGTCATTCACTCTTACAAGGTAGTTGAATAAGAGACTATTAATGCCCAAGGTACTCAAGTATTTGGGAGCTAATCTGTTTTTTGACCATGTGCATACATTGAGTTGCCACACAAGCCAAAAAAAAAAAGAAAAAAAAGAAAAAGAAGAGCTGTGTAGAAAGGAGCAAGGGAACAATTGAAGCAGATAAGCCTGAGAAGTCAAGTAAAACTGACCTAGTATTTCAGTTGTTTACTAATTTAATTCTATAGCTATGTGTCAGGCACTCACATTATCAGTGAGTAGCTTCCTTGGGGGCAGCTAAAATTGGTGGAGATTTTCCTACATGGTGTCTTAAGATTGTAGTGGCCTTCTTGATGGTTGTCCTGAAATATATTCATCTTTGTATTTATTTCAGTCTCTTAACTCCCTGACATCTGGGGAATCTCTACTCTTGGACTGAATCCCCATTTCTGTGTGTGCTTGAGAATCACACAAACCGTGAACTCTCTCTGTTTGTATAATAAAAGGGGTCTGTTGTGGATTGAATTGTGTCCCCTCCCCACAAATTCATATGTGGAAATCTTAGGGTCATTGCCAATGTAATTAAATAAGATGAGATCATGCTGGAGCATGGGGGACCCCCTAATCTAATGTGACTGGTGTCCTTGTAAAAAGGGGAAATTTAGACATAGACACACACACAAGAAGAACACCATGCAAAGATAAAGGCAGAGATCAGGATAATGTTTCCATACACCAAGGAATGCTGAAGATTACCAGAAAAAAACCACCAGAAGCTGGGGAGAGGCATGGAACTGATTCTTCCTTACAGCCCTCAGAAGGAACAATCTAAGATCTCAGACTTCTCGCCTCCAGAACTGTGAAACAATAAATTTCTGTTGTTTAAGACAATCAGTTTGTGGTCTTTGTTATGCAGCCTTAGCAAAGTAATGCGTAGGCTTTAGTTTCTTTCTCTTGGTATTCCAGTAAAAAGAATTCTTCTTCTTTTTTTTTTTTCCTTTTCCTTTTCTCCTCAGTCACATCCAAGACCTCTTGGACCTCTCTTTCGAATCAGTCTAAAGGGATATTCTTTATGATACATTCTTGAGGAAGTGCTTGTTGCACTTATATTTCAAAACCAAACAGTTATTAATGGTCTTCCTCTTGATGATTGTGTTGGAAAGTTTGATTGATTCCATTCTTTAAGGTGTGATTTTAACATTCATTTGTCTCCTTATTTATCCTATTGGATTGGCAAAGAGATGTGAAAATGAACTGCCAGGGAGATTTTACGGTTTTGATGAAACATTTGTATTCAGAATTAAAATGCTTAGTTTCAATGCCATCTCTTTCGGATTTAGAATAAGTGACATGGTTTAGTCACCTTCAACTTAAGCTGAACAGAGGGTACGTTCTCAAAGAGGCCCAGTAGAAAGATGTGGGAGAGAAAATGTGTGTTATATTTCAGAGTTTATGATGAATACTGTTTCAGATCATAGAGAGCTAGATAAAATTTGGAAGGGATGAGGGAAAAAAAAGTTAAAAGGTAGAATATTACTGTACTTTATTCCAAGAAAAGATATTCTGTTCCCTTTGGAGAGCAGCATGATTCAAAGAGAAGTTCAGCCAATGGCCATCTGCATTAGACCAATACCCTAAGCACCCTGGACTTCCATACCCTGTGCAGTGCCCTGCCAGGCCACAGAGTCATTTTGGCCTATTTTCATATGGATGCTTTAGTCATGCACAGAGAGTTGCATTAGAGGAGAGTGAAGGACAAGCCCTTTTCGCTGTAATTCAACCTAATTCAAGCCACATTTATCAAATACACCAATGTGGCATGTACTGTGCTAAGATGTTTTGGGCTATGCCTTATTCCATTGCTCAGTGTGGTGAGGGAGATCAGAAAGTCTTCATGCAATATGTCAGACTTGTAATACATCAAGAACAGAGATCAAGTCACACTCTTCTTTGTATCTCCACAGTGCTTCACATATAATAGATCTTTGGTAGAAATGGAATAATACAGATACTTATAAGGACGCTGTAGAGACCCAGGAGGAAGGACAATTAATTCTACCAGGAGATATTAAGGAGAGGCTCATAAAGGAAGCTATAATTAGACTGGGACTTAAAAGATACTTAGAACTTCCCTTGGTTAGAAAAAAGTAGGAAAAAGCCATTTCTGGCTGAGAGACTAAAATTAATAAAGGCAAGAAAGAAAGCAAGCCTGACTTGATGAAAACAAAAGTAACAATGTCAACTAAACACATAATTCATTCTGTTCTTCATTTTTTTTTCCAAGAACATAAAGCCTTTATTAAACTTGTCTACCCAGCCTGAGGTCTGAGGGGCTCAGTCACCTCTGGGTGACTGGCCAGGCCCTTTGACTCCACAGGCTTCCTTCATGGAAGGGCAGTTTTGAAGAACAAGATAATGCACAAAAGTGGGAGAATACACCCATGTGACGAGCCAAGTTTCCATGTTGATGGTAAATGGGAAAGCCTTTGGGTCAGCTGAGCTCTGGGACAAAGGGCAAAAGGGTGATGAAGGGAAGGGACCCATCCTCTTTACTGATAAGAAAGGCTACAGTGAAGTTCCTGCTCACGCCCAGCCCTCTCTACTGATGTATCATGTGAGCCCTGACCTTTGAAGGAACCATGACCTGTAAGGGCTATGTCTTCTCCAGCTGCTTGAACAAAGCTCAAATCTCCTCCCTGAAGGAGAGTACTGGATATCTTGAGGGATAAGTGGTGTGGGTGGTGCAGGGAACAAAAGCCCCAGGTCTTACTAGCCGATCGTTTTCCAGATAGCTAACGTTTCGGTAAAGGCTGGGAAAGGAGGCGCCGGGGAAGGTCCCGCTGGGATGGGGACTTCTGAAGGGTGGCTTTTTAGTTCCTAGAAGATGACATATAGACTACCTCCATACTCTTGTTATGGTTTGCCCGATGATCATGGGGGGTGACCAGTACTGTTTTCAAAAGACATTCACTTCATGGAGATTCTGAATTAGGTGTTATTATTCCCAGTGGCTTGGGCTGGGCAGGGTTCACATCCTTGTCCTCGGAGTCTGGGGCACTTTCAAGCCTGCAGGCTACTCCTCCTTGGGAAGGGAGAATGGAATCCTGGGGGTAAGGGAGAGGGCGTCCAGTTCCCCGCATCCTGGGCCACAGAAGTTTTCCTGCATCTTTTTTTTTTTTTAAGATTTATTTATTTATTTGAGAGAGTGAGTGTGCACACCCGGGGGAGAGGGAGAGGGAGAAGTAGAAGCAGACTCCCTGCTGAGCAGGGTGACGGATGCAGGACCCTGGGCCGAAGGCAGACACTCAACTGACTGAGCCACCCAAATGCCTCAGTTTCCCTGCATCCTTAAAGCCATTCTGATCTTCTTTGGGGGGGGGGTCCCCGTAAGCCGGTTTGTCAGCTAAGAAGCCAACTCAGAGCTGTCTTGGAAAAAATGAACCTGTTCTATTCTTCATTTTATTCTTGTAACCATACCGTGGGAAAGTATCATTACACCTAGTCCGCAGGTGATGGTCACGTAGCCACAAGTATCGGAGCCAGGATTTGAACCATTAACTCTGCACTAGCCAATCTTCCCTGGAAAAAAAAAAGGCAAGAGGATTCTGATGGTTTTTAATCAAGGAAATGGCATGTTCTCGTTTGTTTTCAGCCAGGTAGAACAAGGATCTGGAAGTTGGCAACTTTCTGTCAAGATTACCTAAGCCAAATTCAATAATCAATTTAGGAAACACATACCTCTAATGTTCTCTAAGTGCCTTTTTTTTTAAATGGGTCTAATAAGAGGTAGAATTTTCAAAGTATGCAACCTTAAACACAACTTTAAACCTTGACTTGAAGGCACTCAGTTTATAAATTCTAAACATATAAGCTTTTAGTGCTATTGAAGCTAGAAATATTCCATGGTAAATTTATATATACATAGTAAGCATTTTAAATTAACATAGGTCCCATGGACATACATTTGGAAGTAAGATTTTTAATATATCTTCCTTGTTTCATGCCTTTATCTTACAGAGCCTAATTTCAAAGTCAGGCAGCCAAATACATAAGGACTCTAGTGCCATTTTTTTTTTTTTTAATGGCAGGTCTAATAAGAGGTAGAATTTTCAAAGTCCACATCCTCAACCATAGCATTTTACCTTCCAAAGAAGTCTAAGCTTTAATGTCCTAGATGCAACTTTGAAATAATTACTCTCCTCTGCTTTTGTTAAAACATCCAAATGCTTGTATTTTTAAGCAGCAATTCCAGAGGACATTTGGCTCCTGGATGTCAAGAGTTTCAGAAAGAACATGTGGTGGCGTGCTTTCACAATTCTAGTAATGAAGTAACTATTATTACTTCCCTCTCTGCCTGTCACCTTCAGCTCACCATGAAGTAAATTTTATTATTTCTGCTGAGCGGCTTCCTCCAAGTCGTTATGGCTCATTCAGACCCTCAATGATCTAAGGACACAAGAAGAATTAGAAATAATTGGAGGTGAAGAAAATGAGAAGTCTGTTCAAACATACCGGTAGTAACACAATAACCAAGTGGTGACTAGCTCTTACCAAGAAGCAAACTTTATTGTTTTAGTTACTTCTTAAACTGTCTTCTTTCAGATATTATTTTTATATTCTTGCTATATTCTCTCCAGGGAGAACAAAAGAATACTATATGGAAACTTCTATCACATAGTGTCCATTCACCACTAAGACAGTTGATTTTAAAGCTGTATTATTACTTTTCATATTGTTGCTGTTACTCTTGTTATTGATAATCTGATACCCTTTAAAATCAAACCTGATAGGCAGACATGTATGGGAAGAAAAAATGGCTCAAAAGTTCTAAGGCTGAGTGGTAAACACTAGGAATTCCAAATCAGGGGATTGGTGGGTGAATGGAGGGACTTAGAAAGAGCTCTGGGTTATCTATTGTTTTTTTCCTTAGGAGAAAGAGGCAATCTAAATAATGAAAAGAATGGCAGTTACATGTTATTTTTCGTGCCAGTTTAATAGTATTTTGGCCAAGTGAAGAAAATTGTGGCCACTTATGTTTCATTTCCCCAAAAGGAAAGATAGCATTTCCTGGGGCATGGATTGCAGAAAAATAGTTCCTTTTAACAATAATAGGTGTTATAAGAAAAAAGGAAAAGGTAAGATAAGTTTTTATAAAGGTTTAAACAAAGTTAAATGGGTCTTTTTGGAACAGGACTTCTTGGAGTTTTTAATACACTAACATGCATTGTGATAATGAAAATTTAACTCACTTTTTTGTGGAAAAAGTTTTAGGACTTCAGAATACTTTAGAATTCATAGAAAACGATACTTTAACTTTCATATAAGAAATGGCTTCATGCAATCTCATGAAATAAATGTGTTACACCTTTGGTATTATTTAGAAAAATTACTTTGGCTGTTAGCATACTTTTTTTTTTTTTTTTAATGTTCCCTTCAGTATCTTGAGGGACTACATCTCATTCAAATTCAGAGGGCAGAAGATATGGCAGCTGGCTGGTGCTTTATTTAGCTGACCTCACCAAAAGTTTTATTGTATCTACAAACATAGTTTATAACTATCTAAAAGGTTCCTATGGTCTTTTGCTAGCAATGGCCCCTGAGGGAAGGACAAGAAATAATTAAAGCAGGAGGTTTAGGAAAAATCATTTTAAAAGGCAGATTGGTTTACTGAAGAACCATGTGTACTCTGTGATTATGAGAGGTTTGTCCTTCAACTTAACTTACTTTTACTGAGATCTCACAAGTGACCATACACTATATATATATATATATTTTTTTTCGTACAATATATTTTTAGATATGAGTTTTCTGTTGCGTGGTGTGCTTAAACAGAAAATATAGGACGAGTGGCAACTGCTCCAGATCTGTGAGCAGGAAGGCTGCCAGTCTCATAGAAGTTCCCACCAGTAAGTTGGAACCCCAGTCATGCCAAACACAGAAATCATTCTGTCAAAATAAATGAGAAGACTTGTTTTTGAGGACCATTTCTCTTAGAACTTCATTAAAAATATATCTCATTTTTTCAGCTTTCAGGGAGATGACATGAATATTATCAAAATCATTATGATTTCAGAAGCTGATCCATTCCCCAGAGTAACTGAATTTCCCAAGGAAATACTCCCAGAGTAAACATCTCTTGTTACTCAATACATTTCACAAAGCATCTTCAGAGGCTTTTAAAATTTGATACCAAGGTCCTTGATGGAATAGCCATGCGTAGCGTTCAAATCAGTTTGGTAGGGTGAAAGCCTAAGGAATAATCATATCTTAGGATCCAGAACTCCTGGGCATGAGTATTTGGATAATATAGTCTTCTTTATTCTTCCAGGTAGTTTATTGCTTTTAATGTATTTTGGAAAGTATGTGAAGGACTTAAACCCCTTCTAAAATTTATTAATCTTCTTCTTTCATACTACATGCATTTGAGAAGAAAGACATTCAACATTTTTCTCTGCTTTTCTTGTGATTGAAGTTGATTTCAGAGGCTTTTTCAGAGTCTTTACTGTTAACAGATCTGTTCAACATCTTATACTCATAAAATATACATATTATGCTCAATATCTACCTAGCAACTTTATATGTCCACTGGCTTCTAATCTGTCACTGGCTTTCCAATACTGGTTGTATTACCACTCTATCTCAACCATGCTTACTAGACACCTGTTTTTATGTCTGCCCAATTTTTGTTGTTCATGGCTATTCTTTGATGGTCTAGATGAGCTATATGATCATGAACACCAATTTATTTTTTTTATTTTATTTTTTTAAAGATTTTATTTATTTATTTGACAGAGAGAGACACAGCGAGAGAGGGAACACAAGCAGGGGGAGTGGGAGAGGGAGAAGCAGGCTTCCCGCTGAGCAGGGAGCCCGATGTGGGACTCGATCCCAGGACTCTGGGATCATGACCTAGGCCGAAGGCGGACGCTTAACGACTGAGCCACCCAGGCCCCATGAACACCAAGTTAGCTCAACAACTTATAGTCATCAAACGTGTGAGAAACAATCCAGGCCTTTGGATAATTCTGTAGTAAACCATTCTTTGCAAACATAAATGCAAGAGAATTACAAAGCTATATCACAGACTTACTAAAGGAAATAGTAGTAAACACGACAACCAAAAATTAGGCTCAGAGTTTTAGAATGATAGAGCTGGAAGGCAAGTAAGATATTATGTAGATCAACTATCATTTTGCAGCAAGAAAACTGAGTCTTCCTGAGATTAAATGACTCTAGCAAACGTTATGCAGTTAGTTGCAGAGGTCTCTTATTTCTCAATCTAGTGAATTTTCTGTATATAATTTGACTTGCTATAGTTTATTTGCTATAAAATTACACTACCAGGGCAACTGGGTGGCTCAGTTGGTTAAGCTTCTGACTCTTGATTTTGGCTCAGGTCATGATCTCAGGATCATGGGATTGAGCCCATCATCAGGCTCCCCACTCAGCAGGGAGTCTGCTTGAGATTTTCTCCCTCTCATTCTCCCTCTGCTCCTCCCCCCACTTGAGTGTGTGCTCTTCCTCTTTCTCAAATGAATAAATAAATCTTTAAAAAAATAAGTAAAAATAAAACTACTCTACCTATGGTTCTCTACTCCCAAATTCCTAGAAATACTCAATAACTCAAAATTATTCAGTTTTTAAATTAATATACCATAGGGCCTGTTAACATAGATTTATGTTCTGCTTATGTCATCCTGATTAAGTTTAAAGGGATCAGCCTGGGGGCACCTGGGTTGCTCAGTCAGTTAAGCGTCTGCCTTTGGCTCAGATCATGATTCTGGGGTCCTGGGATGGAGCCTTGCATCAGACTCCCTGCTTGGCAGGGAATCTGCTTCTTCCTCTTTCTCTCTGCCCCTTTCCCCTGCTTGTGTGCTTTCTCTCTGTCTCTGTCTCTGTCTCTCTCTCTCTCAAACAAATAAATAAAATCTTAAAAATAAAAGGGGATCAGCCTGTACAAAGTTATGCCATACGAGAACAGGCTCTTGTTATGAATCATCCTGAGTTCTTCTTACTCTGCCTTTACGTTCTGGTCAATAGAATCCTGAGAAAAGTGTTGTTTGACTCACTTAAATTCAGTATGATTAGGTTTTCAAGACTTATGTGAATTGAAAAAGGACTAGAGTTGGGGCTCTTGGGTGGCTCAGTCAGTTAAGTGTCCAACTCTTGATTTTGGCTCAGATCATGATCTCAGGGTAGTTAGATGGAGCCCCTCACCCCCTGCCCTCTCTTTTTTTTCTCTAAAAAAAAAAGAAAGAAAGAAAAAGGACTAAAGTAATCTTGTGGAATATTCTACTGTTAACCTAAACATACATATATAATATATACGATAGCTGGGGTGCCTAGGTGGCTCAGTCTGTTGGGCGTCTGCCTTCGGCTCCGGTAGTGGTCCTGGAGTCCTGGGATTGACTCCCGTGTTGGGCTCCTTGCTCAGCGGGGAGCCTGCTTCTCCCTCTCCCTATGCTCCGCCCCCACTTGCTGGCTCACTCTCTCTCTCCCAAATAAATAAACAAAAATCTTTAAAAAAGTAATATATACGATAGCTATAGGTAATGTATGAATATCTATATATCTATATATCTATAATACATATACATAATATATCACTGGCATGTGAGTCTCTATATCACCATCAATTCCACCTCACTAGAGAAGATGAAATACTGCACTAAGAATGGGAAAATGTATCTCCAAGTTTGAGTTAAAGTCTTCTTCATTTCTCATGCTGATTCTCTATTATTCACGGATTCCCTTCTAACGCCACATATTTTGAGTCTCGCTGAGTCACAGCATTAGATACCAGAACCGCCATCATTCCCATACTCAACAAAGATTTAATGGGTGCCCATATGTGCTGAAATTGGACCGGGCAAAGGAGATAATATGGTGAACACATCAGACATTGTCCTTACTTTCATGGCACACACATTCTAGTGACTATCCTTTTCTGACATACAGATTGTAGAGAAGTACTGAATTTTATGTCCATAGCATTGCTCAATGTTTGGTTATCATCAACTCTTTTTGTGTTGTTCCAAATATTTTTATTCTTACTTCACACTATACAGGCACATTTAACATTGAAATACTGAAGGTTTACTCTTTCCTTGAGGAAATGTGTTCATATAATTTTTATTACCATATCATTCATTTATTGGATTACTGAAATGAATAGGGCTTTACAGATCTTCCTGACTTTTAGCAGGAAGAGAACAACCCAAGTTGGATGCACCTTGACCCATATCCTTCCCTACTCCATGTAAGTCCTTTATATTATGGTTATCTTCTGTTTCCTAATATTATGTGTCTTCTTGATTGCAGATGAATGTAAGAGTCGACTACTTGCTTCTTATTAAATTTGTTATTTAAAGATATTATTCTATGTGTCACTGGTATCTACACATAGTCAACACCCAGTCTAACCCATCACTCACCAAAAAAAACAATCAAAGAACTCATTCAACAAAGATGTCTTTGAGAGTCTGTGGTTTGAGAAAAACATTGAACCAAACTGAAGGTTTGTCTCTAAATGTGGAATGGAATCACAATTTTCCTTATAGAGACTGCTATGAATGTTATATTTGGTTTCTCAGGGTGCTAATTAATGTTATCTATTAAGCATGTTTTATATTAAATAGTGCAATAAGAACAGCAGCAAGCAGGCCCTAAAATACCACCAGTATGTTTATTTTAAAACAAAGACTATAAAAGCTGAGAGGTACCATTTTTGCATAATAGTGGTCTGGGGACAAAGCTTATCCATCTTGGAGCTTTCATAACAAGTACAAGCAAACAAGACATTTCCATTTATCATGCAAATGAATGCTCAGCTTGTTCATGCATGCTCACAATTTAAAATTTTATATAAATTTATGTGTAAATTAAGTGTGGCCCTCAGGCCTCTGGCAAGTTGCCACTGTAGCCATTGGAAGTATAGAACTTGTGCAGCTCACAATTTATAGGTTTTTCCACTGAGGTCTGCTTCATTGACTTTTGCTTTTTTGTGGTCTGCTGGGGACTTGATGCCCGATTCTAAAATGTACTTTTATGATCTTATCTCTCCACTTGGGACACTCAATGAATGGAATGACAAAAACAAGTGAATTAAATATTTAATTTGGAAGAAGTATTGTTAGCTCATTTTTCCAATTTCAAGACTTTCTGTTAAGTTCATTGAAAACCTTCATTTGCTAGTAATTATGTAAACAGAACAGTAAGTGTTGGACAAGTTCTCTTGTTTTTAGCTGCCTCCTATTAAGTTACCTTTCAAAATGGTTGATCTTGTGAATGTAAAATTGGCCCTCACTTATTCAAAGGTCATTTACCCAGTAAACTGCTAGCTAGTTTCCAAGTATCTGGAAGAATGCCTACAAAAACATTCAAAATTGATTTTGCAGTCTCTGTGCCAAAGGTCATGTACTACAACCATAAAAGAGACTCTCTGACAATTAATGAAAGTACAACTATTGTACTCATGCTTTGTCCTTAATTCTAATATATTTAATTAGTTTGTTTTCTGGTCTGCACCAATTTGGATACAGAAATTCCAAAGAAGAAACTGTAGTTATGTCACCTGACCCTAAGAAGCAGTAACATTTGACAGTTCGATAATACACTGGGAGAGGGAGAACCAAAACACAAACCAAACCAAAACAAAACAAACAAAACAAAACAAACAAAACAAAACAAAACAAAACAAAACAAAACAAAAAACTGGCTTAACAATGTCAAACTGAGGGCATTTGCTATGTGGGTAAAAGCTCAATTCACTTTAACAGCCAATGAGGTTATCATGGCCTTACTGCACAGCTAAGAGGTGGATTAATTCAGTCAATACACATTTGTTAAGAACTTAATACATAGCTGGGGTTGGGGAAGCAAAGACAAGTAAAGGGTAGTTCATGTCCTTGAAAATATCACAGTTCAGCTGGGAAAACAGAAACATAAGCAATTATGATGGAAAAAGAAAGTGCAATGGAAAGAGAGAGAAGGGAAAAACTGATTTGTCTTGAAGTCTTTTTTTTTTAAAGATTTTATTTATTTATTTGAGAGAGAGAGAGAATGAGAGATAGAAAGCACGAGAGGGAAGAGGGTCAGAGGGAGAAGCAGACTCCCTGCTGAGCAGGAAGCCCAATGTGGGACTCGATCCCAGGACTCCAGGATCATGACCTGAGCCGAAGGCAGTTGCTTAACCAACTGAGCCACCCAGGTGCCCTGTCTTGAAGTCTTAATGGATAAGTAATATTCAAAGTGGGACTTAAAAACCAATCAAGGGCTTTCCAAACTAATAATGGAGGAATGGCTATAATAGAAAGAAACGATAGTATAGGGCCCCTGGGTGGCTCAGTTGGTTAAGCAACTGCCTTCGGCTCCGGTCATGATCCCAGAGTCCCAGGATTGAGTCCTGCATCAGGCTCCCTGCTCAGCGGGGAGTCTGCTTCTCCCTCTGACTCTACCCCCTCTTGTGCTCTCTCTCTCTCTCAAAATAAATAAACAAAATCTTAAAAAAAAAAAAAAAGAAATGGCAGTATATCCAACAGGCATAGAGTCGTGAAAAACCATGTGTATGGCAGGCAGAATTCTAATTTGGCCCCCCAGATTCCCACCCCTGCTGAATATGCCCTGTATAATCTCTTCTCCTTGAGTCTGAGCAGAACAAGCCGGCGAATATGAGGGGATATCACTCACATGCTTATGTTGTATTAATTGTCAAAAGGGACTGTACATATGGAATTAAGGTTTCTAATCAGTTGACTCTGAGTTAATCACAATGGAGATTCTCTTGGGTGGGTCTAACTTAATCGAGTAAGACCTTAAAAGAAGTGAAGAGATTCAAAGAGAGAAATTCTCCCGCTGGCCTTGAGGGAGCAAACCTCCCCATTGTGGATAGGGCCTATGTAGGGATCTGAGAGTAATCTCTAGGTGCTGAGAGTGGCCCTTAATTAGAGTGGGCCCTACAACAGCTAGTAATAAAACAGCTACCTCAGTCATCTGGCTGCAAGTAAATAAATTCTACCCACAGCCTGAAGGTTTTTAGAAATGGATTGCTCCCTAGTAAAGCTTCCATATGACTCAAACAGGTGTCTGACACCTTGATTTCACCTTAGTGGGACCCTGGGTGGAGAACCCAGCTAAAATGTGCCAGAGTTCTGATTCACCGAAACTGTGAGATAATAAATTTCTGGTAATTTGTTCCACACCAATAAAGAAAAATAATGAATACAGCATTTCTGAGGAATAGAAGTTTAAGAATTCTGGATTATGGGGTTGATGAACTAGACAGCAAGAGAAATGTAAACAAGGGAAAAACTAATTAAGTGTCTGATACATAATGAAAGGAAGTCTGAATTTATCCTGTGGGTCACAGGGAGTCATTAAAAGTAGATAGTGTAAAGGGTGCCAATACCATATTTGTGTTGTAGAAAGTTATTGCTGGCCCATACAGTAAAGATGGATTGAACAGGAGAGATGATGGAAGAATGGACTCAGACTGTACTGAAATAATTCTAGTAAGTGGTTATGTAAGTTTATTAAAAGGCAATGACAGTAGTGAACAAGTGAAAGAAGAAGATTAGAAAAATAGTTATAAGGTAAGACTGACATGATGACCAGTACGAGACCAACAACACGAAAGAAAAAGATTAAAGGAGAATGATTCCAGACTTCTTTGCCCCAGTGACATGAGAATAAGGAAAGATAAACAATTAGAGAGAAAGGTTATTTTGGATTTTGAAAATGCCATGGTTTAGCTGCCTAAAGGATTTCCAAATGATTAAAAGGGAGAACTCCCAGTTGGTAAAAAATAGAGTTCTGGACTCTAGAACAGGGTCGAGGCTGGTGATTTATCTGGGAAGTTATCAGTACAGTTGAAGACATGGGAATACATGAGATCATTCAAGAATGATATGTGCTCTGGAAAGATGATGGCAGATTAAATTAGGGAACATCAACATTTGAATGAAGGTAGAATGAAGGATATGTGCTCTGGAAAGATGATGGCAGATTAAATTAGGGAACATCAACATTTGAATGAAGGTAGAATAAGAGGAACAGAAGAGGTAAATAAGGAATTGTTATTATATTAGGAGTAAAATCTGAAGAAAATGGTATCATAGAAGCTAAGGAGGAGAATTTTTCAAAGAAATGAAGATTGAACATTGCCAAATGTCAAATGACAAATAGAGCATTAAGGAAAAGTCTCTGGATTTTGTTGGCTCTAATCAGAGCAACTTGTCCTTAATAAGAGGGTTTCAAAGGAATGGAGGGTGTTGGAACCACACCGTGGTAGATTTTAAGAATAAATGGGAATCAAGACATAGTGGACTACAAGGAACTTCTTTCAAGTAGCTGGGCAACCAGAGAAGGAATTTAAGGGGAAAGGACCCCATCAAAAAAGTACAAGGATAACCCATAGATTGGGAGAAAATATTTGCAAACCATATATCCAGTATGGGATTTGCCAGATTTATATATAAAATAAATAAAGAACCCTTACAACTCAATAGTAAAAAGACAACCCAGTTTAAAGTGGGCAAAGGATCTGCATAGACATTTCTCCAAAGAAGATACACAAATGGCCAATGGGCACAGGAAATGAGACTCAACATCATTAGTCATCAGGGAAACACAAATCAAAATCACAATGAGATACCACTTTACACCCACTGGAATGGCTGGATCAAAAAGTCAGATAACAGGATTTGACAAGGATGTGGAGAAACTGGAACTCTCATATACTGCTGGAAGGGAGATACAATGATGCAGCCACTTTGGGAAACAGTCTGGCAGTTCCTTAAATGATTAAATATAGAATTTCCATATGACCCAACAATTTCATTCCTAGGTATATACTCCAGAGAAATAAAAACATATGTCCACACAAAAACTTGTGCACAAACGTTTACGGCAGCATTCTTCAAAAAAGTCAAAGGTAGAAACAAACCAAAATGTCCATCAACAGACAAGTGGACTGAAATACCTGGTATAGCCATCTACACAATGGAGTATTATTTGACCATAAAAAAGAATGAAGTATTGATATATATGCAACAATGTGGATATACCTTGAAAACATGGTGCTAAATGAAAGAAACCAGTCACAAAAGACTTTGTACTATATGATTCCATCCATCTGAAAGTCTAGAAGAGGGAAGTCTAGAGATGGAAAGTAGAGTCGTATTGCTTTGAGCTGGAGGGGGTGGGAGTGGTAGCAAAGGATGGGGTGGATGAGAGCTAAAGGGTACAAGTAATAGTTGCATGTACCTGTGAATATACTAAAACCATTAATTGTACACTTTAAATGGGTGAAATATGTGGTATTTGTATTATATCTCAATAAAGCTGTTTAAAAAAAAGAAAGCAAAGGGAATAATTCAAGGTAGATAGGGTCAAAAGGAATGTTCCTTTTAGCTCGTGAGAGATTCCAGTATATTTGCACTCTGAAGGAAGGAGTTAGTGGCTATTCAAACTGACTGATGCTCATGATGATAACTCTGAATCATCAGAAAAGGTCAGATCCTGTTCAATATGTAATATCTTTTAGAAAGAATTCCAGCAAAAATATCGAACATAAATTTCCTCCTTTAAACACTCAACTTGCTTTCTTTTATTGGAAAATTAATTTGTGAAGAACATGCATTCCCTCAATGATGATGGACAAATGAGATGTTACTCAAACTAGAGGAATCATGGTTACCAAAAAAAGTGTCTTTTTAAAGAATATTTTTTGTTTCTGAAGTTTTGAGGCAATTTTGGGGCTATGAAAAAAGAAAAGTAAAAATATACCACATCTCATGATTCCCATACAACTGTGAATAAGATCTGTATTGACCTTTAGCTGTCTGGCTCATAAGCAGTAAAGGGGTATAGTCAGGCTTCATACCTGTCACACTGCTCTGGAGTAAGAATGAAAGTGCTATCATAACTCAGCTCTCCAGCTGACAGATACTCAACCAGAATAACTTCTAGTACTCCTCGTGTTTCAGCCAAAGTGTCGTGTTTCTCTTTTGAAATTGTGTTCTGCATTATTATTGCTCTTATTTACTTTTTACAGAGTACTTCATTACTCTTCAATGTCTGCCATTGTAGGATATTGCCTGGCTATTAAAAACAGATTGTTAAAGACTTGCTGGCAAAACCCCAGAGGATCTGTGTGGATTTATTTGTTTTACAATTTATTAAAATTCTCTGGATACAGATGAATTTTTGCTTGCTTAATATTTTTTTTTTTTATTGTTTCACCTGCTATTGAGTAGAAATTGCAACTGGGAAGGTTTTTGTTTTGTTTTGTTTAAGTTACCAAGTTCTATCGGAATTGTTTGAAAGTGCCTAAATATTTTTTTACTGGAATGATCCACTTTTGAACAACCCACCACCCTTAGGAGGGGGTTACTCACACAAGGTATCCAGATGTCTTGAATAAGGAGCAAATATTCAGCACCTTTAAGAAAGGGTGAGAGCACTTTGGAACTTGGCAGGAGCTCGGCACCATTAAGAGAAGCAACTCCCCATTTCTCCGTTGATGACCAAGGAAAATGGTCTGCTGGATTCTGAGTGTGAGAAAAGGCAGCTGAGAACTTCTATTGATGGAATAAGCCAGGCAAAACAACTTGCCCGGTGCTGTGAGGGTGAGCCAGATCAGAGCGTCCTGTGAAAGCAAGTCCGAGAGGGATGGAGATTCATTTCTGGGAAGAACATAATGAAAGCAAAATGCATAATAAATAATAGCTTGTTTTTCTCTTGACTTGGATTTGAGCTTCGATATAGAGATCAAGTGGTTTTACAGAAAGAAAAGAAGGGTCTCTGGTTTAAATCAAAGTGATGAGTTTCCATTTTGTACCTATTTAGTGAAGAAGGAGTCAGAGAGAAAAAAATTCTTAGGGCTTTTCTGTAATTTTATGTCAAGTATGAAAATGGGCCTATTTCTTTCTTTTTTTTTTTTAAAGATTTTATTTATTTATTTGACAGAGGGAGACACAGTGAGAGAGGGAACACAAGCAGGGGGAGTGGGAGAGAGAGAGAAGCAGACTACCCACCAAGCAGGGAGCCCAATGCGGGGCTCAATTCCAGGACCCTGGGATCATGACCTGAGCTGAAGGCAGACGCTTAATAACTGAGCCACACAGGCGCCCCAAAAATGGGCCCGTTTCTGCTCTGCCTCCAAAATGGATCACATACAGTAATCTCTTATCTGCAGGGGATGTGTTCCAAGACCCCCAGCAGTTGCCTGAAACCATAGACAATATATACCATGTCTTATACTTGCCTACCAATGATAAAGTTTAATTTATAAATTAGGGATGGTAAAAGATGAAAAACAATAATAATAAGATAAAACAATTATAAAAATATACTGTAATAAAAATTATGTGAATGTGGTCTCTCTCTTTCTCAAAATATCTTCTTGCATGGTATTCACCTTTCCTCTTGCGATGAGACATGATGAAAAAATGTCTACATGATGAGATGAAGTGAGGTGAAAGACCTAGGCACTGTGATGTAGTGTTAGGTTACTTTTGACCTTCTGACAACATATCAGAAGGAAGATCATCTGCTCCCAGACCTCAGTTGAGCAAGGGTAACTGAACCTGTGGAAAGTAAAACCACAGATAAGGAGGTACTACTCCTACCTTTCTATCCTGAGACCAGAAACTCCAAATAAGCTCCTTTTTGTGTGTTCAGAGGTCAGAACAGTGAATAGGGACTAAAAGAGGCCTGAATTCTAGAAACAATGTTGTTACCCAGAGGCACAGATCCACTGGCCAGCGTCTGTATGCTGTCAGTAAATTCATGAGAATGGGAAAGACATAGACTTTGGCCTCCAAAAACCTTGGTTTGAATTTCTGTGCCTTCATTTAGTAGCTGAGTGACCTCTTTAAGCCTGAATTGTCTTATTTTTACCTCTCTGTTTTCTCATCCATAAAATGGGGATGATAATACTATCTAACATTGTTTGGCAATCAACTGAGATATATATGAAAACCCTTTTGTAGGTTGTAAAGCATAATACTTATGTTAATTGGAAAATATCCTTGAACATTTTTCGTCTAACCTTACAAAGCCAGGATTTGAACTAGATGAGCTATATGACTCCAAAGTTTATTTTTTCCCTAAAATTGCCTTGTTAGTCAACTATAAATTAGTAAATATTTATAAACAATATTTAACAATATCGTTTATAAATATTTTCAACATGTAAGGCATTTTTCTTTAAGAGATACCCAAAAAGAATCAGACATAAATACTGTTTTCAAGGAGCTAATAGTTTATTATGAAAGACAAGACATAGATACAAATATTTACACTCATGAGTTAGAAAATGAGTCTTAAGAGATGTTCATTCAACTAATTGATAATTACTTATTGAGCATCTACAATATGACAGGTGTTGTGCTAGACCTGGGGACCAGACTGATAAGCAAAAATAGACATGATTCCTGCCCTTTTGGAGCTTATTGTCTAAAAGGAGAAGAAAGATTGAATAAATGAAAAAAATCAAAACATTTATAAAGGTTTCAAAGTAGAGATACTTATAAAGTGCGAGATGATTTAGAGAGAAAGACTACCTCCAATGGTGTAGAGGAATGCTTAGAAAAAGGGTTCATTGGAGCTCAGTTTTTGAAGACAGAGAGGATTTGGATGTACCAAATAAGAGGGAAAGTTGTCTCAGAAAGGAACAGACAGCATGAACGGAAGAACAAGGTTAATGAAGGTGTGAGTATTCTGAAGTGTTTGGAGGAATTGAAAGTAAATCCATTTGCTTAATATAAGGGAAGATGATTAGAAAAATAAAAATTGACAGGTGTGTCAAAGCCATACTGTGAGAGTTCTGACTGCCAGATTAAAGAGTTCAGATGTTATTCTGTGGTCCATAAAGAATCTCTGGAGGTTTATGAGCAGTAAGGATCTGAACGGGTCTGTACTGAATAAAATAATCTGCCAGGGCAATGGAGCCTATATTGGGGGTGGGTGAGGAGGTTAGAAGAACAGATGTCACTTAAGGGGCGCCTGGGTGGCTCAGTTGGTTAAGTGTCTGCCTTCGGCTCAGGTCATGATCCCAGGGTCCTGGGATCGAGCCCTGCGCCGGGCTCCCTGCTCAGCGAGAGCCTGCTTCTCCCTCTCCTTCTGCCTGCTGCTCTGCCTACTTCTGCTCTCTCTCTGTCAAATAAATACATAAATAAGTAAATAATCTAAAAAAAAAAGAATAGATGCCATTTAAGAAGCTCCTTCAGCAATGAGTTACTCGAGGACTGAGACAAAGAAGGTCTAAATCAGGCAGTTAGCCGTGAGAATGCAAAGGGTCCTGCTGTCAAAATATTGACACAACTTGATTGGGAAAGACAAGGACAATAAAGAATCATTAATAAGTATGTGGAAAAGAAAAAAAATCAGCTGCTGCAAATTGGCAGAACTTTTTTTTTTTTTCTAAATGGAACCCTATACTACTATTGCATATATGTTAACGTAAAACTTTCGGACTTCAATTTATCTATAAAATAAGGTGGATAATAATCATTGAGATGGAACAGTCATGATAAATGCTTTATTCAGTAAAGCCAATCAATACATTGATGACCATTGGGGAAATTAGATGACCTAGATTCACCTATTCAAGTAGAAAATGGCAGGGCTCGAGAGAAGTTCAGTGACCAGAATGACCAGAATGAGCACGGAGTTTCACAAGCGAGGAAGTTGAAGTCCGCAGAGATTAAAGGACACAAGTGAGGCCAAACAACTAATAAGAGGCAGAGTCCAGATGTCCTCTTCCCAGGCCAGGGCTTTTTCACCACTTCACGGAGCTCTTACTTTTAACACTGATGTTTATTTAGGAAAACGATACTCTCCTTGCAGCTGGGCTTGCCCAACCCATAACGGTTGCACACTGCTTCAGAGAGGCAGTGAGGGAGAGAGCCCTTCTTACTTTGGATGAAAACAGCTGGGTATAGGCTAATACAGCAGGGCTCGCACCAGATTCTCTGTTGTGTCCACCCTAGGATTCTGTCCTGAGTCTGAGAAAATTAAATAACTGATGGGAAAAGCCACAGAGGACTGAGAAGCCGCTCAGGAAAGACCTCACTCCAAGGCAAAAAGAAGCCAACAGGTACTGACTTGGATCGAGTCAGAAACCAGGTCTGGGAGAGAGAACATTGCTTGGGGCCTTGTCACTGTTGTCTTCCATTTGAGTTGCAAGGTAAAGGGACCGCACCAAAAAGCCAAGAAAACGTAAAAAGTGATTTCTCCCCCATCTCTGTGAGATAATTGAGAATGCAAGGTGAAAATGGCAGGGATGTCAGCAAAAGAGGTACGGGCAGCCTCCAGGGCAGTGGGTTGCCTGCTGTGGCAGCCATAGTCCGTATTGTGTTGACCAGATTGACGACACCTACTTGCAGACATCAGCTCTCTTGGTTTTAGGCATTGACTCATCAACGCAAGGAGCAGCGGCAGCAAAAACGCCTTTACTTGGCACTTAGTAGCTCCGTTGTCACTTTTACATTGGTAACATTCTGGGAAAGAAGTGGATACGAATGTGGAAGTACCAAGGGTATTTGTGGAATCATCTAGGGAACTCCCAGAATTCCTAATGTGGAAATTCAGGGGGTTGAAATTCCGCTAGTACGAAGTGGCATGAACAGGTAAATTCTCGTATTTACCTAACCTTTCTTCCATAGGTAAAAAAAATAAAACCAAATTTAAGCCTATTTTTATTATTATTATGGTTGTTATTTTGAAATAGTCTTAGGATCTGAAACATTGTTGGGAGTTTGGTGGGTTTATATTTCTGAGTACTCATGGGTTCTGTAGAAATTGACCTCTGAAGAGTTGACCCTTTGCATCATGAAATCTACTGGTGAGTTTTGTGGAAAACGTAAAAGGCCATTTGAAATGACTATTTTTCTTTTGCTAGATTTCAAACAAGCTCTTGTGCCATGTGTTGACCCGTAGAAAGAGCACAAGATTAAGTTAGAGATCTGACTTTTAGACTTATTGTGCAATAGGAACTTAGGAAATTTATTTACTTTTTCTGTCTGACAGTTTTAGCTTAAAAATAGAGATGTTTCTGGAACTTTGGTGAAATTCTGTTCAGTAAAATAGGATTTGTTTTAAATTGTATTCAACTACAGGAAATCTAACTTTCCATGGGATTATTTCATAGCCTTTGCAGTATGGTTTTCGAAACTGTGCTCATGATAATATTAATACTCGTAAGATATTCCTTCATTAAATCAGTAGGCAAATGCTAGATTAAACAAAGTTAAATAAGTCTCATTACTAAGGGACTTCTCTGAAACTTTAAAATACGCTTTGTCAGTATCCAAAGAGGGAATATATTATATAGGATTTCTCATCTAACTAAAGTGTTTCAGAGAATACAAATGTGGGAAAATCTGTGTGTAGTATTATTTGGATTTTTTGAAACATGCTAATGGACAATTTGATTAGGATCCTTTTTCTTTTTTTTTTAAGATTTTATTTGTTTATTTGTCAGAGAGTGAGTGAGTACAAGCAGGGGAGTGACAGGCGGAGGGGGAAGCAGACTCCCCACTGAGCAAAGAGCCTGATGTGGGACTCAATTCCAGGACCCTGGGATCATGGCCTGGGCTGAAGGTAGAAACTTACCTGACTGAACCACCCAGGCATCCCTCCTTTTTGTTTTTGTCAAAAAAAATAAAAAAAGAAAGAAAGCATTTATTAGTCTGAATCAAGCCTAATGATGAATATATTTGAATGATGAGAATTTTCAATGCCTTTTCTGATAATAAGGAATTGGAATACATTGGTATTTTTAAATTGTCATTAATTTGTCAAGAGTTGACTCAAGAATTCAGGAGCAAGTGAAGGAAGAGAAGTGGCTTCTCTACTGGTTTTGGCTGAACTGGGGTTGAGGCTTAAGGCAAGGCAACGAATAAATAAGGTACTCCTATCTACATTCCTGAGTTTTGAACATTTGCATTCCACAGCCAAAGCATTTTGAGCTTCTTAGATACTGGGTGATTCATTACAATCCAGGGATGTGTTTTCAACTCTTAGTGGAGACCTAACGCATGTCTACGACATACTGGGTAGATATCCTAGCAGTTTCCTATAAAAGTGCATATAATGGCAGTGAGCCTCTGGAGGCATCAATTTGTACAACATGGCACTGGCCCCTCAGACACAGACGATTGGTCCAGAATATGAATCCATGACCTAATCTAAGCTAATGAGAATCCCTTTTCTAAAAATTTTGAAATGGAATGATAGGATTCTGGGCTTAGGTTTGGCTCATCTTTTAATTGCTATAGTGAGCAGACACCTGTTCATGACCAATTGCACTGGAATGCAGGAAAAGTTGTCTGCAGAGCATGGTAAGGATGAAGCTGACATCTAAGAGAGGAAGAGCTGAGAGGTAGGAAGACATCCCAGCTCTCCAGGCCTTGGTTTTCTCTCCTCCTGAGAGCTGTGCATTTTTTATCTTGGGTACAACAAACCATCTCTATATTCTATCATTTTCCCTCTCAAAATAACCTGAGTTTGTTTCTATTTTTCTGAACAATGAGCAAATGATGTTGTTCAGTACAAAACAATACAAAGGGAATGATACTGTTCCAAATACTGAATGTATGGTTGATAAAACAGAAGGATCAGGTTGAGACGAAGTATAACATAGTAGGAAATGCATAGTCTTGGGTGACACACACTTGAGTTTGAATCCTGGCTCTTCCAACTGTAGGAGCCCACTGACAAAGGGCAACATTACCGTCTCTGAGCCTCATCTCCTAATCTATAAAATGGGTATAATAAAAATACTTCAAAGAGTTTGGGTGAGGATCCAATAGATGACACATAAAATGCTGAAAAAGCACATGGCACATAATGAGAATTCAATAAATTTTATAGCCATTATTAACCATTTTCTCATAGAAATAACTTTAATCAGCTTGTCACCCTCATAATTGTCAAAGATTGGAGGAAAGGAATGGGAAAGGTGGGAAAGGAAAACAGAAAAAAGTGAGGACAATCATCCAGACTAGGCCCGGGAAAGACGTCCTGCCATCCCGATTGTCCCTGAAAAATCATTCCAGTGCCCTTCTTGCTCAGAGTGCTTTGCACACATTTACACCAAGGGGTCAAATCATCCCTTTCAGTTCATTCTCCAGGCTAAGTAAGCTGTCTTTAGGACTATCTGCATGACCACTCCTTTCTTCTTTGCAAGGACAAGATGCCTATGAATTACCCCCGAGTAAAACTGGCCTGGTGAACAAACTGCCTTTCTGCAGACAAGGATCTCTGGAGCTAATGAAGAGTGCAGAAAAAGCCATAAGTTCTCTTCCACATGCTCACTGTCCTGGGGACAAAAAGTACGCAGGTCCCATCCTCCAGTGCCCAGGCTACCATGCTGCTCATTGAGAAGATTCAGTAACCCACCCCTTGCCTTGCTCCACCGCGTGTTTTGAAAAGCAAAGGCAACACTGTTAACCATGAGTGTAAAAAATACCATTTTATTTTTGACTTTTTCCTAACAGGAAAATAGGCTATTGTTAGTATATGTCTTTCTTTCTTATTGGTCATTGACCTTGTTTCTGTATCCTTTTTTCATATTGCCTCCTTGCTCCCTGTAGGATTAGATGTTCTGTTGGCAAAGGTAATAATGTAAATGAAAATATTTCTATTTCTGCAGGGGCAAAAAAAAAAAAAAAGACTTAAGTGAACCTGTTTGGGGGTAGTGCTTAAGCTGGGGAAAATTCTCTAGGTTAAAACAGGAGGGGGAGGAAAGGAAGACCAATCGGGGGCTCAGAATTAGATAAGGCACAGAGGGGCTTGGCTCAGGGTGTGAGGGAAAGGGTAACTGTAGACTGACCTGAGTGGGCTCACTTCTCTCACTGAGGGAAGCTGGCAAAGACCACAGCCTAGAACATTCCATTATTAAATTCTGCTGTTTTTCAAGGTGGGCACAAGAAATATGTCTTCTGCCTGCCATGACATGACTCTTATTCTGTGTAAGACATGCAGAGACTTTTTTAGAGATGCCACGGGTTACATTCCCTGGCTGGATATTATTTCCTATCATAAAAATAAAAATATGCCCCAAATCTTGATTAAAAGCATGAATTATTTTTTGATAACATATTTTAATGCAATCACTCATCTTTTTTGGCTCATTCCCTATAAATCTAGGGAAGTCAGTCTTAGGTGGTTTCCTCGCTATGACTCTCACTTTAGCCTCGCTTTCATAGGTTAATTAGGTCTGTCTGGAATTTTTTTTTTTTTTTTAATTCCTAAGGTCCTTTAAAGATGCTAATGAAGACTGGTCAATTATTCAGCTCTGGGTTTTTTAATTACTTTCTCAGCCCTGTAATTTTGAGCCAAATGGAATCCATTAGCACCTGTTGGCTTTGTAGCTCCTTTATCAGTAATATGGGATTTAGTTCATAAGGTTTTGGGGGAAAAACAATAAAATAATGGAATAAAGGAAATTCTCCTATCCCTACAACTTATTTTTTATATTGAATGGCAACCCCATGCTTCCCAATAGGCAGAAAAAAACCCCACACCATATGTAAAAGCGGGCTTTGGAAATGTTAATGTAATGATTGATTAACAGGTGACCTTGTTAAATAAGTTAATAAATTTGGGAATGAGTTCAAGAAGGTGAGGAAAAGGAATGTGTTCTGAAGAAATTGGGTTCATGAGAAGGATGGAGATGGGTAGAAAACGTTTGGGCCTGTAGAGCAGCGGCTCGGGGAAGTCTCTCTCAGACAACAAGGGCTGAAGAAGCTTAATTTCACCTTCTTGTGGAGCTTTCTTAAGTAATTATCTCTTTTCACTTATATAAAATTATTTCCCATTATGCTCTGCTGGAACCATAGAAGGCAGAGCTCCCACCCACTATATAAATAAAGCAAGATGAATGATTAAATACAAGTACCACAAGGCAGTCATTTGCATACTTAAAGAAAGACAAAGCCCCTGGAGAAGACCATTCCAGCAGGGAAAGAAGGAAGACCTATGATTTGGAACACTAGAAGTCTTGAGTTGGTTTTTTTGTTGTAGTTGTTTTGATTTTTTTAGAGCCAAAGACTGTAGTGTTGCACTTTTATAGAATGTATTCATTCATTCATTCCACAGACTCACCAACTCCTAAATGGCAGGCATTGTGGTAGATGCTGGAGGTATAAAATAAATCAGACACATTTGCACATTTCAAGGATTTAGCAAACTTCGGTGGGAGAGTTACATGTAAGCAATTTAATACAATAATCATATGGCAAAAATGGGTAATAGTAGTATAGAAAATTAAAAGGAGATTCAAGGGAAGTCCCTTCTAGTTCAGAGATGTCAGTATCATTTTATAGAGGTGCCAACAGTTGAATTATAATTCAAGAGACAAGCAGGAGTTCACCAGGTGGAAAGGGGAGGGTGCCTGTTCTGGTGAAGAGAAGGGCATAAAAGAATGGCAAGCACATGAATGAGTTTCATGTGATACGGCGAAGTTGTGGCTGAAGCGTGGAGTGAATAGGGATGTAAGTGGAGGATGGTAAAGGGAGTTGAAGCATCGGTCAACACCAGACTGTGAATGGATTTCTCTGCTGTCCTCTGTAAGTTAAGAATTTTGGAATTTATGTCTTATACAATAAGATCTACTGTCTGGTTTTATTTGTACATTTTGTAGCAGAGAAACATGAAAAAATGTGTCTTAAAGGGTTAACACTTGTAAGACATATAGAACGGATTGCAGAGAGGATAGGAAGTGATAGAAGAAGACCAATTTATTGTAATAATCTTAAATGAGAACTAGAGCTTGAACTAAGGTGGGAAAAATAGAGAAAAGAAGGAGTCAAGATATATTGATGAAATACAATTATTAATAAGAATTGGTGTCTGGTTGGATCTGGATGTTGGGGGTCAAAACATTCAGAAATAACCCAAAGATTTCTAGCCTAAGCAACTGGGTGATGTCACCCACTGCTCTGGAATATAGGAAGGCAGCAGGTCATGAGAGAATGCAGTAAATTCAGTTTTGAACATGTTGAATTGGAGGTTCCTGTAGGGTAGTCAGGATGACCTGTTCTCTAGGCAACTAGAAATATGGGATTAGGATTTAGGAAAAGCTAAAAGGACTAGGAATATTGTTTTGGTGGTCACTAGAATTTAGGGGGAAATTGAAATCACAGGTGTGGATAAGATCACCCCAGCAAGAGCACAGAAAGGGAGAAAATGTAGTCTACACATGTGGGAGGGAAGCCAGGAAAGGAGATGGAAGAAGAGAAGTCATAGGGATAGAAGAACCAGAGAAGAGCGGAGGAAAAAGTAATTCCAAGGAGGTAGGAGCAAGCAACAGTATTTCATTGCTCAGAGGCATCCTATAAAAATACAATCTCTTTTGCGATGCCTGGGTGGCAGAGCTGGTTAAGCGTCTGGCTCTTGGTTTCGGCTCAGGTCGTGATCTCAGGTTGTGAGACTGAGCCACAGGTCAGGTCTGGCTCTGCGCTCCGTGGGGAGTCTGCTTGAGATTCTCCCTCTCCCTCTGCCCCTCCTGCTCGTGCTCATTCTCTCTCTCAAACAAATAAATAAATCTTTTTAAAAAGTGCAGTCTCTTTTGAACTTGGTAATTACTAGTGATCTCAGTAAATTCAGTATCATGGTAGTGATGGGGCAAAAACCAGATTATAGTGGGTTGAAGAGTGCATGGAAGGTGGCGGGGGTGGGGGGGGAGCAAGAATCAGTGATTTGGAGATTAATGAAAAGAGAGCAGAATCAAGGAAGGAGTATATTTAAAAAGAGAGAGAGAGAGAGACATGCTTATAGACTTAGGACAAAGCCCAGAGGAGAGAGGACTGTTGAAGATTCGGGATGGAGTAGCAACACCGAGGGAGCAGAACCCATTCTGTATCCTCACATGCTTTAAAATTATATCTCCCAGCCTAAACTGCAGCTGTTGGGAATCTGAATAGCAGCCAATTAAATGTGAAATCAATCTATAGCAAGATCTACCTGGGTGGGGATGGTATATTTTGTTTTTAGAACCAAAACAAAAATAATTGCGAACTTATGAACCATTTATAGTCCTTTTTTTTTTTTCTTCCACAAACTATTCAAGTTAACAGGGGAAAAATAAAGTTTCTAAATAAAGTCTTCTTCTAGGATTGCATTTTTGACTTGCCAAGCCAAACGAACCAAATCTTTTGTTTCTCTAGCAATCTTGCCTCCCAAGAAAAATACACCTGCAAGTATCAGGGGCCAGGTTTTCCCCACCCACAGCCATTTTTTTTTTCCCCTCAAGCAACGTTAGAGGGCACTTCTACATTGTGCTATGCTATCCTTCAGCCAAGAAGGTTAAGCAAGTGTAAGTTAAGGCAATCAAATCACTCTCTTTATTTTGGAGGTAAAGTAATTGCCCCCTCATTTGCTCCTGCAGATGCTCCGGCTATGAAGTGATTCCTTCAGTGTATTCCAGGGATAGACAGTTGGAGGATTCTTGACAGTTTTGGCGCAGTAGCAGGCAAGTTACCATGTGTTAGTGCTTGTGATAATAGCTATTGTCTGTACCATCTAATTATCTCGTCTGGCATTCGACAATCAGTCATTCTTCCGTGGCTTGAGGAGAAGCAAACTCCATATTTTATGTGCATCATGGAGACACTGATTCCCTAAGTGCAAAACCCAGACACTTTATGTGAAGTCCTGGCGTGTAGGCAGGCTTTGTAAAACTCCAAACTATGGAAACTTTTCCCAGTGTATTTTGTTTTGGAAGTTTGGGGTTTTGAAAAAATGAAAGCAAAAGACAGTCGTTCTTGAGATTCTTCTGGTAGCTAGAAATTCTCATACACCTAGACAGTGGTTTGTTTCTCCACTTATTAAGGGGAGAGAGGGGAAGTGAACAAGTTTTGAATGCTTACTATATGCTAGGCACTGTGAGAAGTGCATCCTTTGCCTTATTTACTTCTCACAACAATCCTGAGAGAAAGAGAGAGAGAGAGAACAAGAGCAGGAGCGAGTGAGAGAGGAGCTCCCCTCATTATATACATCTAGAAATTCAGACTTAAGTTAAATAGTTTGTTTCAGATACCACATCTAGTGAAGGGTAGAGCTGACAGCTAATTCCACTCTGCCTAACAATTCCTAGTACCTTCTCTTAAGTATCCTTTTAAGACATTTTTTGATTTTACAAGGAACAAAAAAGGTTGGCTCTACACAGAAGTGGAAAGTAGTAGCCAAAAAGAACCATAAGTGGATCTTATTATGGACCACCATAATAAATAGACCACCATAATAAATGCACCAACTTCTGCATCAATATGGTAGACCTCTTCACTGACCCTGACATAAGCCATGTTCTTAGGCACATTTGGAATGCCTTCTCTTCTCTCCCTCTAACCAAATCCCCCCTTCTGAACCCAGTTCATCTCTCTCTTTTTCCTTGAAGCCAGCTGTGAGTGCACAAGCCTCCAATGGGCCTCTCTTTTTTTGATCTCTTGTTTTACTCTAGAGACCTTCAGACAGTTTAATTCATTTAAATTGATACTGCTATATACTTTTACCCAGCATCTTATTTGCCTTGTCTCCTTACTAACCTTTCTTATTTTTTTTCTTTAACACTGTCCAGTACTTGACATGAATTAAGGCCTATAGCAAGGAAAAAGTGATGGGTAATACTTGGATGAGTAGAAGTCCTTTTGATTTGATGAGTAAAAGTCTATCGTTGAAGTGCGTGGGATAGAGGAATGGAGACAGAAGACTACACAGGAAAAAATGTAACATTTTTGAATTGTGAGGTTAAGGCAAGCTCCATGGGTGTGCCGTTTAATGTGGATGCAAACGTATGTTTTTGACAAGCTAAGACTTCCTTTCTTTGGACTACGGGAAACAATTGCTTTTCATCTACTCCATCAGCTTGTGTGGAAGCCCAGCACAGGCCACCAAAACAACAACCATGAAGAATGCAATGACAAGCAGACATCCCAGAGAAGAGTTTGCTGCAAGTTGTCCACTGCCATTCCGCATCCATTGGCACCCATTGGCACCTTATTTGCTCTGATACCTCAGGGACTAGAAGCCTTAGAGATGCATTTCCCTAGACCCTCTCAACAGAAGACTTTTGTGACCCTTTAGTGTTAACTAGCTTTGAAAGAGGCATGTGGGCTGTTTTGACAGCAGAGCGCTTTCCCGAAGTCTCGTGACCTTTGGCTGCAGAGGCATATTTTCTGGGTACTTTGCACCAGAGAGGAAGGTCAGTTGGTCCTCTCCCAATCCCTTCCAACAGTTTTCTAAACACATGTTGTCCTTTATGACAACCATTTTCAGTTTCAAATACCTAGAATGATTTTCATTTTCTTGATGATAACAGAAAAGGACTTGAGCTCAGACCAGAATCCTAACTCCACCCTCAGTGACAAAGGTTAAGAGTAAGAAGCAGTAACAACTAAGGGTATCTGGCTTTTCCTTTCTAGTTTTGTGCTGAGCCCTTTTCTCTGTTATAAGACTGCTCTGGACTGACTGTGCTCCCCCGCTTCCCACCACACACACACACACACACACACTCACATGTTAAGCCCCCTAGACCCCAGTGTGATATTTAGAGATGAAGCTCTTTGGGAAGTAACTAAGGTTAGATGAGGTCATGAGGGTGGGCCCTCTTGAGGGGATTAGTCAGTGGCTTTATAATAAGAGGAAGAGCGAGATCTCTCTCTACCACGTGAGGACACCGCAAGAAGGCAGCTGTCGACAAGCCAGGAGGAGAGTTCTCACTAACAGCCGAATTGGCCAGCATCTTGATGTTGGACGTTCAGCCTCTAGAACTGTAGAATAAATGTGTGTTGTTTAAGCCACCCAGGTTATGGTATTTTGCTATAGTAGCCTGAGCAGATTAATACAACAAGGATTACAATTTGTAATGTACTAAACCTATTTCCCTGCTCTCGCTCCATTTCTTCCCATTACCGTGGCGCCTCTGACACCTGCATTTTATCACTCACCAGCTAGACCAGAACAGCTACCAGGAGGGGCCTGAGCCTCCTTAGCACATGGATTCGGGCTATGTTCTGAAATGTTCTGAAATTCTTGAGTGACCTCAGAGTCTGACCCAGGCTGGTTCACTACCTCATTCGCTGACAGTTAGGAAGATTGCTGGAGGCTTGCCCCGACACTGGGAACAGCCAAACACCCACCCTCAAGCTTGGGCTAAGGGTGGACATCATTCTTGAAGATGCCATAAAGAGCAATGACTTCTGTAAATATTGCCTTTGTTTTTGCAAGAGAGGTATATCCCCAAAGCTAGAGAAGTATCTCCTGAGCCCTGGAAACGGAGCAACCTGGGACTCCCAACCCTCTTAGAGAATAAACTTTCTACCTTTGGTAATCCCCCCACTGGTACCTAATCCTGAAAGAATGGGCCAAATCCCCAAAGAATCCGATGGTTTTCAACTCAGGCCCCTTTAGACATTCCACTTAAGCCCCAGGGAAAACATTGCCTAGATTTACTTCTTGCAGGCACCCCTTAAACTTGAAGGATGAGGAGGGGTTTCTTTACCCAAATGATCCAAAATATCTTTGTAGGAGAAAAGTAGAGTGTTCCTTTGGAAATATTGGAAAAGCTAACTGATAGAATGTTGCAACAAAAAATCAGGAGTATTATACTCAACCTGCAGCTCTGAAAGTAGAAATCCTCTCTCCTGATGGGGTTAAGTTTTTGGTCATGCCTGACACATAACTGGTATTAAAAATGGAATGAATCGATCATTGAGACAGATGAACTAAAGAGAAAAGGGGGTCACACCGTATTATGGTCTTTCTTGAAGTGAAAACCACAGAAAACATGAGCAGTTGAATGAGGATGACACAGATTCTACTGTGGGACTCTCTATTCTACATTTGCTTGAAACACTAGTTGTTGGTTGTGACGGGATGTAGAATTACTTGGGCCGAATCCAAAATTATTGAGCAGCTCCAACCACTTCCACCGGGATCCCAAATCCAACTCTACGTAAGGTATACTCTTCATTGCTGCGTATGGCTCTGGTGAACTGTACTAAATCCCAGAGGAAGCATTAGACCTCACATTCTCTTTTAATGGAATGGCTTGTGGAGGAGGGCGAGGGTTGGCTGCTGGGTAGTAATACAAATGTGGTTCCAGATAAAAGAGAGGGAAGACCCTATTCAAAAATCTGGATACCAACCGTACCTCGCCAGTAGGGGTAGCTGCTGAGCTGCCAAAAGATGACATGTTAGTAGAGCAGTTCTTTCAGGCCTGGTGGGAGCGTCGAAGACCTGGTCCAAATTTTCCAGTTTATTTCTGGCCACTGCCCCTAAAACATCGTATCTTCTGGCCATGCAGAACTATTCATTATTGCTTTACCACACCCAAATTTGCTTTTGTTCATGTTTTTCTCTCTCTGCCAGGAATGTTATCTCCTTCCCATTCTTCGAAGCTAGATCAGATACGACCTTCTCTGACCAACCATCTCAGAACCCCTAGGTAGAACAAATCCTCCCCTAGATGATGTGTTCTACCTGCCTGCCTGCCTGCCTGCCTACATATTGTTCACACTATTTTGCAATTGTTTCTTTACCTATCTAGTCTCCATCTGGAATATGAGGTGTCTGAGGGCAAATTCGTGTGGTGCTGTTTATCAGTACCTGGTATAGTTCGTGCTACACAGACACTTCCCTGGGCAAGGAAGAAAACACCATCGAGAAATCATATCAGGATTGCTCAAAGAGTCCATATTCCCAAAGACACCATGATTACTCATGGCTGAAAGGATTTTTATGTTTAACTCTCCATCTAGGACATTAGAAACTCACTTCCCACTAGACTCCATAGGCAAGCATATTGGTAAATGTGAGGTGAGTGATTTCTGTGTGAGTCGGTGTCCTCACTTTGAGGGATGTCTTTTTCCTAGGATAGGACCGGCAGGGGAAATTGAACAGTTAACATTACTAGAAACACGTAGGAGAGAGGTACGTGAGGTGCCCGGGACATGCCCTGGACAGACAGCACACACATCTCTGGAGCGCTTGAGAGTCGTTAGCCCTGGCGAGGGAAGCCTGGGCCCATCTTCTCAGTCATCATCCCCAACAACAGAGCCAATTTCGCTTGCAGGCTAATCTGAGTGCTGCTTAAGGATTGTTCCCCACTGACTTCTTTCACCACCAGGTAGTTTTAGGAGATGAGGGAGAAAGAGTGAGAGGAAAAGGGAGATTCAAGAATCAGAATTCTTATAACAAGGAAGAATTTCCACATCAAAACCTAGATCTGTTTGTGCCAAGTGTGAAAAGGCATGAAATAGCTAGGCATGAGCTATTCCCCAAAGACTTGTCTTTTACTAGAAAGAACTTTGTAAATGTTAATAGGTATTAGACTGGCTGGAAGTGGATTTGCTCTGGGCCCAGAGACATAAAATAATCATCACTTTGTTTGTCTGATTCTAAATGGGCTTAGTATTGATTTGCATTATAAGAATTCCAAATTCCCACTACTCTGGGAAAGTAATCCAAACCCACTGCTTTTCATTCCTGGTTGTTTCCTACACATGAAACTTCTTTGAAATTCTGCACCAAATGTGGAGAAGAATACATATGAGAAAAAGCCTGACCAAATATTGCATCTGCTCCCCTTGCCTGGTTCCATCCCAAACACATGAGGCTGGGTTCCATTTCAGCTGGTTCTCAAGGGTGTGGCTTGAGTTCCGGTTAATACAGTTCTAAGAAAGCTTGAGAGAACAGCTGTAGTGTGTACCAGAGGGCTCACCTCTACTCCATGGGACTTAGGAACACACGTGAATACCACATTACATGTCATTAAAAACATGGACGTTAGAGTCTTACAGTGAAAGGGACTTTAGAATTATTTCCTCCTACTTTACAGTGAAGGATCAGAATAGTGAGTTGGCAACACTGAGACTAGAAACCTGTCTGCTGACTTCCACAGCCATACTTCTTCGACTCTGCCGTGAACTCTCTCCAGTAGAGAACATTCTAACTTGTAAATCCATCATGGCACCATGTGAACTTAATGCATATAGCAAGTCTATTCATTCGCTCGTGAATTTAACAAATAGTAATCGTCGATTACGTGCCAGGACTGTTCTAGCTGCTGCGCGCTATGATATTTCAGTGAACAAAACGGACTGAAATCAGTACACTTGCAGGGTTTATAATTCTAATGGGTTACATAAGACATGCGTACTAAGGCTCATCTGACAGATCAGGAAATGGAGCCTCAAAAAAAAAATGGCTTAGGAAACAAGCTAATTAAAGACAGATTTGGCACTATGATTTAGACTTCTTGCCCCAGGTCTTCCCTAGCATGGATATAAATCCATGATTCCATCTCAAAAGGTGTTCAGAGCCTGAAGATGTGAAAAATTCTGTTCACACAATCCTTCTTATTTAAGTCAGGCAAAAATCTCTCTAAGGACGGAAGCTATATGAGGAGGGAGAGCTAGAAAGTTTTCATTTAAAGAACGCAGATGTATTAGGTTTGCTTGTAAGTCTCCATGACATTTTGTTTTCTTGGTGCTTGTTATGGGTTGAGTTGTCTCCCTCCAAAAAAGATATGTTGAAGTCCCAGGTACCTCATGTGACCTTATTTGGAAGTAGAGTCTTTACAGATATAATCAAGTTAAAATGAGATCAGCAGAGTGGACCCTGATCCAATAAGACTGGTGTCCTTATAAAAAGGGGAAAATTGGACACAGAGACAGATACTCATAGAGGAAGATAATGTGAAGACACAGGGAGAATGCCCCTTCTCATCCAGGGAATGTCTGATGCTACCGGAAGTGAGGAGAGAGGCACAAGGCAGATTCTTCCTCACAGCTCTCAGAAGGAACCCATCCAGCCAACAACTTGATTTTGGACTTCTAGCCTCCAGAACCGTGCGGCAATACTTTTCTGTTGTTTGAGCCATCCGGTTTGTGGCACTTTGTTATGGCAGCTCTCGGAAACTCATGCTGGAATCCTAGCACATCCATTTATTTCATGTTCTTATAAAATAAAGCACCCTTTTCTTTTTTTCATGAGAAAAGTCTTCCCATACCTGCTGAATTCTCCCACACTTCTCCGGTCAGGGACACAGATATGCTGAGGTTAGAGGTGGAAGACAAACAGATCTCAGACAAGTATTATAGTGATGGAGACTGAGTGAAAGTCTGCCCCACCCCCAGTCGGCCACTCATACAACATTTCATGGCTCTGGGCAACTGTCTGTAAGTGACGGGAGACCCAGCCCCAAAGATAAAGGAGGTCTGTTCTCTTACTGTTTATTGTTAAGTCAGAAATTTTCAAAAGTTTTAACCATATGACTCATGCAATGAACAAACCCACACAGTGTGAGAAGATATAAGGAAAGAAAATATTCTGATATCATTTATACCAAAAAAAACCCTTCTAACTGATTTTGAATCATAGAAGAAAAAAAATATATGAATTTTCCTTCCTAGTGCACTATCTTTGAAACTCACAGAGAAAGAGTTTTGCTTACATGTTCTCAGATACCACCAGTCGAACTGAAGTACTTTATTTATAGTTGTAAATCAGTGTCAAATTTAGGGATAGCTAAGTTTGAGCACTAAAAGGATGAAAAATATATCAACTTGCTGGACCGAGGAAACTTCTTGATGACAGGAAATCTCTGGGACACTAAAGCAGGTGCCCATCAAAATGTCTGTTGAGTTGGAGTAAATGAAAAGCTAATGAACAAGTGAAATAGAGACCTCTTTATTATCCACTGGAAAGGTATGGAGGGCTGAGGGGAAACAGGGGAGGTGAGGTGTGCTATGTTTACTGCGCCTGTTCTAGAACCATTACAGTCTACGTTATAATGTGTTTCCCTGCACAGGGTTGTTTATCATCATCTCTGTACATGTGATTGTTTACATATATAGATGTCCTCAGGAGAGCACTTGAAAATGTCCAGTTATGTAATAGTACCTAGCAGAGGTTCAGTTTTAACCCGTTCAAGTGACTGTATTTGAACCATCACATTCCATTCCCCTTGCACATCTCATTATTGCCAAAAATGGCCTTTGATACCTCAGTCCTGGTCTCTTCTCTTAGTGCATTCACTGTAACACAGTGAACTTAAGGGTCCAAAGCACCTGCTTAGTGAGTGCCTAGCAGTTTTGTACTCACTACAAGAACACAGCAAAAACAAAGTAAGGAAATAAGTGATTTTTATTGTAGTTGTGCCTGATTGATGTCCTCTCTGAGGAAAAGTTGACCTAGCAGTCTATTGAAAAACTTTCCATATCTTGATGCCATCTCTATGGCACCATCTTTTTTCTTAGTTTCCACCTTTGTCCTCAGAACAAGATGCTCTTAAGAGCAGAGCCTTTGGAGCCAGAATGCTCAAGTTCAAATCCAAGCTTTGCCACTCATTAGCTCTGTTACCTGGGAAAAGCCATTTAACCTTTCTATACTCGATTTCCTTGTGTGTCAAATACGGATAATAACAACACCTGTATCGTGAGGTTGATTTAAGCATTAAGTGTGTTAGTATACATAAAGTGCTTAGAACAGTTTCTGCTACAAAGTATATACTGTATAAACGTTTACGTCCGTTATTACTGTACTGGCTCACTAGATAATATATAAGGGGTGGATGAAGGCGATCAGCCATACAGAACAACATTAGTAAGAGGCTTAGAAGTCTTCCCGTTGCCAATTAAAAGGAAAAGAAAATGGACAGATATTGGAGATTCAGAAGAGAAGGTAATTCTGTGGCAAAACACACCAGTCCTTACCAAGGAAAAGGGGGCAAAGTATTTGTATTATTTTAAATAGCAAGCTCTTGCTGAACACGGTTCTACAGTTCAGCACTTGAGGCAGATGGTAAAAGCCACATGCTTGTGGATTTTCCCACTTTTTCCACACTCACAGACTCACCACCACTTTTGGTGCCCGTGGTTTAACCTCTGTTTCTCTAACTCCTGTTTATGAGTCAAGCGGTTTCATGTCATCAGATTGATGAGGAAAGTGTGAACAGGGGATAAGGATGTGGAAGCAGTTTCCACACTGGGCAGGACCACAATGTGCCAATGCTAAGAAGGAGAAAAGAATTCAGTCTTCAGGCTTTGAGGGACTGGGCTTAGTTAACTCTGAGAGCTTGCATGCAATCAAAGTAGCTATCAGAGCCTACAAAAGGCATTTTTTTTTTTTTTTATTGGAGCATAAATAAAGGTCTCAGTGTTGGAGGAGGCGAGGCAGAGGCGATGGTGGCAGCCCAGCAGGGTAGGACTGGGGTCAGAGACAGGCAACCAGATTCTTGATAATGTCTCTCCCTTTCTGCTTGGAAAGGGCATAGGTCAAAGTCCACCAATGATGGCGGCATCCTGTGTGGTCACAGCAAAGTTCAGTAATGAGTTCAGCAGGGCACTGTGATATGAGCCCCACTAAGCTGTGTGTTTCAGCTGGTGTGCTTCTGCAACAATTTGCTGATGAAAGCTGCTGAAGAAAAATCCTATTCCATTGTTCTTTGCTCGTGCTTACCCCCAGGAATTGTCTCAGAATCCCATGGAGTCAACAGATGATCAGAACTCCCCAAGCCCTCAGAGATTCCCCACGCCTCCATCCCCATCTAATGCCAGGGGCGAAGAAACAAAGCTTAAAGAGGTTAAGTGACTAACCACCAGCTAGTCAAAGAGCCAGGACTGGACTTTTCTGTCCCCTAAAGAGGAGGTCTTTTGCATTTTCCACTGTCCCATCCATACCTCACCGGATTCTGGTGGTCATCTGCTGCAGAATTCTTGAAAGAACAGAATATTTTTAGTCTCTAGATTACCCTCAAAGATGATTGGCAGCAATTCCAGGGTCAAAGACACAGTTCCTTTATGGGCATGTGGGTAGGTCCTTTCTCATTGACCCGATTACTTGTGTTATAGCTAAAGACAATTAAGCAAATTTCTTTGTCCGGAAGACTGAAGAGCAAAGCAGTATTGAGCGGAAGGGTGGTTTATGAGAAACTTCCATTTAGAAAAATTTTCTTAACCTCCCTAAGTATTTCCCACACTTAACTAAAGTAATTAATGGATCTTTCAAAAAAAAAAAAAATCTGGCTTTGCCATAATTAAAAAGGACTTCCCTCTAGTTTACCTCATTTCATCTTCTTCTTAACCTAGCACTATTTCTCCTTTTGCTAAATAAGTCTCATTTTTCTTTCCATTTTCCTTTACAGACCATGGTTTCTAGAATTCCCATCATTTTAAGTAGTTTCCATTGTAACCTCTCCAGTATATCCACATCCTTCTTAAATTGTATTACTCCTAACCAGACATAAAATTCCATTTGAAGAGTTCCCAGGAAGGAAGTGAGACAGTAAGAATATAATAATTATTCATGTGCATTATATAACATACAAATACAAGTAAAATACATTTGGCAGTTTCCCACTTCTGAGGTGGGGACATATCAGGACTTTGGCTGAACTCAGTATGAACAGCTTCTGTCAGTTTTCCCCTCACAGCTCAAATGCTATCAATTCACTTTTTCAATCCACTCTTTAATATCTTAATTCCAGAAATAATTTAAAAGATTTCCATAATGGACATAACCTTTGAAAAAAAATTCAATAGATGAAAGGTTGAGATAATTATTTTTAAATCTTAGATAGTAATACAATTAAGCATAAATTTAGCTCAGAATTTCCTGGAAGCAAGGCAAAAAGAGAAAATGTTCTACTTTAAGTCATTTTAAAGATTACTTTGCTTCAGAGGAGCAAACAAGATAAAAGCTTCTCTGCTCATAGCTCTTTGCTTGCGTTTCTCAGCTAGTGATTCAGCACTTAAAAAATTTCTACTCCTCAAAGGCTGTGGGCTTCTTGAACATAGGTTTTATTTCTTATAATACAGTTTGTACTTGAGTAATGCTTGTTGAATGAACGAATATTACTTTTTCCGATTTCCCAGGAACCTTTTATCAGGGCCTCAAATTCTCCTAAAATATCAACTAACTACCTTAATATTTTACTGTCTAGACTTTTTTTTTTAAAGATTTATTTATTTATTTGTCAGAGGGAGAGAGAGAGAGAGAGAGAACACAAGCAGGGGGAGTGGCAGGCAGAGGGAGAAGCAAGCTCCCTGCTGAGTGAGAAGCCTGATGTGGGACTCAATACCAGGACCCTGAGATCATGACCTGAGTCGAAGGCAGACGCTTAACCGACTGAGCCACCCAGGCATCCCTACTGTCTAGACTTCTTACAATTGAGTGTTGCACAACTCTTGTTTAATCAAGTGGGCTTTGAATATATTTGTATATTTTTAAATTTCATTCCGTAAAGGGGTTTATAAGGACACTTGCTTTGAGTGGTTTATCCACAGATTATGCATAACCCTACCTTGACCTATGCCATGTCTTCCATAGCAAGTAAGGATCAGGATGACATGGAACAAGGCCACTGGTGAGCTCCAGCTCCAGCTCCAGCTGACATGATGGCAATAATCTTGCATATTAATCAGTCATTTAAAAAAATCTTGATGCTTAATTGCTTTGTTTTTTAAGCCAAATAATATACCCTTTCTCAAAAAATTTCATATCAAGGGAGTGTCTTTAGACACCTGTAATAGTCCTAACATGAGGAAGCACTTAAACATCAGCATGCCCAATTTACATAATCTCTTAAAATCTCATTTTATTTTCGTTAATACTTGATCCCAAGCCCACTAATCAATCTAGTTTTTTCATCCTCTTATCCATATAGCAATAATAAATAAAATGTTTTAAAAGAGACAACTAAAAAGACACAGCATGCTCAAAAGCAAAATAAACTTTTTAGAAACTAAAAACGGAATTGAAAGGCAAAGCAATAAGCATGATGGAAGTCACAACCTTGCTGGTCTCCCTGCCCAAAAGTAGGCATGGGTAAGCAAGTCTTGGCTTCTCAAGGAAAACCGATACTAAAAGCCCTCCCTGCAAGATGGAGGCCCAGATCCGGACTTACTGCCTGAAATCAGTGCCTGGAGAGACGCTCCCCTGTATGTCAAGATATGTTTTAAAAATAACTGTCAGCCCGTTGCTTGGGTTGTGGCTTTGGAATGGGTTGTAGGTCTAGGAGACAGAAATACTAAGACAGTTTTGTGACCAGGAACTAAGCCAGACTGCTCACCAGCCTGATGACTGTATCTAGAATCGTCTAACATCGTTGCCAGACAGGAGCCTCCAAATACCATTAGAGGACCTGGTTCTAAACAGGGAGCGCAGAGGAACTGGCCCACATCCATACAAAATGGGAAAACTGCTAAGGTGTGAGGAGAGACAGGAAATTTAACAAAGAAGAAAACAAGAAGAAAAAAATGTCAAAAGAACAAAAACAGACTTTCTCATTGAAAATGATTCTGCCAATCGCAAATCCATAATGGAACACTAATAAAATTGGTGAGAGGATGGAGGGAGGGAGTGAAGAGATAATGACTGAGAATCAGTCTGCACTGAAGAGACACAGGAGTCTTTACGCTGAAAAAGCTTCCAAGTACTGAGAGGAAACATTTAAAACAAACGCGAACAAACACACACTTTTGTGAAACCAAAGAATGCAGAGAACAAAGACAAAATTGTAAAAGCTACAGAAAGAGGAGACATTGACACAAGAAGAAAAAACTGAGGGCACTTTCTTAAAAGAAAAAAAAGAGAGGGAAAGACAAAATAAATAAGTGCTGAAATTAAGAAATAAGATAGAAAGGGGTGCCTGAGTGGCTCCGTCGGTTGAGCGTCCGACTCTTAGTTTTGACTCAGGTCATGATCTCAGGGTCCTGGCATCCAGGCCCATGTCCCTCTGTCTGTGCTCTGTGCTCAGCAGGGAGTCTGTTTGTAGATTCTCTCTCTCCCTCTGCCCCTCTCCGCGCTTGTGCTCGCTCTCTCTCAAATAAATAAATAAATAAATAAATCTTAAAAAAATAAATAAATAAGAAAGAAACACAACACACCTAAAAGAACTAGATGGAAGGAAACAATAAAGATAAGGCAGACATCAGATGAATTAGAAAACAAAGACACAGCAGATAAGATCAATAAAAATCAACAGGTAGTTATTAGCAAACTGCTATATGATGCAAAACTTAAAAAGACTGATAAAAAAGAAAAGTCATGAATCAACAATACTAGGACCATAAAGCAATAATAACTAAATATAAGGTGAGATTTTAAAAATAACATGTTATCAATAGCTCTGTCAATAAATTTGCAGACCAGGTTATATGAATACCACTAAATTAAATCAATTATTAAATAAGCTGAGTTGATGATCAAAAGTCTCCTCCCATAAGAGATAATAGGCTCAGAAAGTTTTACAGGTGAATTTTCCCAAGCAATCATGAGATAAATCATTTCTATCTTATACAAACTGTTCCAGGTACAGAAAGAGGAGAAACACGTGGCATTTGATATGATTAATATAATATTGGCACCAAAACTAGAAAGGGAAAGTACAAGGAAACAAAATTATAGACCTTTTTTACTTGCAATATACCTGCAAAAACCCCAAATAAAGTATCAGTAAGTAGAATTCATCAGTGAATATAAAAACATCACATCATATTCAAATAGAATTATTCTTAGAAATCTAAGGATGGTTCAACATCAACAAATCTAATAATGTAATGTCATAATTATAAATCAAAAAAGAAAAATTTGATTCTCTCAATAAAGCAAACATTTGAAAGTTCAACATACATATGTGATATAAGCACTTCGCCTGCTTAGTGTGGAAAGAAATTCTCTTTATCTGATGACAGTATCCATTAAAGACCTGCAATAAGATCATATTTAATGGTGAAATTTTAGAAACATTTCCTACAAATGTAGGAACAAAGTAGGATGCTCAGCTTTGCCACGTGTATGCAACATTCTACTGCACTTTCTATTTAATGCAAGAAGACAAGGAGAGGCATAAAATGAATAGAAATTAGAAAAGAAAGGTCAAAGTGTCTTTATCTGTAGTTAATATGATTGTCTATATGGAATATACAAAAGAATCTGCCAACAATTTTTTAAGAACTAAGACAATTCCACACTGCTACTCAGTAAAAGATCAACATAAAAAATCATTATTCAAAAATGCAATGGGAAAATGAAATCCATTCACAAGTGCAACAAAAACTTAAGGTATCTAAAAATAAATAACAAGAGACATATGAAATCTTTATAGGGAAAATCACAAAACATTACTGAAGACAATGAAAAGAAGTGAAGAGATGGACAGATGTAATAGTTTCACGAATGGGACAAGTCATGATTGTGAAAATGTAATTTTGGCAATTTCAATAAGGAACAAAGTAAAAGGATTTGCCTTATCTAAAATTAACACTTTGTGTAAAACAATAGTGTGATAACCTGCCATCAGCCCAGGTATAGACAAAAAGACAACTAGATCAGAATTAAAATCCTAAAGGAGACTCAAACATTCAAAAATGATTTTGGATAAAAGGAAAAAAAATAGAGCTCCAACTACACAAATCCCAGAGTCTCCATAACATGATTAAAATGCCAAAATTCACAGTTTTACATACAGGAAAAATTTATCTTCTTTATTCTTTTTGGAACCTCAGAGGAATAATGGCATCAATCCTCCCAAGCTTGCCTCCCCTGAATTATCATGACCCTGCTAAGAACATCTCCCACTTGAAACTGTCTCTTTTCCTTTCACTTCCATGATACTGTACTTCCTGGCTCCTAGTTCTTGATTTATTTTACTGGATATTTTTAATCATCTACCTCCTAAAACTGGTGTTTTCAGGATTCTAGCTTCAGGAACATTCTTTCCTTCGACCAAGTTCTTTACTGTTAGAGCTTCAGCACCTAGTGTTAATGACTATCAAGATCCTTTGCTTTCCATAAAATTGAAGAACTAATCACGTTATTAGTAGATGGTTACTAAAAAGTATTTCTATGGTATATAACCATGTGATATTTGGCATCAAACTCAGAAGTTCCAAAGGAGTGATGTTGTTATAACAAAAGCCCTTCATTTGCTTTTTTTATGAGAACAAGTTTTCTCAGCACTTATGGTTATCACAATAAAAAAAATAGGGATAGGAGTGATGCTGAACACTGCTCATTTTTACAATAAACAATAGCTGGACGCATGAACCCACTGAAAAAACAAAAGCCCCACACATCTTAAATAGAAATAACTTTCTGGGGCACCTGCGTGGCTCAGTCGGTTAAAGTGTCCAACTCCTGATTTCAGGTGGCTCAGGTCATGATCTCAGGGTCATGTGATTGAGCCCCATATGGGCTCAGTGCTGAACATGGTGTCTGCTTGAGATTCTCTGTCTCCCTCTCTCTCCACCCCTCCCCCACCTGTGCTCACTCACGCTCTCTCTTGCTCTCTAATTAATAAATAAATAAAATCTTTAAAAAAGAAATAACTTTCCAATGAAATTCTATTTTAATACTTAATAATTTTTCTAAAATTTATATAGTTTTATCAATTTTGTAATAATAATTATAAAGACTCAATCCGAAAATAAATATTTTGAATTTAGAATCTTATATCAAAGTAATTTTTTAAAAAATAGATTTATATACTTTTTTAGTTGTGAGAAATCAGATGACATGAGCAATAAAGTAGTTTCAAGTCTAAAAACATTGCATTAGAAAACAAATATTATGAGTAAAGTGGAACAGAAATGTAAGTGCAAGGAGAAAAAAATTCTATTGAAAATCAGCTTATTCATTTAAAAAACAAAAACTTTAACGGATGAATGTTTATCAACCTACTACACTATTTAGATGCCATTTGATTAACTTAAAAGTCATCTGAAACATCAGTGTTATAAACTATCATAAATTACATTTTTTAAAGGTTTATTTATTTTAGAGAGAGCGTGAGCACATGCATGAGCAGAGGGGAGGGGTGGAGGGAGAGAGAAGCTTTAGCAGACTCTGTGATGAGTGTGGACCCCACATGGGGCTCGACCACAGGACCCCGAGATCAGGACTGAGCTGGAACCAAGAATCAGTGCTTAACCGATTGTGCCACCCAGGAGCCCTATAAATTACATCTTTGCAACTATTTAAATTTATTTTGAAATTTTTTGGGTGTCAACTTGAAAATATGTCAGAGGACAAGGTTTTTCCAAATATTTTTAGGGTGTCTATGAGAAAAATGGCTTGAAGAGTACTGCTTTACTTCACGGGCCCAATGACTGCTGGTGTGCCTAGTCTTCAGTGTATCCTTACTAGTTTTAAATCTATATTAGAAAAGCTTTTTACATTAAAATTTTTAATTCTTTTCAATATAGATTTAAACTGTTCTCTTCAAACCAAGAGAAATATCCACATCACACATTTCCTACAATGAATTTGAGCTTTCCATGCTTTATTCTCTTTTATGCAAATATTCATATTTAAAATTGTAAGACTGTAAGTTCACAGAAAATAGGTATCTCCATCAAAGCACACACACCCTTTCAAGCTCTGTCTATATGATGATTCATAGCAAACATATGCTTGTTCGTCAATATGCTCTCCTAGCTTCTGGTTTCTGCAGTCTCAACTAGTTCTGCAAGACCAGTGTCCTGTTGTTCCTCCATGAAAAGCCTTTTCCTGCGCTCTCAGGCAGAGTGGATCACTTCCTCTGAGGTGCTTCCAAAGTACATGGAACCTCCATCCATTGTGCTCGGGTCCAGAGCAGCGAACATATAGCTGGTCAAAGTCACTTCAGCTGTGAGTTCAAAGCCAACTGGAACCATAAACTGGAGGTAAGAGCCAGAGAGGCAAAGACCACAATCCTGGACATGACACAACAAAGAGTGGCCACTGACATAGGCTCAGGAGATCCTGGAACTGTCACATCGGACAACTTTTCTGATTGCGCTCATATCTAAAAAGGAGTTCGAGCTCTCGGAGAGAAGGGGAATAAAGTAAAAGGAATAGGAGCAGAACAAAATAAAAGGTCAGTCATTTTTCCATGCAAGGCAGTCCCACAGATGCTGGAGCAGCCATTAGCCTACTTCATCTTGTAAAGTTGTGTTTGTTTACTCAGAGCTAGCAGCTTTGAACCCTCGCCGAAGTCTGGTTTAGAAACGCAAACCCATAGAGAAACTTTCCATCTTGTTACACATCCCATCGTAAGACTGACGTTTTCTGTTCTGTTTGTTATGGGCTGGTGGGTGGCTTTAATTTGGTTTTCCCTCCAGTCCCCAAGTCCCAATCTTTGCCAAATCAAGAAGCAGGCAGGGAGGGGAAAAGAAGGAAAAATACATATGCATTTGCACTCACCAAGTGATCTCAGAAGTAACTTAATACTGGTTCAGGTTGTCCATGTCTTACAAATCAGTTTCATTCTGTGGATTGTTTACATACCACTTCTAGTATGTCTCTAATAAATTAAAATCTTGCTGAAATGGTAAAATATACTGAAGATATAGTGAATGGTCTACTGGCTACACAGAGGGGCCATTATTCTAGGAGGAAATAGGAAAAGCAATCATAAAATTTTGAAAAATTATGCAATAACTTTGTACTTATTGCCCATTTGTATTCATTACAATGATCTACTTCATAGACATATAAATAGTATGGGAAAGTAACAGATCTACAGTGTGCTCTAGACATGGCTTTCAACTTCAGTCAATGAAATTCAATTAGAGTCTTTAATAAAGAAAACTCCAAAAACGCCAAGCATTTGTCTGCATATTTCTCCGTGCGGTCCTGAAGTTACTCGCTTAACTTCCTTTCAGTTCTTTCCCTTTCTCTTCTCAGAAAGTCTCTTTTGTGGAGAGATGAGAAGGCACATTTGCTCGGGTTTGCCGGGCGGTGTGGGTACACCAGTGGCATCGTTCTCCATGGGCATTGAGCTCTCTCTACCACATCTTCCATAAGCAATTAGTTGCACTCCAGCAGGACAATATCATGCTGAAAGTTCTCGAAAGAAAAGGACCACACAGATAAGACCGTGATTGCCAGGGACTCAGAACAGGTTTTATGACAGGCAGGCCGATCAAAGGGGCTTAACCAAGATGGTTTTTAATCATGTTTGGGCACTGGAGAGTTCTCAGGTTCAAAGAAATGGTTCTGTGTTTTGTTTAGTTTTGGCAAACCTCTCTTTTCTTCAATAACCTCGGAAAAACAAAGCCAACAGAGTGAGGCCATGCTCGATTTTGTTTCCCCGTTCAAGCAAAATATACCACCTTGAGGAGGTCTTTTTCTTATAATCAGTTCTGTATATTTTTAAGACTATTTTGAATAGGACGTGCTCATTTGAACATTTACCCTTTTGAAACTAAACCACTTTTAAATTGTGCTGGGAACCATACAAATTAACTGTTGTGGAAAAAAAAATGTTCTAGTCGTATCTTTTATTGTTTTGCAAAGCTCAACGTCAAAAGATTCAGCATCACTGTTTTTTGTTTTTTTGTTTTTTTTTTTTTAATCCCCGATACAAAAGAAGTAGCTATAATGGGAAGCAATAATGTGGCCCAGAGCAAGATGGGAAATTGACCATCTTTGTAATCCAGGGGCCAACAAGTGAAGGAAGATCTTAGACTAACTCAGGCTCACTGAATACACAACTGCTTTCTTATCTTCTCCTTCTTGCTTCTTTTTCTCTCCCTTCTTCTTTTCCTCATTCTCCATTTCCTCCTCCCCTTCTTCCTTCTCCTTTCTCCCCCTGTTTGCCAGTCAGCAAACCCGTGCAAACTTTAGTAACTCTGCCTAATTCCCTGGTAGAGTGGGCAGAGGGTGACTTTGCGGAAGAAAGAGCTTCCTTTTGTTTACTTACAAAAGTACTGATCTTTGAGAACAATATCCCATTGTGCACTGCTAAAGATTTTGTCAAATCTTTAAAAAGGAGGGAGGAACAAATCTCTATCTAATTTTCAAATACCTCCTTTTATTTTTTTTGTAGAAAAATAAAAAATGAATATGCAGAAATAGTAAAAATATGTTAGGCAGCTGGAGTTGCAAGAACATTGTGTAGCACATCACTTAATCACAGAAACCACAATGCAGAGGAAAAAACCCTAACCCAAATGTGCTGTTTAATAATCACCGAGGGTCAGAAGGAACCCACAAGCATCCCAGAATCTGTGTCCTTAGCTTACCTCCGATTTGGAAGGGGGTGGGGAGATAATGGAGAAGGAAGCCCAGTATGTGTTCCGAATTGCTGTTTACAGGTCCCTGCACAGCTTTTAGTCATGAAGCCAATTAAGAAAGGAGCTGGAGTCTGGACCCCTTTCCTAGTTTGGTAGATCTGTAGTAGGTCCCTGAATGGTTGGTTTTTGTTTAGTTTTGTTTTGCTTCACTTTACCCAGAACTCTGAGAGTTAGTCTTGGAAAGAGGTAAATACTGAGGGAACATTTGAATGAGGGGGGAAAAAAGAGGAAAGTTTCAAAATATGTGTTTGTAGAACATCATCTTGGAGATTCTGTGGTGGACCGGGAATGGGGCGGGGTGAGTGTGAGGCCGGGCGGAGGTGAACGAGCTGCAAGGCAGCGGGTGCCTAAAGCCAGGATATTAATTTCATCCAGCCCCAGAGAAACCTTTTAAAAAGAATCAGGGGGAAGCATCCCCAAACACGAAGACTTGGAGGACATTTGAAAATCAGAGATGGGGGAGCAGTCCAATCTGGCAGATGGAAACCCAGGAGCAGAAGTTGGCAGGGCGTGGATGGGCTTAGGGATGAGAAGTTTGGGGGGCAAAGAGATGCTCACAGGGAGATGTTTATTGCCTTCTTGCCATAGTAAATGTTCAATGCTCTCAAGCCAAAATTCAGAATTTCTAGGGTTTATCATATAAAAGTAGACTTGCGACAAACATGATGACATTCTTGTATATTCATTCACCAAAATGTCTGCCTCCTTTGAGATCATTTTATCTGGGATGGGTCAGTAGTGGGCCCTGTTCTGCTCCTATAAGGATCCTGCAGAGTAACTCTGATGACCTCATTCAAACTAATAAGAATCACGTTCTTCCTCTCTTAAATCCACATCACTCACCTCTTAAACATCACAGAAAGAGAATGCGACATTTTAGAAGGTGTCGTGCTGACCCACAAACCAGGGCTCCATCTAACTGAAAAGGAAAGCTTGTGCTGTAGCCATTAAATGAAGGTGTTCTCTCTCCAGTGTCCTCCGTAAGTTACTTAACCCAACCAGGCTGGCATCGTGAAATAATTTAAATGCATTCAGTATTAGTAAAATACAGATTGCATTGTAAGGATTCTTCCCCTCTTTAAGTCTTTGTCCATGAATTGCTTGAGGGCAAAGGCATCGTCTTACTCTTCTTGGAGGAAGATAATTGTACTTCCTGCAGAAAAGACTGCTACAGTGCTTTAGAACATAACAGGTTCTCATTAATTGCTTACTGGACGGATGGAAATTACTTGGCTCCTGGAACTGAGTTTCAGGAGGCAAAATTCTATCAGTGGAAAACTTCGGAGTAGAAATGTTTTATTAGGCCTGAGTAATTGTTTTTCTTTCTTTGAGGAGTATTATCAGGTACCCCAATCCCTGCCTCTGAATTTCCAGAGTTCTTGGGTACAAAGCTGTTACCATTATTTGGGTACTCGATTAACACCCTCATAATAGCAATTAAAGATTCATGGTTCTCTCTCTCTCTCTCTCTCTCTCTTTTTTAAGCTGCCTTTGGTTTTTCTCCACATCCTAGTGACTTGACACAACAGCCTGAGAGAAAGAACCTGTTCCAAACCTGGCCGGGGAGTGGGAATGCTGGCGTGTTGCATCTCAAATCAGGTCTCAGAACTGAGTAGGGACAAAGGCCTCACTCCATGATGAAGGGAACATCTTCCACATCTAAAAATATGAACGCTTCAGGAATTTGTGTGTCATCCTTACACAGAGGTCATGCTAATCTTCTCTGTATCGTGTCAACTTTAGTATATGTGCTGCCGAAGCGAGCACCATAGTTCTCTTTTATATGTGTGTTTAATCAGACAGGTCCTCAGGCTTTTCTCCTGACAGCCTTTGGAACAAGCCGAATCAAAAGCAAGTGTGTAATACTGTAACAGAAGTTTCTATATCATACTCAATCTTTATATACCTTTATACTGCAATTATTTGTCTTTGCTATATTTTTGTGATAGAGTTCAATTTTACATAGTCAAATGCATTGCTCTTCATTGTGTGGTTTATGTTTTTGGTGCTCTGTTTAGGAAGGTTTAAATGCCATAAATTTATAGACATATTAAATGATGGTTATTTTATTGTTTTTATTATTTCACATTTTACATTCAATTTATTTGGAACTGAATTTGATGGGAAAATACAGTTTTATATCTGTTTTCCCCAAACAGCCAATTGTCCTAAAACTACATATTAAAGAATTCAATCTTTATCATTTATCATTACTAAACTCTTTATCATACTTTCGTTTTTCATATCATATCATATCATACAATCTTTATCATACTATCATTACTAAACTCTTATCTATATTTAAATCTACTTCTGACCTACTTTGTATTTCACTATAATAAGTTTCTTAAGAGTGGGAACATTGTCTTATAATTTCTTTGTACTTCTAGAAACTGCAGCAGTGCTTAGTCCTCAATAATTATTGAATCAATGGATCAATTCTCCAATTCACTTAATTGATCCATCAGACTTGCCGATTTTACTGTATAAATACCTCTGGAATCATTCCTCATCCTTTTTTTACCCACACTGCCCGCCCTACTTCAGGCCCTAATAATTACAGAGTTTTTCCAATGCATCTTACACACAAACAGAATCAGGTTCTAAAATGCAAATCCGATCAAGTAACCACCCTGATTAAAATCTGTGAATTTCATTTCATGTTCCATAACTTTGAGGGTCACCAAGGCCCTGAGCTCAACCGAGTGAAACTACTTTTAGTTTTCCAAACATGCCTGGTTGGTTTTTATTTTGTTTTGTTTTGCTTTCTTTTAAATCTTTGCCTTTGTAAAAGTTGTACAGCTTGGTAAGTGCTATGAGAGAGGTTTGGACAAAGTGGATTAGAATAAAGAGAGGGATTCTTGAGAATAGAAAGGTAAGTGAGTTTTGACTGGGACAAACAAAGGTGCAGAGGTGTGGAAGAGCGTCCATGCTGTCCCAGGACCAAAGTCATTGAGAACGACTGGGGGCTGGCTGAAGGCGAAGACACAACTGGGGCCAGATCATGAATGCTCTTGCATGTCATAACCATGGACTTGGAGTTTCTCCTCCAGGAATGTGGAGTCAAATTTAAATGGGGAAGTAGCTTGATTACAATTTATTTTGGGTGGGGGGTAGGTAAAGTTGATAGCAGCCTGAAAGATGGATTGACAGAGAATGAGTCTAAAAGTCAGGAACCAGATTAATAATAGATTCTTCAATAATACAGGTGACATAGGATAAGGCCAATAGTTTTGAGAATCAGAAGAAGGGGTCCATACGATGTTAATAAAGAAAATTCTATAAGGTTTTGTGACTGCTTAGGCAGGAGGGTGAATAAAAGGAATAACTAGTGAGTGACCCCCTCATCCCCCCAAATCTTGCACCTACTGCCATTTCTGGATCGGACTAATTGGGTGGATGGTAATGTTCTTTACCAAGATGGGAAATTCAGGAAGAAGACTTGTTTAGGGGATTGTGGGCAGTGAGGAAGAAAGGAGAGACAATATACTTAATATTGGATATGTGGAGAGTTTCCAGAAGGAGGAAGCTGTTAAGAGTGTCAAATGCTGCAGACCGGACAAGTCAGATGCAGACAGAAAGTGCCCATTTGGACTGAACAGTGAGAAGGTTTGAGTGCTCCTCCTAGAAGCTGAGAAGTAAGAAAGCAGAGACTGCCAATACAAACTTCTCTGGAAATGAGCTTAGCTGCAAAGGGAAATAAACATGTCGGTCCGTGGCTATAGGAGGCACCTGCCCTACACCTTTTATTTGCCATGGGAGCTAATATTGTCTCCACGCTGGAGTGTAACCTCTTTGAGGCCAGAGACTGTGTCGTGGTTTCCTGGATGACCACTTGGTTCTCAAAGCCCTAACATCTTATGAGTTTCTAATCCTCCGCAGTGTCTATAATTATCTTGGTACTCGGGCAGTAGCATTCAATTACATAGTTGCTGAACTGAATACTGTGGATGGGTGACTCACAGCCCTGAACTGATTATTCAAAACGTCAGTGCCTCAATTTCCTCCTCATCAACAGCAATTACTATTGGAGTTCTTTAATAGTAAATGGAACATGGAAACATTGTTCTTGCTGTCAAGAAGTGTTCACATTCATCTACTTAATGAGAAGGCCAGTCTTCCTTCCTTCCTAGAAATATGATGAGAGGTAGCGGATATATGAAGGTGAACGCACGCATAGTGCCCTAAGACATGGCTAAGCCATAAAATCTCTTTTCATATGTTATGCGCTCTGGGTAGGTACAACCACGAGTCAGCTAACCACACGAGATGCTTTTAGGTCTGGCAAGTGGGATGGAAAGCTCGCTGCATCAGTCTCCTCTGTGAGTGCCTGCACGCTTTCTGGTTTCAGGCTGGAAACGTCCTGTGGTGTGTCTGGCCTGGCCAAACCCAGGAAGTACTGAACTTATTAAAATTTAAAAACAAACCAAAGACGTTTGGAACCTCCCAAAACACTCACGTTGTGTCTGAGGGTGAGGGCTTGGATTCAGTTCTTATTCGACATGAGCACCATACATCAGGAAAACACAAACAGTGCAGGGCAATTTTATGAAAGGGCTACACCCTTGCATTCAGTCTTATGACAGTCTCAAAAAGCAGCTCCTCTCTAGGGCCTAGGGGAATTTGGTGAAGCATTCTGTCTTCTTTCGATTCCTTTTTGTTAGGCTGCCATAGGAATTTGTGCCTGGGAACTCACTTTTAAGCAGTTGGACATGAATGTTCTGGAGCATTGTTGGAGGTACCTTGCCATGGGCTCCACCAACCTGCCAAGACTGGCATGGTTCTGGCTCTGTATTTGAGTGAATCTGGCCTATGGTGGGTCCTGGGGCAGCCCCCAATCTAATCTATTGCTTGTGAAGAGCCAGACCACCCATGGATAATCCACAAGCATCTGTGAATGGGTAATCAGGAGTTGGCTAAATCAAGCTGATGACCAAGAATGAACCTAATGGTCAGGAATGAAGCTTCCAGAACAACACGCCAGGGTGTGTTTGCCTACAAATTATGTTTAGGTCATCAAAAAGAATTATAGAATTATCTGGAGCTGGAAGGAACCAGAACAACTATGTAGCTCCACCCCTCCATTTTTTTGCATGAAGGAAGTGAGGCACGGAGATTTTTACGTGAGTCATCCAAAGTCAACAGCAGTTAGTGATGCAGCCAGAACTAAGAACCCTGAACTGACCTCCTCTCTCTTTTTCAGTGTTAAAACACACACACACACACACACACACACACCACACAAGTTATTTTTAAAATAATTTGTAGTTCATTAGAGATTTACAGAAATCAGCTCTTTTATAAAAGGATATTTAGTGTATGGATGACCTCTTTAACTTAATTCTGACACACACACTTGTATATAGAGTTTGGAAGTTGTAAGAAGCAAAATAAATTATTTCACATAAGATTATAGAGGCATTCTAAGGAAGAAAAGGACCGAGACCCTTACCTTTTAAATTAAAAGGAATTAAATCATATTGGTTCACCTGAAGTAGCCCTGTTCAAGGTAAGCAGAAAAGGAGATGAAGACTAAGCCTGGGTGGCTTAGTTGGTTAAACATCTGACTCTTGATTTCAGCTCCGGTCACGATCTCAGGATTGTGAGATCAAGCCCTGTGTCTGGCTCCGTACTCAGCTGAGTCTATTAGAGACTCTCTCTCTCTCTCTTCCTCTGCCCCTCCCTCCAGTGCTCTCTCTCTCTCTAATAAATAAATAAATCTCTTAAAAAAAGGAGATGAAGTTATTAGTATAGAGTTTATCTGAGACAAAATTTACCATGATGGTGTACCAATAGATAAGCCTGGCACCCAAAGACTGGGAAGAAAACAGCTGTCCAAACTAACATACCTGACCAAGACATTCTAGAATCAACTTGTGTTGGGGACGTGGCTGTTCTTATGTCTTCATAGAACCTAGGACAATTTTGATTCAGAATGTCCTTAGCTTAGTATACCACAGAGAAAATAAGCCACCTTCTAAACACTGTAAGGAAGTGATACATTCTGAGCAGAGATGTATTTCAGCAGCAGTGACCTGAGCACAGGACTGCTATCAAGCCACATTTCTGAGGGCAGCCAAGGTTAGAGTCAAAGTTAGAGTCATATTCACAACTGCAGCAAGTGGGTGCCAGGGACATTCTGAGTTTGTAGCTGCAGGCCAAAGACTGCTAGGCTTTTAGGAGGTGGCAACAACAAACTTTGGCTTTTGGTGTCTGTAATGATGCCACAGTTCTTTAGACTATGGGGTTTAATAGTGTCCCCTAGCCTCTGGCTTTAGTGTCAGCAGTTACAGTAGGGCAGGACATAATGATTACCTAGTCGGGGCAGTGAATATGGATTCCTTCAGCCTTCCCAACTTCTTTGCATCTCATCTGATTAGGGGTCAGCAATCAAAGTTGGCTCTTTGGACATGAGTAAGCTTCCTTACTTTCATCAGTTTTTTAAACTTGTTGTTCCTGCAATGCTGCAATTGATTTTATGGTTCTGAGACTCTGCACCCTCTGTTTCCTTAGATTTGAATGTCCTCCTTCCAACCCCTTTTATATCCTACTACACTGCTTCCTAGTCTGACAAGACTGAGATCTAGCAATATTGCATTCACCTGTCCATTCTTTCACTCAACAAATGTATTTCCAGTATCTGTTATTTCCTGAAAAGAATGCAGAGGTGAATTAGGTCCTCTGCCCTTGAGCAGCTTTCAATATAGGAAAGAGGTAAAGACATGCAAATCAATATATTCAGTAAAGTCTTAGAGAAACTGAGATGAGGTCAGGTTCAAATGTAAGCCAAAAAGAGGGAACAATTAATGTGTCTGGGGGATTGGGAAGAGAAAAGATGAAAAAAATGAGGTATTGCATCTGAAAATGAATGAATTTATCAAACAAACTTTAGGGAAGTTAAGAGGAGAAAATTCAGGCAGAGAAGACGTTAGGAGCAACAAGAGAGATATAAGGAATTAAGTATTATAAGTATTAAGTAACATAAGTCTTAAGAAGAGATATAAAATATTATCTTCAGGTCTTGGAGATTGGAAGATATGAGAAGTTATGTGAAACTTAGGTCTGTGTCTTAGGCACTTGAATCGATGGTCACACCATTCACTTACTGAACGAGGTAACACAGAGCAAATTTTGTATCAGAGATTGACACCTTTGGTTTGGGACATGTTGGGGTGAAATTAGCACATTAAACTGAAGATTCCAGCTATAGATACTGTCTAAAGCTCAGAAGAGAGATTTCTTCTAGAAATAAAATACTGAAAGTCATCAACATATAGGTAGCATTTTACACCATGGCAGTAGATGATCCTGAGTAGGGAAGTTTATAGAATGAGAATAGAAAACAGTCTAGTCAGAGTCCTAGGGCCACTGTTATCTAAAAAGCAGACAGAGAAAGAGAGGGCATCAAAAGACACTTAAAATAAATACAGAGAAATAGGAGAACCAAGTGGAAGAGTAGCTCATAAGCCACAGGAGGAAACCACTTAGAAAATCAATATTACTAATATCACAAATGAAAGAAGAAACATTACCACTGATCTTACAGAAATATGGAATATGATAAACAACTATATGTCAAGAAATTGGATATCTTTGATGAAATGGATAAAGTTATAGAAAGATGAAATTATCAAAAAAGACTCAACAAGAAATAGAAATTTGTATAGGCCTATAACAAGTAGCCATATTGTGTTAGTAATCACAAATCTTCCCATAAAGAAAAGCCCAGGAACAGATTTCATCACTGGTGAATGTTATCAAATGCTTATAGAAGAATAAATGTCAATTCTCCACAAACTCTTCCAAAAAGAAGAGACAGGGTAACACTTCCTAACTTATTCTATCATTAGTATTATTCTGATGCCAAAAACAGACACCACATGAAAGAAAACTATAGACCAAAATCCTTTATGAATATAGATGCAAAAATCCTCAACATGATATATGCAAAGTGAATCCAGCAGCATAGAAAAAGGATTATATGCCCTGACCAAGTGAGCTGTATCCCAGGAATGCAAGGTTGGTTCAACATATGAAAATCAATCAATGCAACTACTCCATATTAAGATAACATCAAACACCATATAATATTTCAATAGATACAGAAGAAGAATTTGACAAAATCTAGCACCCTTTCGTGACAAAAATATGCAACAATGAATCACTAAATTCTACCCCTAAAACTAATAATACAGTATACGTTAACTACATTGAATTTAAAAAAAGAATTAAAAAAAAGAAAGACAAGAAAAAAATATACAACAAACTGGGAATAGAAGGGAATTTCCTCAACCTGAGAAAGGACATCTTTGAAAAACCCACAACTAATGTCATACTTAGTAGTGGAGACTTAAAACTTTCCCCCTAAGAATGGGAAAAAGACAAGGTTGTCTGTTCTTACCACTTTTTTTTCAAACTTGTACTGGAGGTTCTAGCCAAGGCAGTTAAGCAATAAAAAGAAATAAACGGCCTCAGGATCAAAGGAAGGAGTAAAACTATCTCTATTTGAGGATGACATGATAATATATATCCTAAAGAAACCACAGAAAAACTATTACACCTAGAAAGTCCAGCATGTGTAGGCTATAAGATCAATACACAAAAAACAACTTATATTTTTATTTACTAGCTGTAAATAATCTGAAATGAAATTAAGAAAACAATTCCATTTACAATAATATCAAAAATAATATAATACTTAGGAATAAATTTAACTAAGAAGTGCAAGACTTACGCATTGAAAACTACAAAATATCATTGAAGGAAATTAAGTAAGACCTTAATAAGTGGAGAGACATTCATGTTTGTGAATTGGAAAACATCGTTAAGATGTCAATACTCCCCAACTTTATCTGCATATTCAACACAATCCCTACCAAAATTTCAACTGCTGTTTTATTACAGAGATGAACAAATTCATCTTAAAATTGATATGAAATTATAAGGCCCAGAATAACCAAACAATCTTACTAACACACACTTCCCAGTTTCAAAACCTACTAAAAAGCTACTGTAATCAAGACAGTGTTGGGCTAAAGTAATAATAGACATATAGATCAATGAAAGAGAATTGAGAGTCCAAAGATAAACTATTAATCTACTATGGTCACCTGATTTTTACAAGTATGCCAAGAGCACTCAATGGTGAAAGAATAGTCTTTTCAACAAAATGTTGTGGGGTGGGGGGAACTGGTTATTCACATGCAAAAAAAGTAAGTTGGACTCTTACTTCACACTTTATACAAAAATTAACAAAGTGGCCAATGGCCCAAATGTAGAGATAAAACTTTTATAATAAAACAAAGGTGTAAATCTTCATGATCTTGGATTAGGCAATGGTTTCTTATATACAAAATCAAAAGCATAAGGGACCAGGGGGGGAAAAATGGGTAAATTTAATTTCATCAATTTAAAAACCTTTGTTCTCAAGTAATGCTCTCAAGAAAGTGAAGAGACAATCCATATTATGGGAAAAAATATTTGCAAATAATATATACATTTAGTAATATATATTTCCAAATCATATATATATTAGTAGTATATACATATATTTACAAATATATATTTGAAAATACACACATATATACACACATATACTACTAAATATATATGATATATACTACATATATATGTATATATGTGCATATATATATAGTACTTTTACAAAATGTAAAAAATATTCTTACAACTTAACAATAACAGGACAAATAACGCAATTTAAAATGGGCAGAGGATTGAATAGACATTTTTCCAAAGATGTTCCAATGGCCAATAAACACTTGAAAAGATGACCAACATTATTAGTTATGGTGAAATGCAAATCGAAACCACAATGCTATACTACTTCACACTCACTAGAATACCTATATTTTTTAACAAAAGAAACAAACAAAAAAATAAAATTTGTTGGCAAGCATGCAGAGAAGTTGTTACCCTAATATATTGTCAATGGAAATGAAAATGATGCAGCTGCTGTGGAAAACAGTTTAGCAGTTCCTAAAAAAGATAAATCTAGAGTTACCATATGATCAAAAAATTTTGTTTCTAGGTATATATGCAGAAGAATTGAAAACATATATTCATACAAAAACTTGTACATGAATATTTTTAACAGCATTATTCATAACAGCCCCAAAGTGGAAACAACTGACATGTCCATCAACTGATGAATGGATAAACAAATATGGTATTTCCATAAATTACTCAGTCATAAAGAGGAATAAAGCAACACATCCTACAAATGGAAAAAAGCTTGAAAACATGCTCAGTGAAAAAAAGCCAGTCACAAAAGGCCGTATAATTCAATTTATATAAAAGATCCATAATAGGTAAATCCATAGAGAAAGAAAGTAGATCACTGGTTGCCAGGGGGGATGGGAAGAGGAGAGAATGGGGAATGACTGCTAATTGGTATGGGATTTCTTTTTGGAAAGAGGACAATATTCTGGGGTTAGATACTAGAATTGTTACCCAGCCTTGTGAAGATACTAAAAAACCACTGAATTGTACAATTTAAAACTATGAGTTTTGTATTATGTAAATTGTATCTCAATAAAAATTGCATTTCTCTAATGACTAATGATGTTGAACATCTTTTCATTGTGTTTGTTTGCCTTAAGTATACCTTCTTTGATGAAGTGCTTGTTCAAATCTTTTGACCAGCTTTTATTGGGTTGTTGGTCCTCTTATTGAGTTGTGTTATGAATTTGGAATTTTGAAGTTTTTAACAGATGCATGTTTTAGAATTATTTCTTCCCAGTTCCTGTCTCCTACTATTAATCATCAGGTATTTGCTTATTCCCTTAAGAGAGACTGCTTATCTCTTCTGCTGACTCCATTTTTCTCACAAGTGTGTGGTAGAGATTCCATGTAAAAGAGGTTATGAGTGAATGCTAAGCTCCTTCATGCTTGAAAATCCCAGATATTTCAAACAAATATGCTGGCCCACTCTGTCTTTACAAGTGTGTTAAAATTTTAGCAGAGTTCTTCTTACCAATTTGGATTATATTCCTTGCCAAAAGGGAGTTTGGTTATTCTATTTCTCCTTGATAGGTCTTGTCACTCTAGAATTCAGATCAGTTGAGTGCCATTAAAACTCAGGCCTCTGATGGGCTCAAAAAAAAATATTATTCAAGTATTTTATTTTTATTTATTTTGTAGATTATCCCAGATTTTCCAAGTGTTAGAGTAGGAGTGATGTTCACCTGAGACTTTCTATATCTTATACAGAAACATAACCTTCCATTTCTTATGTTAATTTCAATAATTTATGTCTTTTAAAGAGTTTGTCCATTTCAGCTGTTTTCAAATTTATTGGCACAAAGCTCTTCATAATATTTTTTAACACCTTCTGTCTATAGGGTATGTAGTGATAATCCCTCTTTCATTTCTACTTCTGGTAATTTTTGCTTCCCTATTTTTTTAATCAGCCTACTTACCAATTTGGGCATTATTGTACAAGAGCAACTATTTTTTAAATTATTTTTCATCTATTGTGTCCTTTTTATTAATTGATAGTATGTTTATATATTCATCTACTGAAATTATATTTATTATGACATTCTTTCTTTGGAATTTAACTTTGCAGTTAACTTGTTTTTTTTTCTAGTTTCTTAGATTACTGATATAGAATTTTCCTCTTTTCTAAAATGAATATTTAAAATCATAAATTTTCCTCTAAATATTTTGTTAAGTAATGTGTAATTTTCATTCAGTCAAGATATTTTCTAATTTTTTTGTGCTTTCTTCTTTGACTCATGGGTAGAGAAGTCCTTCTGTATTTCAAAATATTTGAGGTTATTTTAGATATTGTTATGTTATTTATTTCTAATGTAATTCCATAGAGATGAGATGAAAAACTATCTGATGTCAATTCTTCTAAATTTATTAATATTTGCTTTAAAGTCCAGCATATGGATTACCTTGGTGAAAAATCCATATGTGCTTCAAAAGGATGTGTATTTTGCAGCTGCTGGATATAGTTTCCAGAAGTATCAGTTGGGAAAAGATGTTGATGGCATTGTTCAATGCTTCTAAATTCTGATTTTATGCCTAGTTTTCTCTACCAGTACCTATGAGGAGAGTATTTGTGTCCCCTTTCAGTTGTCAGTTCTTGCTTCATCTATTTGAAAGATTTATAACTAGATATATATACAATTAACCTAATTATGTCTTCTGAATTAACTGACGTCTTTATAATGATAAAGGGTTCCTCCTGATCCTTCATAATATTCCTTGTTCTCAATGCTAATTTTTCTGATGTTAATATTGCCATTGTAGCTTTCTTATAATTAATGTTTTCATGGTATGTAATTTTTCACCTTCCTTCTAAGTTATCTATGTCTTTATATTTAAAGTGGGTTTCTGGATATGGACCCTCAACTCTATGGTCAAATAATCTTTGACAAAGCAGGAAAAACCATGCAATGGAAAAAAGACAGTCTCTTCAATAAATGGTGCTGGGAAAATTGGGCAGCCACATGCAGAAGAATGAAACTCAACCATTCTCTAACACCATTCACAAAGATAAACTCAAAGTGGATGAAAGACCTCAATGTGAGACAGGAATCCATCAAAATCCTAGAGGAGAGCATAGGCAGTAACCTCTTTGACATCGCCCACGGCAACTTCTTTCAAGATACATCTCCAAAAGCAAGTGAAACAAAAACAAAAATGAACTTTTGGGACTTCATCAAGATAAAAAGCTTCTGCACAGCAAAGGAAACAGTCAACAAAACAAAGAGGCAACCCACAGAATGAGAGAAGATATTTGCAAATGCCACTACAGATAAAGGGCTGGTATCCAAGATATGGATATATCTATAAAGAACTTCTCAAACTCAACACCCAAAAAACAAATAATCAAGTCAAAAAGTGGGCAGAAGATATGAGAAGACACTTCTCTGAAGAAGACATACAAATGGCTAACAGACACATGAAAAAATGTTCATCATCATTAGCCCTCAGGGAAATTCAAATCAAAACCACATTGAGATACCACCTTACACCAGTTAGAATGGCAAAAATGGACAGGGAAAGAAACAACAAATGTTGGAGAGGTTGTGGAGAAAGGGGAACCCTCTTACACTGCTGGTGGGAATGCAAGTTGGTACAGCCGCTTTGGAAAACAGTGTGGAGGTGCCTCAAAAATTTAAAAATAGAGCTACCCTATGACCCAGCAATTGCACTCCTGGGTATTTACCCCAAAGACGCAGATGTAGTGAAAAGAAGGGCCATATACACCCCAATGTTCATAGCAGCAACGTCTGCAATAGCCAAACTGTGGAAAGAGCCGAGATGCCCTTCAACAGATGAATGGATAAAGAAGATGTGGTCCATATATACAATGGAATATTACTCAGCCATCAGGAAGGGTGAATATCCAACCTTTACATCAACATGGCTGGGACTGGAGGAGATTATGCTAAGTGAAATAAGTCAAGCAGAGAAAGTCGATTATCATGTGGTTTCACTTATTTGGGGAACATGAGGAAGAGCATGGAGGACATTAGGAGAAGGAAGGGAAAAATGAAGGGGGGGAATCGGAGGGAAGGATGAACCATGAGAGACGATGGACTCTGAGAGACAGACAGGGTTTTAGAGGGGAGGGGGGTGGGGGGATGGGTTAGCCCGGTGATGGGTATTAAGGAGGGCACGTACTGCATGGAGCACTGGGTGTTATATGAAAACAATGGATCGTGGATCATCACATCAAAAACTAATGATGTATTGTATGGTGACTAACATAACATAATAAAATTAAAAAAAATAAAGTGGGTTTCTTATAGGCAACACATAATTAGATCTTGCTTTTCTATTCACTCTCATGATATCTGGTCTCTAATTAAAGTTTTTATGGTTTATATTTAATGTAATTATTGATACGATCAGTTTTAAATCTATCATCTTGCTAGTTTATTTCCACTTGTTCCATTTGTTCTTTGTCTTTTTTCTACCTCTTCTTCCTTTTTTTGAATTTATTAGCTAATCTTTATTCTTCTACTTTATGTTCATTATGGGTATATTATCTATACATCTTTTTGTTGTTATTGGTTGCTGCTTGGTTTGAAAAATGAACCTTTAAAACATCTCAATCTGCAATTAACTAATACTATTTCACTTCATCTACAATGTAACTATATTTCTACTTATTTTCTTTCAATTCTTTGTGCTAATTTTTGACATCATTTATTGTTACCTAAAAATGCCATAATTCATTGTTAATGTTTTTGTTTTAGTCAATTATATTTTAGAGAAAAAATTTTTTCTAAAGATTTTATTTATTCATCTGAGACACAGAGATACAGAGAGAGAGAGAGAGAGAGAGAGAGAGAGCATGAGCAGGGAGAGAGGCAGAGGGAGAGGGAGAAGCAGGCTCCCTGCTGAGCCAGGAGCCCGATGTGGGGCTCGATCCCAGGACCCTGGGATCATGACCTGAGCCGAAGGCAGACACTTAATCATCTGAGCCACCCAGGCACCCCTAGAGAAATTTTTTTAAATGAGATAATATTTTTTACATTTACCTACATATTTACTATTCCCACTGCTCTTCTTTTTTGTATATAAATTTCCAGTTAGTACTATTTTCTTCCTCCCTGAAATACTTCATTTAATATTTTTTATAGTGTGAGTCTACTGGGGATGATATTCCCAACTTGTTAAAATTTGCCACATTATGTATTTTACCTTTAATGATTAAAATATATTGTTACTGGCTGTAGAATTCTAGGTTAACTTTAATTTTTTGATAATTTTAAAGATGTCATTCCACTGTCTTCTGTATTGCATAGTTTCAGGCGAGAAATGTGCTATAATTCTTATCCTTACTCTTCTGTATATAATGTGTCTTTTATTCTCCTCTGGTAGCTTTAAAATTTTTTTCTTTAATTAGCAGTTTTCAAAATTCTGTATTTATCCTTCTTGGGTTTGTTGAGAATCTTAGATCTGTAAGTTTATAATTTTCATTAAATTTGGAAGATTTTTACCTATTGCATCTTCAAATACGTTTTCTCTTTCCTCTCTTTTGGGCTTCTAATTACATGTATTTTCTCCAACAGGTCACAGAGGTTCTACTACAAGCTTTAGCCCTTTTTCTCCTCTTTACTTTGTCATGGATAATTTGTACTGCTATATTTTCAAGTTCACTGAGCATTCCTTTCACAACTTGCTTTTAATCTCTTAAAATGAATTTTTAATTTGAGATATTGTATTTTTCATCTCTAGAATTTCCATTTGGAACTTCTTTTTTTAGAGAGAGAGAGAGAGAGAGAGAGAGCACAGGTAAGCATGGGGAAGAGGGGGAAGGGGATGAGGGAAAGGAGAAAGAGAATCTTAAGCAGAATCTTGACATGGAGCCAAGACGAGGCTTAAGACCCTGAGATCATGACCTGAGCCAAAACCCGGCGTTGGCTGCTCAACCGACTGAGCCACCCAGGTGCCTCTCCATTCGGTACTTTAAAAAATATCTTCCATTTTTCTATTCATTAGCTTATGCTTTCTTTTAAATTCTTGAACATTTTTAGTATTTATTTTTTTAAAAAAGATGTTATTTATTTATTTATTCATTTGAGAAAGAGAGTGAGACTGAGAGAGAGAGAGCATGAGAGGGAGTGAGGGAGGAGCAGAGGGAGAGGGACAAGCCGACTTCTGGCTGAGCAGAGTCCGACACGGGGCTCGATCCCAGGACCCTGGCACCCTGACCTGAGCTGAAGGCAGATGCTCAACCAACTGAGCCACCCAGGTGCCCCAATTCTTGAACACTTTAAAAAGAGATCTATTAGGCGCTTTAAACTTCTTTTCTGTTAATTCCATCATCTCTGTCATTTCTGGATATGTTTTTCTTGACTGGTAATGTGTGTTACATTATTTCTAATTTTTCCTGTTAATGTGTCGCATTTTCTGCTTCTTTGTTGGTGTAGAAATTTTTATTAGATTGTGATTTTTATGTTTTCAAGTACTAGATTTTATTGTATTCCTCAAAGACTATTGGCTTTTGTTCTAACAGATAGTAAATTACCGTGATCAATGTATCCTTCTGAGGCTTGTCTTCAAGCTTTTTAAAAAGAGAATCTAGAGTAGCTTTAATCTTAGCTTAAGGAAACTTAGCCTCGCTACTAAAGCGTGATTTTTCTGGGGTCTCTACTGATAATTCAGGTGTTGAATAAGGACTCTCTACTCTGGGTGGTTAGAACGTGAATGTTTCCCATATCTGTGTGAACTCTAGAAACTACTTATCTTATGGTGCCACAGTCTTTCTTTTTTTGGCCTAGCCTCATAGAGTGCTGTACTATGCACAGCGGCCATCTAAAAGAGAATCTTATGCAGATTGTTGGAGCTTTCTCTCTATGTATCTCCCTTTTCTGGGATAGTCTTCCCTATTTTCTGAACTCTATCTTGTTAATTCAGCAAGTCTGCGTGCTTTATTTGGAATAGCCCCGTCTGGTCCCCGGCCCCATAGAGTTCCAGAAAAACCTGTAAACAGCCAGAGCAATTGCAGGGTTCCCCTCTCATTTGTCTTCTTCTGGGGATCAGAGCCCTCCATTTTCTGTTATCCAATGTATGAAAACCATTGCCACATGTATTTTTTCAGTTTTCTTGTTTACTATGGAACGATAATCTCAATAACAATTATTCAATCATAGCTGAAACTCAGTAGTTAAATTTTAAAGTTTTCTTTTGATTATAAACCATAAAGCATGTTGTTGGAAGATAATATTCCATAAGTTCCTGATATTCTTATATATCTTGTGAGCAAGGCATGGATTGCCCGTGTTCCCCACTATATTTTTAAGGGTGTTTGTATAGTGGTCTTGAGAGATGGAGTTAAGGTCCTTTGGAATTAAGGGTAGGTTTCTTATAGCTTTGGAAAAAAGCTCCCTAAAGAACAAACGGCAGATACGCTTACTTACTTTTAAAAAGAACTAGTTCCTTAAGCTCAGGGCTCCCACCCTGTAAAGTAACTCACTGTTTTTACAGACATCTTCCAGACTTCTTCACTGTGGGAATTGGGCTTGAAGAACTGATACCAAAATGTTGATATTCTGTCTACTGTCATTGCTACTGGCAATAAATTGTCTTTTGTTTCTGATCCAGGAGTATCGTGTCTACTATTAACATCTATGAAACTGTGGTAGGCTAAATTATTAGCTTGCAAGTAGGGTAAATCTCAGACCCTTCACAATTTTTAATACATACTTTTAGAATATACCATTTATATTGATGGAGATAAAAACTGAATATATGACAACTTATAATAGCTACTATTTGTTCAAGGAATACTTGCAAAAGGTCCTTTTATATAAATTCATTCAAAAACCCAGCAAAGTTAAGTTTTCATTCCATTTTTCACATGAGAAACAGAGGTTCAGAGAGGATGTGACTTGGGCAGAGCCAAATGGATAGTTAATAGCCAACATTCGACGTTAAGCTTTTCTGTTCCCCCTCCAATGTCATGAAAACTCCTCACACTACACAATTATAACAATATTAACATAAGAAAGCATATAACTGAGGTTTAAATTATGTGGTAGACCAGAATAACTATAGAAATTCAGCAGAAAGGCAGCACAGTGCCAGTCAAATTTCTGAGAAAAAACTGGAGGAAGAGGGACCAAGTGACTGAAGCTCATGCTCAAAGCTGAACACTCCTAGGCTTTCTGGTGAAGGCTTCTGTAAATCTTGCATCTGCACGGGAGCTGTGCTATTTCCTGCTTTGCAAGTGAGATGTAAGCGACAGCATGTACATGAAACATGTTGACACTAATTCCTTCCCCTGCACATACACAACTCTCACTTACCTACCCGGCTGCTCATGCTCAGATCTCAAGCTCACAGAGGAGGTTTCAGGGGTTACAGGCACGGTGGGATGTACCTCAGTCTCCAAAGGTACTGTAGGGATGCGGGCGGTTTCTTGGCAAAGGATTTGACAAAATTTTGTTTTTAATTCTTACCCTGAAAAGTAAATAAATGAAAATACTCGTTACCAATGAAGTACTTCATTGTATTTTAATAAACCATTTATAAAATCTTAATAAGGCATTTAAAAATCATTGTGTATACCAGAACATTGAAAATAAAGCCTTTCCCCCGAAATTTTCTGTTCTCCAAAATCCTAAATCTAAAATGATAGGACCTGAGAAGGAACACAGGAGCCAATAGGTCCTATCGTCACTGGTGTTAGAGGGGTAAAGAAATTGACCCATAGCAACTGTCCTTTAAACATGTTCAAAAATTAGTCTTAACGCCTTTCTTTTTTAAGATTTACTTATTTGTTTGAGAAAGAGAGTGTGTGAGCAGGGAGAGGGGCAAAGGGAAAGGGAGAGAGAGAAAAAGAGAGAGAGAGATCTCAAGCAGACTCCCTGCTGAGTGTGGAGCCCTACAAAGGGCTCCATCCCAGGACCCTGAGATCATGACCTGAGCCAAAATCAAGGGTCGGATGGTTAACTGACTGAGCCACCCAGGCGCCCCCAAAAATCAGTCTTAAAATGTTATTCTAAATTTGACTTTTTCCTCCAGTGAGCCAAGTGAAAAAGAGGAGAATAACATGGTCAAACTTGCAAGTTCTAATGCAATTAGAACATGCAACAATTTACATGAACACCCAATTTGACTAGAGGAGAAAAAAAGGATATTATCTTGAACAGGATTCTGTAACCAGAAGCTTCTTATATTTGGCCTTGAATCTCTGGAGATCTGCTAGGGAGAAACAAACTGGATTCTTTCACAAGTTAAAAAATGACACTTAAATACTTTTTAGCGACTAGAAGAAATACTTCTTACATTCTTTCTAATACAACAAATATTTATTGAGGGGTATTTTGCAGCTACAGGAGACATGAAGGCAATAGAATATGTCTCTAAAATGTCTAAAGGAGCAGGGAATTTTGCAATGGTAATAAATGCATTTGAATAAGTGTATGGAGTCAGGGCTTAAAAAGGAGGTAAGTGACGTGGACATAAGAGAATGAAAAAGGAGAGCTAGTGTTTAGTGACAGATGAGGTACAAAGAGCCATTCCTGGCGACATGGGAGTTGTAGGAAATCTGAGGCTGGAGTTACAGTGGAGCACTCGAGGTCAAGATCTTAAAGACCTGCTCTCGCCCTCTTGGAAATGATCCCTCAGAGAGTACTGATAGCAGAAGAAGGTATGATAAGCATGATTGCACTTGGAAGAAAAGCAATAATATTAAGACAGTGCCATAGCAGTCTGAGATTTCAATATATTAAATTGGAATCTATTCTCATTTTTTTAAAAAAAGCTAGCAATAAAATGTTCCTAAAATTTAAACAATGAAGTCATAAACCAAAAAAGTAAACTATCTAACCACAAAATGAGATAGATTGAATTTCATGTCACCCTTGAGAATAGTTGATGGGTCTAAATGTAGTCAGTAGGCACTAGACTATGGCCATTTTTAGGAAAATATTGTGATAAAATACTTAGAAAAGGAAAGTGTGGGCCTGAGGACATGGATTAGATATTCCCGACAATGGGAAAACGAACTATTCTGTCCAAGAAGTCAACTAGACCTATCTGAGGAAAACAGAAGAGAAAATACAATATAGGCCAGAGTGGTGGGTAGCTGGAACCTCAGTTGGTGGAGAGGGCCAAAGGGGTTTTTGAAGAACAGGGCAGTCTAACATACAGTTTGAAATGGACTGTGGGATCATTCCCTATCGTTTTACCGCTGCCCGCAGATCTCTAGTGAAAGCACACAGCTGTGGCATGAGAGTGGTCTTCAGGAGGGAGGGTGTGGGAGGGAAAGGAGCTCTGCGGGGAGACAGAACTGCCCAGCTGCCAGAGGCAGATCAGACAACACGGGTGGGTGACAGAAACTGGAGCCAGATGACTCAGATGTAGCTGAAAGGAACCAAACACCTACAAATTAAAGGAATGTGGGGAAGGCACTGGACTTCTTAAGGGCAAGGTGACCCAAGCTGACATCTGGGTAACACGGGTAAGAAAGCACTCTTGTTAAGCATTGCCTAATCTGTGTCTTCTTTTTTTTTTTTTTTAGAAGATTTTATTTATTTATTTGACAGAGAGAGAGATAGCAAGAGCAAGAACACGAACAGGGGGAGTGGGAGAGGGAGAAGCAGGCTTCCCGCTGAGCAGGGAGCCCGATGCGGGGCTCAATCCCAGGACCCTGAGATCATGACCTGAACCTAAGGTAGACACTTAACGACTGAGCCACCCAGGTGCCCCTCCTAATCTGTGTCTTAAAATGGCGAGGCAGTGATTGCCCCAAGGAAAAAGTTGAGATGTATTCAGTTTGGCAAACTTTAAAACAAAGTGTACAATTTAGCCATTCATGTGGACTTTAAGAGGTTTACTGGATGAAGATTTGTAGGAATATCAAATAGCAGTATATATTTTCCAACAAAAAATCATTTCAGGGGAGCCTGTGTGGCTCAGTTGGTTAAGCGTGGATTCTTGATTTTGGCTCAAATCATGATCTCAGGGTCCTGGGTTCGAGTCCTGCACTCAGTGGGGAATCTGCTTGGGGATTTCTCTCCCTCTCCCTCTTCCCCTCCTCTCTCTCTTCCTTCCCTCTCAAATAAATAAATAAATAAATCCTTAAAAAACTAATTTCATTATTGTTTTCATGTCCTATTAGACAAGTATATGTGCAGACTAAAAATCATTCCACTAGTATCTTTAAACAATAATTATACTGAGTGATTAACACATACCAGGTTCTTTTCTAGTGACAGGTTTTATTAGGTGACTAGTTGGGCTGAGTAGAACAGAGACTCGAAGAAACATAGCTCAAAGATCAGAGTTTGTTTCTCTTGTCCTATATAAATTCAAACTTCTAAGGCAGCTCTGCTCTGCAATGGTGTCAGGATCCAGGTTCCCCTGACTTGTTGCTCCACCACATCTGGGGTGTTTTCCTTTCTGCAACATCCAAATGGCTCACCACCAGATCTTCATTATGCCAGCAGGAAGGGGCGAAGCGAAACAAAAAGGGGACACCATTCAAGAACACATCCCAGATGTTACACATGCCTATTTCTTGTATATTTTGCTAGCTAATCTTAGGCTCAGGAGCACACCAGCTGCTAAAGAAGAACCGCTAGAATAGCCACACTGACAGATCAGGATGAGCCTAGCTAACAGAGGAATTTCCATTGCTCTGCATGAGAAGCAATACAGGGGACAGCTAGTGATCTCTGACTCCCTCACTAGACTGTGGGAGTCCCCAGTGGGAAATTGGGAATTTCTATGCCCTCTGCATCAGGATAAAAGTACACTTGTTTGGAAATAGATGAAATTAAGGCCACTTGTGGGTGTTCTTTAATAACCATCACTGAAGTTACCACAAAATCTTCCAGCCACCGCAGAATCTTTCTATTTGCTTGCCAAATTGGAAAGTGGAGTACATCCCGTGGAAAGCCAACTCATCTCAGAAATGTCTATAATGAATTTGGAAGGGTGGCAGTCCTTGTTGAGCTCTCCACAGGGCACGGCCTTATTCCTTGTTTTGTAAGTGCTCAAACCGTGGCTGACAACAGCTACAATCTCGAAAGCCTGGTGTATGGAAATTCAAAGGCCGACTTACTAAGTTATGGTAAAAACCACAAACCTGCGAGGTGAACTCTGGGTGCTGCTCCACTATTCTCTCCCAATCCCTGCATGCTGACTTGTAACTGACTCTCAGACTCTTGAGCTCTATCAGCTGTGTCCTAGAGCAAAGACAAGACGGACACCCCTCACGCTCTTCTCCAAAGCACAGCACCCATGGGGCGCTCATGTTGACAAACTTTATTAATGGTAGAGAATCACATGAAAAAATCACAGTGGGGAAGAGGAAACAGTAAAATGGTAAGCACTCACTGCTTCCCCTACCAGGGTTAATGCCTTCTAGGGGATTCCTATGGCTGCTTCTCTCTTCAGCCCCTTTCCAGAGGCTGCCAGGTAATAAGGTCTCCCCATCTCCTCTCTCAAGAATCCTCTTTTTCCCTTGGTCTAGGTCCCTGATCTCTTGACTGGTATCCAGCTTCCCCTGCTGGGAAAAGAATCAGTTGATGTTTTAAGAATCTCAGTAGTGATGCACTCAGCTCACACCGAAAGCAGTTTTCCCTGTTCCTTAATGAAACAAGTATCGGTATTCTGCTTGTTGTCCCGCCAGAACTTCTGAAGGAAGAACAGGTGGGTCTTTGCTTTAAGCTGCATGATTACAAAGCTTTCTGATACAAGACTTTTTAAAAACTCAGGTACTTGCCCCTCCCCACCCACACAGGGACTGATTTTGCTTCCATCCTAGAGTTTAAAAACTCCTACGGTTTTTATCTTTAATAGAAGCTTCTTTGTTGTAGACACCCCCCATTCTTGTGAAGATCCAGATTATTAGCCCTATGTACTGCACTGACTAATAAATATTGAGCCATCACAGAGTGTGTGTGTGGTCATTAATTATGAGCATGTCTTACTTCTTTTTTTTAGATGGTAAGCTTTCAGTGTCTTCAAGGTAAGAATATTCATCTTTGTAACCCCAATGCATATAACATGATGCTTTGTGCACACAAGGAGATGAATGACTATTTTACAGGATAAAGTTAAGCAAAAGAGCTATGCAGATTCCAATATGGGGAATACAACCTAAACACCACTGTCAACAGAACTTTCTGTGAGGATGGAAATGTTCTGTATCTGCCCTAATTTGCTAGTCACTAAAGTACAAGCCATCGAGCACTTGACTTGTGGCTAATGTGACTGAGGAATTGAATGTCTAATTTTAGTTAGTTTTCATTAATTTCAATTTAAACATAACTAGCTGCAGTGGTTAGTGACTACTTCATTAGATCAGGCAAATAGAATATCCAGCAAAAATCTCTACCTCCTTCATTTTTTGAATCATGTTTTTCTCTCTACTAGTGTAGAGAAAATGAGTAGTGTTCTCAGGAACAACTTTGTTCTGGATGCCAGGCGTGGCTTTGGGAGACAGGCTCTGTGCTAACTCTACTTTTATTGAGGATTCACACCTCACAACAACCCTGTGTGTGGCAGATTATGTCCTTCTCCACATTTGATCAAAACATGGAGATGTGAAGTCATTGCCCCTGGTCATCATTTAGCTGGAGCTGCTTTCCAAAAAAAAAAAAAAAAAAAAAAATGAATCGGTGAGTGGGTGAATGAATGGGTTGGGATTGGTGTCTCAGACATGGTGCCAGGTTTCTAAGTGAACAAACTTTCCTGTAGTCAGGGTCCTTGGCTCTGGGTGAGGAGATGAATTCTAGAGCTCCCACGTGCCTGATCACAGAATGTGAGTTACGGCCCGGCCCCTGACTTTTTCCACGCTGCAGACCTCAGTCTGGCTTCACTTGGGGGGCACTTTGCAAGCACTCAAGGACGAGAAAGCTGGAGCAGGATTTTTTCCTTCATTCAGGTCCTGAAGAACAGCAATTAGAAAACAAGCCTTCCTTTTTTTTTTTTTTTTTTCTTTTTACGGAACTAAACTGACTGGTAAAAAATGTTTGCTTGGGAAACTGCTTCCACAGACATAAAAGATTGTATGGGTTTTTTGTTGTTGTTGTTTGGTTTTGTTTTCTGTTTGTTTTTTGGTGGAAAAGAGTATCTGGGACAGGGAGAAGGGGGCTCCAAGGGACCTTTTTTTAACACATAGAATGTTCCTAGGGTTTCTGTTTGGGCCTTGTGTGTGTGTTTATTTGCTTTTTGTTTCTGAAAGTCAGAACCCAGTGTCTAAGGTCTCACAGACTTCAAGTTCAGTAAAGGCCAGAAAGGGGCATTCCTTCCTCTTGCACACAGTAAGGGTTGCTAAGGTTAGTGCTTAAAGAACACATTAAATCATGCTGGGTGGGAAGATCTAGGACGAGAAATTCATAACACGAATTGCTCATTATGTAGGATATACAATGAGACAAAAATATCCACCCCCAAACTGGATCACACATGATCTTTTGAGGTTAACAAAAGGCATGCCATGGTAGAAATGATGGAAATATGCAAGAATGAAGTCCTTGGAGCCAATCCTGTCATTCTCCCTGCATTCATTTCCCCTAAAATTGGCTCATCACACTACTAGAAAAAAATACACCACAGAATGAAGTTATGTTCCAAAAAAACAAAGAAAAAAGTATTGCCTTGAGCATTCTCTATACAGGGATATTATTTTCCTTTATGATATTGAACATGTATGTAGTTAAGTCAGCCTAGCAATTAGTTGGGTTGATGCAAATGTTTGTCCTGTTCTTGTTAAAAGATGACTCTGTGATTTTGCTTAAATGTGTCTATATAAAAATATGTTTTCCTCTCTAACTGTTGATATCTACTTGGATAGGTTGCTGTAAGCATCCACTACACTCTGTGACTTCCATTACGATGGTGTTTGTTATTATATATTGTGCAACAAGCAGGTGGGGATGATGATAATATTCTTGAAAGAAGACCTGTATTCTCATGGCAACAATTTGCAATAGTGCTGTAGGGGTAAACAGGGGAGCCAAGATGGGAGTTGCTGTTAACACTTGGGTTTGCACACCTGTATTAATGACACCCACCTACAGAGGAAAAAAAAGGGCGACACTCCTCTAGGCTCCCGGCAATTTCTAAACGTAAGTACAGGAGCTGCTTACTGAGACCCTACTATGTGCATGTGTGCAAATCAGTGAATGCGTCAGGCCCTACACAGGGATGAAGCTCTGATGTGATATCTGCTCTATAGCAGACATCTGCTATTTTTGCCCAGCATCTGGTGTTGGTTTGATTGGATACAACGTTGACTTCACTTTTGGAAGATCCCCCACAGTTGGTTCCATGTTTACGTGCTAGAATCCCTGGCTCCCGGTTTGGTTTCTTGACCCAAGGCTGGCTAATGAGTCAGAGTGTTTAGTTCACGGTGGGCACATGACCAAACCCTGGGCCAATGAGGAGCCAAATTGCTGTAGAGCCAGTGAAGAAGAGGCACTTAATTTCACAGAGATTGCAAAACTGGGATTTACATCTGAATGTCTTGCCACAGCATGAAAAGCACCTGCCTGAGAATAAAGCCAATAGAAAGAGACATAGCTGGGAGGGAGAAAGAGACCTATATTCTTCGAAGGTCTAAATCCATCTATGCTTGAAGTTCAGCTCCTTGAACTTTCCAATTCCATGGGTCAGTGGATGTTCTTTTTTGACTTAAGGCACTTAAATGTGAGTGGTGTTTCTGTGACTTGCAATGAGAAGAGTCCATCCTGACTAATATATCTCTCTCTAGGAAGGTGTGCATTTAAAAAAAGAAAAACTAACACTTATTGACCCTTACCATCTTCCAGGTATTTAAGGACATGTTCTCATGTAAGCTTACAATTGTAGGGCATCGTATTTCCACTTTGTATACAGTAGTACCCCTCTGTCCATGGCAGATACGTTCCAAGACTCCCAGTGGATGCCTGAAACCACAGATAGTACTGAACCCTTATATTTACTATGTTTTTTTCTGTATGTACCTATGATAAAGTTTAATTTATAAATTTGGCACAGTAAGAGATTAATTTGACACAGTAGGAGATTAACGAGAATAACATAATAAAATAGAACAATAAATACAGTATATTGTTATAATATACTGTAATAAAAGTTATGTGAATGTGCTCTCTCTCTCCCTCTCTGTCAAAATAGCTATTTACTACACTCACCTTTCTTGTGAGGAGATGAAGTGAGGTGAATAACATAGGCATTGTGACATAGCGTTAGGCTGCTCTTGCCCTTCTGAAGATATGTCAGTAGGAGGATCATCTGCTTCTGGACCACGACTGACCGTAGGTAACAAATCAGGGAAAGCAAAACCTTGGATAAGGGGAAATTATCATCTTAACTGGTGTTCTTTCGGGTGGCTGCACTGTAATTTGGTTACCATATTCACACAGTTTCATTTAGATTGCCTTAGGTGCTCTCATCACCCCAAAATAGGGTAACTATGTGAGGAGATAATATGTTAATTAGCTTGACTGTAGTAACTATTTCACTCTACGTATATCAAGTTATCATGTTGTACACTTTAAGTACACACGAATGTTATATTAAAAATAAAATTAAGATAAACAATACCCAATCCAAAAATCTATTTTAATTTATGTAATACACACAATCGTTTGCCTTAAAAAATAAATGCCTACGCAATTATAAGAAGGCAAACTGAACTGGATGACCAAAATGATGAAGGCGTGTTTCTAGGCATTAACCTTGCCTGTGGTTCACAGTCATTTGAGCTATGTTTTGAAATTAACGATAAACTTTTATTTTAGTGACAAAATAAGTACTAAGGGGGAATTTAAGTCTACTTTAAATGAGGCTATGAAAAAGAAACATTCTTTTAAAAAGAAATGTGATAGCCCTCAGGTAACATAAGCATCCAAATTCGTAAGTGAACTGCTCCCTGTTGACATATATAATGGCTTTCCACATGATATCCAACAAATACGCATACATTCACAGCTCTTTTGATCCCCAGATTCAATGAAGAAATTTCCTTTAAAATGTAATTAGATTAAAGTAGATGTGGCAAAGAAAACCAAACTTGCATATCTTGCCATTAAGCCCAGTTACCATGTCAAATCTGCAGATTGCCCCACCAGCAAAATTTCCACTTTGAGAATTTTATTTTGCTCAAACACAAAGTGAAATCATTTTGTATGTTATAGAAAGCTCAAACAATTTGGCAAGGACTGGGAAAAATTCCATGTTTTACTATTTTATCAGATTCGTTTACCCAAATATAAAAGAACCATTTTTCTTATTCGGGCACGATATTTCCATAAAAGTCCTGGAATTAATGTGATGGCTTGCCAGGTGAAAGATTTTGTTTTCCTCCATTCTGAGAATCAGCAGACCTGTTGATAAGATCATTATCACACCCACTAAAAGTGCTGAGTCCAAAAAAGCAAAAAGCTCTGTTTTTAAGAACTGGTAAGTTACTTGTGATTGTACATTAGTGGAAACTAGATAGTATATATTTCTAAAATTGTGTTAATCTGATTATATTTGATATTTTACTAGATGAGGAAAGTATTCAAACATAATTGTATTAAAAGAGATATAAAAATTATTTTAACAATTTTATTCAAGCAAAATACAGGTAACTTTTGTTCCTCAGCATATGATTTCTGGGAAACTTGATCGCTGTTACATCATCATCATCATCCAAGTCCTTATAAGCTTATTATTATTATTTTTTTTGCAGTTGAAAACTCTTTCAATTTTAAGAGTTTTTGAAGATATGATTTCAGAATTTTCCTCCCAATTCTTACAATGTTACCAATCTCTTCCATGGAGCTATTTTCAAAGTATAATATAATATCAAAATGGAAAGTCTATGTAAAATAACAATTCTCACCTAAATTTAGAAGAAAGAAAACTTCTAAAATTTGGCAACTCAGAGTAAAAGAAATAAGGATAAATATGGCTTACAATGTATGAACAGCTATTTGAATCTGTTACAACTTGTAAAGACTATCGCCCTGTAAACTGTCTACTTTAGTCAACTGAAATCTTTGGAAAAATGATCTTAATTGTCCCTATCATTTATGCTAGGATTCACAAGGGAATAAAGAAAGATTAAAATGGGATCCTCTTGGGGGGAAAAAAGAGGAAATTTTTTAAGTGAGCTTCCCATTTTTTTTTTCTGCAGTTATCCTGGAGATGAGTTTGCATTTACAGTTTTCTCTTAGCAATTACTTGCTAAAAAATGATCGATGAGAAAGTGTTTATATGTCAGAGGGCTTAAATGAATTTTAGTGTTTTAGAGTGTGTACGAGAACATCTGAGCAGCCATTTATTTCTTCTGCTGCCTAAATTCTTACAACACGAATACTTCTAATTTGGCCTAATACAGAGTGAGCGTAAACTACATTATGAGGGACATTCTGTTAGTCATAATAGGGATCTAGGACTTGCAGCTGACACGTAGGAAGAAAGGCAAAAATGAAAAAAACAAACAAACCTACAAACAATAACATCACCAACAAAAAACAGTTATCCAATTTAGTCGCTTTATTTGTAAATAAAACTCTGGGTTTTATTTACCATAACAAAGGAAACTTCTAGGAGAGGAGATGACGGACGAGGTAAGTACATGTTAGAAGCACTGATTAGTGCTGCTGGTTAAGTGGAAAAGACATCACTTTTGTAGGAAGGGAGGATGTAATCAGAGCTGGGTTTTATTCCGTAACTGTAGCTTTTATAGCTATATCCTTGTGGGTTAAAAAAAAAACTTTATTAAAATTTCTGCATGGAAAACAACCTTTGACATGACTCTGAAACTCTCTAACTTCTATCCATTTGTACTTTACTGAAAAAATGACTTTGTTGGGCTTTTTGGCTGTTTGCTTTTTTTAGTAAAACAAAATTTATTAAGATGTCAAATATTGGGTTGGAATAGGACAAACTGTATTTAAAACAAAATAAAAAAAATTAAAGCAATCTCTTGCCAGTGTTATGATCATGCGCAATAACTTAAAATTGTGAGGATGAGAAAAGTCATTTGATAACTGTTGAAACTCTAAAATGCCTCTTATTAATCCAAAAGAATTAGAAGGCTGCCTCAAGACATTTGAAAACATTTAACAATAACTACTTTTGAGTTTGTTAAGTTCTTCAAACAAGTCTACAGGGAACAATATCCTATCAACACGAGCAGCGGATGAATGAAGAAATTAAGCGACTATTAAGTATTGTGTGAGCTGTTGAGACGGGACTCGTGTGGTGGCGGAGCTCCCACTCTGGTGGCCAACCACCTGCCAACAAGTCCCAGCCCTGCTGTCACCACCGTGTGATCCTGGGCGGCTTCTTTACCTTCCCAAGCCTCAGTTTCTAGTTTGTCTGAAATGACAGCGTGGTTAGGAGAATGAATGTAAAGATGTCAATAGTGGGGACGCCTGAGACTCTGAGTGGAGTCCGGACACTGAAACTGTTCTCATAATAATGCTAAAACATCACTCGCTCTTCCCTCTCGTTCTCTCTTGAGGGTCCAGTGGAGTTTTTCCGAGGCTACATCATGTGAGATATCACAACAGCTTGAAAGAATGCAGAGCAGAGATGAAAATCCAGCTGCCTCTTATTAAGCCATACAGGAAAGAGATATACAGAAATGGGCAAGAGTGCCTCTCCTCTCCCTGAATCATTTTTGTTTTCAAAAACATCGTTATTGTTCATGAGCCTGTTCTCTTGGTGTGAGCTTGTATGGCATTTCTTAATGTTATTTTTAAATGAATTAATATAAAATACATTTACAGTTTCTCAGTCTTAATTTCTAAAACAGTAATACTGTAAATATCCATAGATAGAGCCCACATAATAAATGACAGCTCTTTGAATCCTCAATAATATGTAACAGAATAATAGGTCCTGAGACCAAAAAGCTGAGAACTTTTCATTTAAATCAGTTGCCTGACAAAAAGTTTTTCCCCATAACTAAATTCACAAGTTGGAAAATAATTCTCTGTTAAGCTCTGTAGCCTAAATTTGCTCACAGAATATGTAGTGAGTATTGCTGTATTATTTCTCTACTTTTTTAATAAATTGTTGAAAACAGTCGTTCTCATCTCCAGCTGCACCTTAGAATCCTCTGTGAATTTTTTTAAAAGTAAAATACTATTTCTGGGGGGTCTTACAACCTGTCAATGATATTTTATAAAAGCTCTTTGTGTCTATGGATTAATTTCATCATTTGGATAACAGCTTTAAGAATGACCTTATCTAAGTAGATATCTCATCCCCCAACCCAAAATGCACCAGATTTTATTACAGCTATTTAGGTTCATGCCTACCTTCCCAGCAACTCCAGGTCAGCTTCCCTGTGTGAAGTGTTTTTCCCTCTGGCCCCCTTGGAATATAACAGAGTATGTAGATATTAAATTAATGTTGACTGGATAAATGACCGAGTAAGAGAAGGCCTAACTGTAGACTTCTACTCACTTTGTAGAGCAAACAAAATGCCCCAAGTGGCCCTCAGGGTGCGGTATTCAGGGCTTCCCATTTCACTAGGAAAAGCAAAGAGAAGCCTATTCTGACCCCCTTCACGTCCCCATCCATCCAGGGAGCCCCAGGGTCCTGTGGGGAAGACCTCCAGTTCTCTTCCATTGTGCTGACCCTTTGAAGTCCCGAGGCACTGGTGGCCCTGCAGAAACCAGCATTGATGAGTCATGTCCAAAATGGAATGGGGACCAAATAAGGGCCACACCATTGAGGGGAATTTGTCTTTTCGGCAGCCTTTCTTCAAAGACAGGAGACCACTGCTACTGAGCTTGATGAGAAAATTTAGAAATATGACCTCTCGAGAACACAAGAGCAGAGGCACCGTTGTGGGAGAGGACACAGCTCATGGGGTGAAGCCCAGCTGTGTCAGTAGTCAGCCCCAGAGGCTGCACCCAGAGGACTGCTCTAGCTACAGACCTATGGCCCCACTACCTCTTGCATAGGGCCAGAGCAGAACCTCTCTCTACAGGCAACTCCTCAGTAAGAATTGGCACTCTCTGATGAACTTGAGCCTTAAAGTTTACAACTCTTGGTCAAAGTTTCTTGAATTCTCATGTGCCATAACCTCATGCCAACATACCTTAGGAGGCCAATCCTGAGGTCCCACCACAGAGACCCCCAGATACCAACCCTTTCCTCCCAGTAGCCAACACTTTATTGAGGGGCTAGAGATGTGTTTGGTTTTTAAATAATAGCTTTATTGAGATATAATTTACATAGCATAAATTCACCCATTTAAATTGTATATTTCAAAAGTTTTTAATATATAAACCTCCTATACACATTAGCAGTCACTCCCATCAACCGCAACCCTCTCAACCCCCAGTCCTAGGCAACCTTAATTACTTCCTATCTCTATGGATTTGCCGATTCTGGATATTTCATGTAAATATAATCATACAGAATGTGATCTGCTATACCTGACTTACTTTATTTAGGGATGTTTTGAAGATTCATCCACATTATAGCATATATCAGTACTTTATTTCTCTTCATTGCTCAATAATATTGCATCGTACAGATATACCACATGTAATTCATTCATTCAGTTAATGGACTGTTAGGTTGTTTCACTTTTTGGCTATTGTGGATAATGTGGAAACTTATTCTGAAGCTACTAAAAACACAACAAATTTTCCTTACATCCTTCTCCCTGACTGATAGGTAGATGCAATCAAAAGATTGTTTCCCTGGTTGGGAGGAGCATAGTGGTGAAAATAACATTTCTACTTTTGTCTAAAACTTGAAACTGTTAACAATTTCTCTAATAATGAGAGAAAAAATGCAAGTAATGCACAGGAATATAAATTGGATTTGCCAAGTTCAGTCACAGAGTCATAGAATGTTCAATGAAAAGAAGCTGAGAGGAGAGCTAATCTATTTTACAAGTAAGGGAACTTGAGTTCCAGAAAACTTAAATGACTTGCTCACAGTTGCATGTCTTTCTTGACTTCTGATGCTGATGGGTTAAAATGTTATGCTGTCAAGCTAAAAAAACTAATAATAATAAAGCTCAAAAGCCTCACCAAAAGAAAGAAATAAAAAATGTATTTATCTGAGATTTTAAAATGAAACACTTGAAAGCTATTTATTGCCTTCCTTGCCAGCTTGAGGAGACACACCCTGGTGGTGATAAAAGAGGTTACATAATTCCGGCCCCAGTGAGAGTTTGCACCTTCCCCTCCCAGGCTGTGGCTTACCCTACTGTGGTGACAGAAGAGCCAAGTGTTCCCTGGTGATAGGCTCGTGAGCTAATGCCACAGCTCTGGGGTCCAAACTGGAAAGCAGATGCACAGCACTGGCAGTCTCTTCCATCCCCGAGACCCACCAGCCAGTATATGCAGGGATGACTTCACCTGCCCTACCCGCCCCTGCCAGGCACTTAGGGGTCAGTACGAACCACAAGACATCAGCGTTCTGAAAGCCCAGACCTTTGTTGTCCTCAGATAGTGGCATTAAGTCCCAGAAGCACATTTGGGGGTAAAATTCAGTTCCTGGGGAACAGTGACAGCAATGCTATAAGTAGCCAGTTGTGTTTAGAGTACAAACTGCCCTGCTTTGTGCTCAGTTAACAGAGGACTTCTACTACTAGACCACTTCTGCTGGGTGAATTTTTTTAAGTGCTCTTGGCCACCAAATCCCAGTTTCTCCTATCCTCCAAGAGAGGCTTTCCTTTTCTTCCTGAGTCAGCTGGAGGTGGTTTCTGTTGCTTATAATTAAGAATCCTGACACCCAAAGAACAAGCAATCCAATCAAGAAATGGACAGAAGACATGAACAGACATTTCTCCAAAGAAGACATCCAAACGACCAACAGACACATGAAAACATGCTCAACATCACTCGGCATCAGGGAAATACAAATGAAAACTACAACGAGATACCACCTCACACCAGTCAGAATGGCTAAAATTAATAAATCCGGAAACAACAGATGTTGGTGAGGATGTGTAGAAAGGGAAACCTGTTTTGCACTGTTGGTGTGAGTGCAAGCTGGTGCACTGGAAAACAGGATGGCGGTTCTTCAAAAAGTTGAAAATAGAGCTACCTTATGACCCAGCATTTGCACTACCAGGTATTTACCCCAAAGATACAAATGTAGTGATCTGAAGGGGCACCTGCAACCCAATGTTTATAGCAGCAGTGTCCACAATAGCCAAACTATGGAAGGAGTCCAGATGTCCATCAAATGGATAAAGAAGATGTGGTATATATATTCAATGGAATACTACTCAGCCATCAAAAAATGGAATCTTGCCATTTACAATGATGTGGATGGAACTGGAGGGTATTATGCTAGGCAGAATAAGTCAATCACAGAAAGACAATTATCATGATCTCACTCATATATGGAATTTAATAAACAAAACAGCGGATCATAGGGGAAGAGAGGAAAAAATAAGACAAAATCAGAGAGGGAGACAAACCATAAGAGACTCTTAATCATAGAAAACAAACTAAGGGCTGCTAGAGGGGAGGGGGTTGTGGGAAGGGGTGACTGAGTGATGGATATTAAGGAAGGTATGTGATGTAATGAGTGCTGGGTATTATGTAAGACTGATGAATCACGGACCTCTACCTCTGAAACCATTAATAAATTATATGTTAATTAATTGAATTTAGATAAAAATAAAATAAAAAAAAAGAATCCTGACTGACACACTAGCTAGTTCAGATACAGTAACCCTACTGCCCTCAAATCCTCCACTGGTTACTTGCAACTTTAAGGCATGTGTTTACGAGTTCACTGCATTTATTAAGCATGGAGAGTGCCTCGATTTTCCATTTTGCAAAATGAAGACACTAGTGCTCCAATACTTGCTTCCTATTCTCCTCCTTCTTCTAAAATAAAAATATTTCTTTTTCATTCTATAGTTATGGTTGTCTTCTGTGCTTTGATTATAAGTTGATTCTAGAAGTTGAAACAATTAACAACCTTTACATGGTGCCCACATAAAAATTATCCAACTCTGAAAGCATAGTGATCTATATTTACAATTCTTTGCTATATGTCTCATATAGACCATAATTAAATATCATAATCCCTATGACACTTAAATAAAAATGATCCTGCAATCAACTTGGAATGAATTCTCTTTGTTTTTATAATCTGACTTTTGCCACTAACAGAACCTCAAATTTTTCCCAGCCATAGATAGATTTATCCTTCTGTTCCAATCTGAATTTTTTAAGGCAGCTACAAATCAATGAATCTGGGATAAAATGCCACTTTTTTCCTGCTTCTAATTCAGTGGTTCCTAGAAACCACATCTTGCTTTTCTTGATTTACTCCCTCATTTTACTGGTGTGATACAGTATACTGAGATACACACACACATATATATGTGTGTATATATGTGTGTGTGTGTGTGTGTGTGTGTGTGTGTGTGTGTATATATATAGTCTTCGTACATCATTCATCCTCATTTCTGACACAGGTCATCCCAAATGCTTGGAATTTCTTGAGCAATAAGAGTTATAATATTTGGTCTTTTATCCTCAGTTTCTGAAATCCTTTCAGAGCCATAAAAGTGAAATGTGTGTCTTGTTATTCATAACAAACCCCTTTCTACCACAACTGGGTTTATGTTAATGAGGTGATTTCTGTAAAGCACCTAAGGATGGGGACTGGTTCACCATGGAACTAACTATAAATAGAGGATTGGAACTTTCACCTCTTGATTTCCAGGGAAGGGACAAGGGTTAAGGGTTGAGTCAGTCACCAACCACCAATGTAAGGAAGCCTTCACAAAAACCCAAAGGAAGGTGTTTGGACAACTTCCAGGTTGGGGAAATTGAAGACTTCCATGTGCCACCATGCTGGGACACAACTTCACTAGAACAGAAGTTCCTTTGTTTAAGACTTCACCCTACGTGTGTATTCATTTGACTCTTGATTCTTAACCTTCAATATCCTTTGTAATAAACTGGTAATCTAGTAAGCAAACGGATTTCTTGAGTTCTTTGAGCTGCTCTCGCAAATTAATGAAACCCAAGGAGGGAGCCGTGGGAACCTCTGATTTATAGCCTATTGGCCAGAGGTACATGGAACAACCTAGGCTTGAAATAGGCACCTGAAATGGGGGAGAGAGAGAACAGTATTGTAGGACTGACCTTTAATCTATGGAATCTGATGTCATCTCCTGGTAGATACTGCCAGAATTAAGTTGGATTGCAGGACATTCAGGTGGTATCCAGAATTGTTTGGTGGCATGGAAAACCATTCCCCAGCCCCTCCCCATCACCACCAAAATTGGGAATTGTGTGCAGAACTGCTTTAATAGGCATATATGTCTAGGACCTTTCTAAGAAATGGTCTGTGGAAGCTAAAATTTGGGGTCCTTGTCTTGCTTGTCTGAAAAAAAACCTTTCATTATGCCATTCCATTTGACTGATAGTTTGGCTAAATACAAAATTCTGAGCTAAAAATAGATCTCATACAGAAGTCTGAAGATCTTTATTCATTGCTTCTGATGAGCTATCTGGTACTTAATGAAATCCTGTTTCTTTCTTTTTGGTCACTGTTTCTGAAGGAATAAATGATACAGTTTGACGGGGGGGGGGGCGGTGAGGGAGGGGAAGGTAGACAATAAGAAAGGTTCAGAGCAAGAGGTAGTGTCCAAAAATCCTGATTGGAGACATTGTAATGGTGCCAAAGTTAGTGTGTTATTTTTGGCAGCTCGGGTAGGAGGAGAGAATTTTCTAAGGAAAGAAGATTGAGTGGGACTGTAAATAAACTCCTCTCCTTGACAGTTGCTTAGTTACTCTGGATTCCTCCTAGACAGTAAACTCCATAAAGATGGCTGTTCTTTGGGGAGCTTGGGTTGCTCAGTTGTTAAGCGTCTGCCTTAGGCTCAGGTCATGGTCCCAGGGTCCTGGGATCAAGCCCTGCATTGGGCTCCCTGCTTGGTGGGAAGCCTGCTTCTCCCTCTCCCACTCCCCCTGCTGTGTTCCTGCTCTCTCTAGCTCTCTCTGTCAAACAAATAAATAAAATCTTAAAAAAAAAGGATGCCTGTTCTTTTAGAAATGATTCTTTTAGAGAAATTGCTGATTAAAAATCAATACAGCAAAAGTCTTTTTCCCCTCCAAAACACACATGCATATGACATATGATAGTACTGAGCTTTTTGCCTCTTTGGAAGAAAGGAAGTAGCAAATCAGAATATAATATGGATATCTTGCATCTTGAATGGCACAGTGAAGAGAAAACTTCCCGAATTACCAATGCAGTATATTGTCATTGGAACATTTTCTTCTCCTGGAAATCCATACATACCAAGTATAACTCACCCGATTGATTATTCGAAATTTATTTTGCTTTATGAACCATGTAGAATGAAAAGCATTCATGTTGTAATACGGTACCTTGTGACATGATAACGCCTACTACCATTACAATTTCAACAAACTTGAACTGGGATTCAAATGAGTAGCGTGACTCCAAAGGAAATGGTTTCATAATGGCATCCAGTGTTCTCAATTAACACAGGAAAGATTAATGGCTTTTTTTCCTTCCCTTTGGTGGTCTCTGTTGAGGAGAAAAAAACATTCGTTGCCATTTGATTTTCCACTCAATTGCATTTACCAACTGGCAGACAGACCAACTGGGAAAGTTCCTCCATCTAGGAGCTGGATTCATCATGGGTGTGGCCCAGGAATGTTACCACAGCTGATTCTCCATAATGTGAAGAGTCCACAGACAGTAACTCTCACCAAGGGAAAACTCTAAAACTGAACTGGTGGGAAATACCTCACCTGTAGATAATTCTTAAGGATGATCCCCCTGCTCTTCTATTTGTCATAACTCTCTAATTAGGCATCTCTTCACCCTCAAGAACATCCCAAATCTATGGGTAGCCACCTCCCAGAAGGGAGCGAACTGCATATCCAAATGGATTTGCTGCTTCTCAGTAAACTGACAAATCAGCTGAAGAGTGAGTAAAATGAAAATATTAGGACTATCATCCTGCAAAAAAAAAAAAAAAAGGCAATGACTGCTACAGGTTGGAAGAGTTATGATCTGTCAGAATCTTCTGTTGCAAGGAACAGCTTAACCATACACCAGTGCTCCATGGCTGCTGCAGTAAAGAATCTGAACACGGCCTGGAATTCTCTGAGGATGTTATTCATAAAGGCACAGTTAATCAGACTCAGACCTCTCTTCAAAATCTCACTGTACAAGCCAAACTTATTGCCAGCAGAAGGAAGGTGCCAGACCAGAGAAGGTAAGCTAAAATCTGTGTGCCCTGGCTTCAGAACCATGAGGTCTCAACCCATTTTAAAAAGTAAGAAAAGTTTTGTGTGTGTATGTGTGTGTTTACATTGATCAAACAGCTAGCTTTCCACCCATACAATCAGAGCTTTGTACTTATCCAAGGATTTTCAACCTATATAAGTAGATATTCTTGTTTATTTTAATTTAATTTACCAAAAAGGAAAAAAAAATCCCTCCTTCTCTCTCTGTCTCCCTCAGTCTTTAGAGAAATTTAGAAAGGAAAAGTTGGAGCCAAAATCACTTCTGGGTAGAGTCCACGGTTACCAAGCTGAAAGAGCAGGCAGTTTTCTGGGTAAATGGTCTTGCCTCAAATGCCAGATGCCTGCTAAAAGTATCACAGGCTCTCAGAAGCTTTCTGTGCCTCCCCTGCCATCACAAACACAGATGGTGGATCTTTCAACAGAGATGCTGGCATCTTTGCCGATTACACCCTTGGGTTCTACGAAGAATGGTTTTCTTTATTCTTGGCATAAGGAAATCTCTATGCCAAAGGTGGAGGCACTTGATTTTGGTTGTTTAGAGCTAACTCAGAGTGATTAGAGGGTCTAAAACATGGTCATGCTCTGGCCATTGAAGGGAAAGAATAAACATAAGGAGATTTGGGTTCTCTGCACAAGTCCTCTTCAGGTTTACACGCTGACTCTTGGCTGAACATTGTTTTTGTTTATTGTTGTTCGGTTTGTTTGTTTTTTCCCTCCAAACTCAAGGACAAATTTGTCCAAGGTCTTTGAGCGTGAATGGGAAGGAAAAGTGTAAATCAGTGTGCGTGGGTTTCTTCCACACGCACAGGTGGGGGTCATGAGCTCTTTGAGTCACAGATCTGGGTTTGCCTTTAGCTCTGCTCTACATCTCTGATTCTTCAGCTGGAAAATGCAGAAGAAAAAGTCCTACCTCATATTGTTGTTGAACTTTTTTATTCATGAGTAGACTTTATTCTTAGGGCACTTTTAGGTTTACAAAAACATTGAGCAGAGAGTATAGAATTCCTATATACTCTGTCTCCCTTGGCTCTTGGCTTCACCTATTATTAATACCTTGCATTGGTGTGGTGGGTTGTTGAATTTTTAATTACATATCACATAAAAAACACAGCCTTTCATATGTTAAGAGGTACTTACAGGTGTGAATTATTATCATAATTGCAGACTCTCTCATTCACTAATGCACAAAACTTTCATTTCTTTGATGACATTTTGTGTGCCACCCTTATCAAAAATCTCCCCGAAATCCTTACCAGACAACCATACAGTTTGTGAACTATCATCTATGGAAATCTGTTTCTTTAAATTTAAGATCTGTTTCTCTAAGGATACTTCCTTCAATTGCAAATAGTCCTGAAAAGAAAGATTATTATTATCATAGATAATTTTATTGTTGAAGAACAAAAGACACGATTCTAATTCAGACTCCAAAAAGATATTGACCATTAGGTTGTTTTAAATAAGAAAGATAAGGAGAAAGATCCAGGTTCTTAAGTATGGCATATCTTGACAGGAGGACTAGAGGACAAATCTTGACAGGAGGACTGGAATAAGACAGGAGGTCTTATATGGTTCCATGACCTCAGAAGAGGAAAATTATGGCATGGGAAAGGGGAAGAAAGGCAAGTCAATTCTGAAAGAAGGAAGTCTTGATTCAGAGCCTTTCTCAAGATAGACAGAACCAACATCTGAGCAGGTTGGCAAGGGATCTCCCAGTCTGCCCCAAGGGAGTTCACAGTGGAATGTTGTTCACTGCCTTGACATTGGATGAACATCAATAGGACCAGCTGCAAGAGCTTCAAAATAGTGTCAAGAGCGTGGTTATAAGAAAAGTGAATCTTGAAATGAAGGTTGGAGGTCAGGAGTGACAGAGAAGCAAGCTGAACGTGAATGATACATTGAATCCATTTTGGAGTTGAATCTCTGATGAGTATAATTGTAGCTGGTTGTAATTGAGGAGAAAAGATAAGAAGTATGCACATTGCTTAGACTTCAAAAACAGGTATGAGGCTCTCAATGGGGTCTCAGCCATGGTTGACCATTAAATCCCTGTAGAGGTCTTATAAATACAAATAGCTGGGCTCTATTCCTAGCAGACTCTGATGGTGGGGAGGGTCAGGTAAGTATCTTTGTTTAAGCCACTTACCTGCGTCTTAACTAATCATCCTCCTTATTAGAAGTGCTGTTCAGTTACTAGAGTCTGGTATATTGCTCGGGTGACCCAGATACATCTAGGCACTGCTGACTAAAACCTAGACTGGACCGAGTAATTCCCTTCCCAGGAATCTACCATAAGAAAATAATCAGAAATGAGGCCAAATTTTGCTTTCAAAGATGTTCATCAAACCTTTATGTATGCTAGTAAAAACTAAAAATAACCTCAAGTCAAATAATAGAGAAATGGCATATTTATATTATGAAGTATTAAACAGTATTTAAAATTATTTTCTGATAAGTGTATGATAAAGAAAGACACACACAATATAATGCTAAGTATAAAAACCCCATGAAGACAACTCTGTATATATGATGTGATCTCTAAAATCTTGAGCACCACCACTTATGCACTAGATACAATACTCCTAGAAATAGCAAAATGTTGACCATGGTGTGTTGCATTAGTCAGAGCTCTCCAGAGAAATAAAACCAATAGGATATTATAGAAAGAGATTCATTATAAAATATTGGCTTATGAGATGACGGAGGCTAAGAAGTCTAAAATCTGCAGAGCCCATGTCCAGGTTTGAGTCTGTAGGACAGAAGTTGCTGCAGAACCAGGAAGAGCTATAATGTCCCAGTTCACTACAAAAGAATTTCCTTTTATTTGGGGGAGGGTTGGTCTTTTGTTCCACTCAGGTCTTTGAGTGATTAGATGAGGCCCACTCATATTATGGAGGGCGATCTACTTTACTCAGTCTGTCAATTGACATGTTAACCTCATTCAGAAACACCCCCATACAAACACTCAGATCAGTGTTTGCCTAAAAATCTGTGTATCTCATGGCCCAGTCAAATTGACACATAAAATTAATAGTCACATGTACTGTCACTGGTCTGCAAATTTAATTATAGTAGGAACCATATTTTTAGCATGAATTATTATGTTAATGATTTATAATGTATTAGCCAAGCTCAATTCACTCCTAATATTCAAGAAAACTAAATTGTGTCTTCATTGATGTATTACCTGAAGCAGTGATATTTTTCCATTGAAATTTGTTTACTTTTGTTAGAATGTGAAGAGCAATTAAATTAGTGAAATCTCAGAGGTCACTTAGTGTGCCTGAAAATAAATCCAAGCTGAAAGAGTTGCAAAATGATTTACATAAGCATTTAATATCCCCAAATATTTATGTGGCACAATTCAGTTATAAAACGTGTCTTATTATTGCTTATATTTGAATATATTGCACAAAAATCATGTGCATGCTTTTTACTTTCCAAAGAATATTATAACTTGATACTGTGCAGTAACTTCTGCCTCAGCTCAGAATTATAGATAATTTTTCATTCCTCTCAAGGCGAAAATGTTCTTCCTTAAAAAATTATCTCTATAGGGGTTACCTTCTAGGTGTGTGTTGCTGATTGTGATGGTTAGGTGGGTCGGAAGGACTAGGGAGAGGAGGGGAGGAAAATATTAACTTTTCCAGTGAACTTTTATCCAAAGGATAAATTTTAAGAAGAAAGGTAATTTCTCCCTCTTAAAAAACAAACAAACTCAAAAGCTGATCAAAATAGCCTACTAGAGTAACAAGAAAAACAAAAAAGCAGCAATTGGTACTTCTATTCCATTTTCCTCCTCAGTGGTATTCACTCCATTATCCACACTGGGGACCTAAGACGGAAACTTTCCCATATTGATTTGTACCAAGGTCAAGAAGCCCACAGTTCAGGCTCCCACATACCATCCTCTGCTCAGTCACCCAGTTGTTATACATCTCACAAGGAGGTAAGATTTGTTTCTTGGGATTGCCCACTTGCCTGGAGCATCCTTTGACAGCCCCAACTAAAATCTATTCTTGTGTAATGCAATTAAACTTAAGAAGGGGTAAGAGGAACTATCTCATTAGATTAGGAATTTAGTGATGTCCAAACCATAGCTAATACTTAGGAATGAACCCCTCATTGGTCTTGATCCTGTGAAAAAGTTGGAGATGAACTCACTTCTTTAAGGCCCTGTTTCCTTCTTCAGCTAGTGTTGCTAAGCTAAGAACCTCCTAAATCTGAGTTCCAGGAGGCTCACTCCAAGACAGACCTCACTCCTAAATTGTCTAGGTAGCACCCACCCATCCCAGCATGAGTCCCCAGGTCGGGTCCTATCAAACTATCTCACCTTGAAATGGCTCTGTTTTCTTCCATTAAACCCAGATCCAAACCCAGAAAACAGAAGAGGGGGTAAGAACGTAGTCCTCCTGTGCAGCCACTCTGGGACACAAGATGAAGCACCTCAAAGCAGGGTGGTGTGTGAAAAATCTTCCGATCTAAACCTAGGTCTATAGGAAAATCACGAAAGCTTATCTGGAACTCGCGGTCTAGTTACAATCGATATTGGTAATATATGTGTTTTGGGTTTTAGGGTTTACAAAAAGCTTTCCCCCCGTATTCACTCCGTTGATGGCCCAGATGATGAAAGCCCTGTGTGAACAATGTAAGTAGGAGCTGGAAGGGCTGCTTCGTGCTCCCTTGTCCCATTTTTTCCAGTCTTAATTCAAATGCCACATTGATAAGACATCTTCATACCAAATCTCTTTTTTCACTCTAAAAACAAACCCTGTCTTCTCTTTGAAACTTTAGTTTGGATTTCTCACCTCTTCCACCACCTGTACCCTCATATATGCCTCCTGGCAGTATCTCTTTCTCTTTGTCCATGCCCACTCTTCCAGTAGTCCTCCAATGCCTTCCACTACGCTGGTTACTTGAGGTGTGAGGGGAGGCTATTACCAAATAAGAGAAGACAGTCTTCCCTTCATGGGTTGCTCCCAAGCCAATTGGGAAGAATGGCATTTTCAGACCTTTGAAGCAGTTATTATATATTTGCTAAATTAACCTTCACAACCATACCACACGGTATCATTTTCTCTGCTATCAGGTCGGGAAAGTGAAGAACAAAGAAATGCTTATCTGGTTGACAAAACACGCAGCTACGAAAGCAACAGCCTAAAAAGGGAATCTAACTTCTTCACCATTTTGTTATACTGTGTCTCTTGTATCAATGAGACAACAGTTGGAACTGTATCATGACATACCGTAAAATACTTAATAGGATGATCAAGACAGTCATGGAAATGCCTACAGAATTATTGTGTTGTGGCAGAAGCATCAAGAATAAAATGAAGTTGAGAAGTAGCTGGGGTTCCCAGAGAAGGCTTGTCTTCTTTCCCCTCTTTCTGAGGGTAGTGGTTAAGCCCACAGGGGTTAGAAGCTCTGCTTTCTTCTCCACCATTTCGCTCTGCCCTCCCTTTGCATTGCTACCTGCATTGCTCTGTTGATGCAGTTCAGAACAGTGGCTGCCTAATCCCTGCTTCCAGAGATTTTGCTTTTCAGCCTCAGCTGTCCTGACACGGTGAGCCACCACTCCTCTACGAGGATCAGGCCTCTCTGAAGTTGCTCTGCTGGTTCTCTTCTCCAGCGTTCCTCGTGGATTTTTGCATTAATTTTGTGTTTTAAATATTGTATTAAATATTAAAATATTACTTACATCGATTACTGACTTTTTTGGCATCCTCTAAATTATGCACCCAAGGGGAGTAGTTCATTCTTTCACCCCGACTGTAGCCCTGTTCAACATCAACCACTCAGCCCCAGCTGACTGAAGTTGCCATGGCTATCTGACTCAGGGCAGCCCGTATGTGAGATTGGTATTTGTTGACTCTATTTCACCATTAAGGAAACTGTCATGGAAAATATATTCTAGAAAGTCCCTCAGCCATCATACAAACCTTCACACACAGGGTGACATCATCCCTTCCCCCTTACTTCTCTCCCATTCTTACTGTGTGACCAAGGCGTCTCCTGTGGAAGGGAGGAGGGAGGGAGGGGATGGGAGGGAGTGTTTCCAGGCAGTCTGGGAGGGAGCAGGACCTGGGAACCTGATACAAAAGTGGACTTGGTTAAGATAATGAGGAAACCTAGACCTTGTGACATGGGCAGTTATGCAACTTATTTTTCCTGTCCAGTTTTCTTCTGTTTTGCCTTAATATTATACTAAATGCCCTTCATTGCAAAGAACAGTGGGCCATGCTCCAAGGCCCCGATCCTTTGATGAATCTTGCCTAACCACTGTGATGCTCTTTGATCTCCTCCTTTTGCGCTCACTGTTGTACCAATAGGCTGTCTCTTGAGACTACACTGGGATCCCTCATATTTTAGTCACCTTGGGGAGCTCCTGAGCTACCTCTCCCAGCCCCTTAGGATGGATTTCTGGGGTCAGCCTCAGGAGTCGGAAATGTGAAACCCTTCAGTGACCTTCTCCACCAAAGAACATAACCACACTAACCACCCACATATTACCTACAAGGAAAAACTATGTTTATGAGTTACACATTGTAATAAATGACCATTGACACTATGAATTTAAGAGCATTCACCATTGGCAATTTGTATGACCCCACCGACATTATTAAAAGAATATCTTTTTTCCTCACCCTTCTTCCTCTGGTGCCAGAAAACATAGCTATATTCACTCCCTTCCTCACAATCATAAACTCAGCTTATCTCCTGGGAACCAGACCTTCTCCTGGGGTGGACCTGAATCTCCCATGGCCATAAACACATAAAGAAGTTTTAATGCTGTTGGAAGGAAATACTCACTCCTAGCAAGCGGGTGGAAATTTGTGTAGGCCAGGTTTTGGAACCTTTCCCCCAATAGCTATGGAATCCAGAAACCTATCTTTACTATTGCAACACATGTTTCAATTGTATGCTTGACCTCCCCAAATAAACTGTAAGTTCCTTCTTGGAAGGGCCATGTGTTAAATGACTTCTGCTCCCCAGAGTGCCCAACACAAATTACTACATAAAGAACTCTGTAAAGACTAAGAACTCAGACAATTTTGAGCATTGCTGCCTCAGTTAACATTTGCCACACCCCTATTGGGGCCAGGCAAAGGGTGACATGTTACTTAGGTGAAGTTCCGGCTAGTCCGGAACTTCAGGGCTGATCTCTGCAGAGTCAGGACTAGCCTGCAGCAGCAGTGCAGGGAGGAGGGAGGCATCTGAGCCATGCACAGCAGGACTGGTTAAGTAGGATACCCATTCAAGATATCCTGTCAGATGCACATTCAGAAGGACCACCTTCATTAGGAGGGCAAACAGGTGTGGTCCAGGAAAAAAAAAAAAGCTGGAGGTCTCAGAATGAGCAGGGCAGTCCTGCATATACACATAACACAGATGATCCCGATCTGCAAGAAGGAGGAGCTGCTGCGACACCTGGATGGCTCGGTTGGTTAAGCGTCTGCCTTTGGCTCAGGTCATGATCCCAGGGTCCTGGGATCGAGTCCTGAATTGGGCTCCTTGCTCAGTCGGAGCCTGCTTCTCCCTCTGCCTGCCGCTCCCCCTGCTTGTGCTCTCTCTCTCTCTCTCTGACAAATAAATAACATCTTAAAAAAAAAAAAAAAAGAGGAGCAGCTGCTTTGTACATGGCAAGCTGGATGGTTGGAGTAGAGACAGGAAAATGGGGCAGGAGTTGAAAACTAGAGGACACTCTGATAAACAGAAAACTGATTTGGGATTATTTCATAAATTCAGCCCATCTACAATGGCATCCTCCTTATAAGGGCTTTCCTAGGCTTGCCTCAGGGAGCTTAATTAAATTCCCCAAAGTCACACAGTTAGAAAATTGTAGAACTGGGGTTTGGAATCTATCTAGGCAGTAGGATGGACTTTGGAGTCTGCCCTCTTAATCACTATGCATACTGCTTCCAAAGATGACAAATTGCTTTTTTTGCTAGAAGGTAAAAAATGAAATAGTGAATTTTCATTATATTGTCTGAAGGTATGTTTCCAGTAAAGTACAGCATCTAATTTTTCCTCTTTAGGAATCTGACTGAATGGAAATGTGTGTTATTTGTTTGAGAAAGAAATATTAGTATGAGCACAAAAAGCCTGAAAACTTGAACTTCTGCACACAAGAATCAACCTCACACGCAGGTGGTGTTAAGACTGTGACACAAAGTCATGATATGATGCTCTAGACAGAACGTCTGTGTCCCTGTGAGTGTACGTTGAAACCTAACGAACCCCGACTGCGATGGCACTAGGAGGAAGGGCCTTCGGGAGGTGGTGGAACCCTCACCAATGGGATTCGTGCCCTCATAAAAGATCCGCTAGAGAACCCCCTCACCCCTCTGCCCTGTGAGGACACGGGGAGATGAGGACCGTCTGTGAACTGGAAGGAGGTCTCTCACCAGGCACAGAACTTGTCTGCATCTTGATCTTCGGCTTCCCAGCCTCCAGACCTATAAGAAATACTTTTCTGTAACACATAAGCCAGCCAGTCTATAGTATTTATTATAACAGCCCTAACAGATGAAGACACAGGACTTCTTCAGGAAGTTTTTCAACACACTAATAACTGTGAAAAATGTTCCCAGCCATGGCCAAAGTCAGAGCACGGAAAGTGCCAAACTTCATATCCTGACGAGACAATAGCACCATCCAATAGAAATTTCTATAATGGTGGAAATGTCCTATATCCTGGGCTATTCAGTATAGTTGCCACTAGCCCATATGATTATTGAGCATTGGAAATGTGGCTAGGGCAACTGAAGACTGTTCTTAAGATTTTTATTTTATTTAAAGAGTATTTATTGGGGCGCCTGGGTGGCTCAGTTGGTTGAGCATCTGCCTTCGGCTCAGGTCATGATCCCAGGGTCCTGGGATCGAGCCCCACATCGGGCTCCCTGCTCGGCGGGGAGCCTGCTTCTCCTTCTCTCTCTGCTGCTCCCCCTGCTTGTGCTCTATCCCTCTCTCTCTCTCAAATAAATAATAAAATCTTAAAAAAAAAAAGAGTATTTATTTACTTTAGAGAGAGAGAGAGAGCAGGGGGAGGGGCAGAGGGAGAGGGAGAGAAGCCGACTCCCTCCTGAGTGCAGAGCCTGATATGAGGCTCCATCTCAGGACTCCAAGATCATGACCTGAGCCAAAATCAAGAGTCAGATGCTTAACTGACTGCACCCAGGCACCCAGGCACCCCGAATTTTTATTTTATTTAAATTGACATTGTCACGTGTGGCTGGCACTATTATTAGATAGTACAGCTGAGAATGTAGCAAAGATGTTCCTATTTCCTTACTTGCCCATGCTTGAGGAAAGGGCAAAAATAAGTTCTTTGAAGGGAGTGGTTTGCATGAAGAATGGGGGGTGGGGAGGGGACCACATTCAGAATATCAGTTGTATCCATTGTACGCTTCTCAGGTTCAGTTTGCAGACCAATAAAACCCAGCCCTAACTGCACTATGGTTTTCCTGTGAGAGGCAGCCCGCAGGGTGAACAGACCATTTGACAGGGTGGTAGCTGATCTGGAACTTGGTCTGGGTGTTCTGTTACCTGAACAGGCCCTTGTCCCTCGGAACTTCAGTTTTCTTAGCTGCAAAATGAAACGGTTGAACTCAACAAACCCTAGGGCATCACCTGGCCAGACATTTTACCTTCCGTTTCAGCTGACAAGACACTATGAAAGCATTTTTTAAAAATCAGTATTATTGCTTGACAGAGATAGAAACAAAAATCTTAGAAACCTACTGATTTAAAATAAAGCTTCAAGAAAGTGCCAGAAAGGCTTTGAATTTCCTGCAGGAAAGATTTTGTGACAGATTAGAAATATAATATTGGCCCAAGTGCGTGCTTTCCTAGGAGAATAGAAGCGGGCCATAAAGGTTATTTGTATGCTTACAGCTGCCCCACTTATTCCCACAAGTTCCATTTCTTCGTACATAGAACAACCATAACAGATCTGCAAAATTGTCTCGGCACTGGGCTCTGCACAGCAGAGGCAATGTTTATGTAACGTGGTTAGCTATCATGTTGGGAGAGGCCTCTAAATCAAATTTGCACATACAAGCGAGGGTTTTCGGGGACTAATCAGATAATTATACCCCAGGCAACCAATTTGCATGGCAAGTGGGGCAGAGTTTTATTTTATTTGCTTTACATTTCGGCCTTGGTAAAATGAGGTAGCATGTAAAAGCTCAACTTGTGTGGTGTTTTGTTTGTAATTACTCGTGTTTGCTAAAACAGGTTATGAGTTTATTAGGATCATCTTGTGCCGCATGACTTGAAATGTAAAATGACCTCCCACGGTAGCCACCAGCGCAGTCCTCTGCCGTCCGGAGCTGTTTCTCTCCATACCCCTCCTTCAAGGTAAAGCTAAGGTTCCTACATTGCTTTGAAAAATAGACAAGGAAACTCCATCTCTGGCCTCCAAGACTCATTATTCTATCTTCCGATGTGTGGTTTGTCACATAAAAAAGTATGTATACACCTAATAGCGAGATGACCAGTTGAAACTTCAAATGTCTAACACTCTTCTCCCTGCCTTTTAGCAAACTCTCTATATAGTTCTAATGGGCTCTTAAAATATGAGGTAACCACCAGAAATAGCCGCTTTATTTTAAAAAGCTCACTGTTAAGGTGCTTTTGCTAATCTGACATCAGGGAAAACACAAGTTCAAATTTCATGCTTTGGAACGCAATAAAAATCGCCACCTGGAAATCCAGAGGCACAGGCAAACTGATATTCAAAGCAGGTGCGCCAGCCTCATAGAAATGTGGCAGAAGTCATTCAGTGGTTCTGGAAGGAGGGTTAGGGTCCCAGCAGGGCAGCAACACCCTGGAGGGCCTTTGCTGTGGGAGTTCTAGCTGGGCATATCATGGGCATCCACTGTCTAGCAAAGAAAAATCCTTTAGTTGTGCCTGGGAGGGGATAAGTGAGTTAAACTGACTGGTTCAAACTGTTGTGTTCAAATGAAAGAACTGAAAACAACAGACCCCACATGTTTATGAGCTCAAATACCAGAGGGCATTTCTATAAATCTTTTCCATTTTTGTTTCTTCTTTTTCTTCTTGGCTCAAGGCTGGATCATGAAAAAGAAACGCTATACACCGCCAGAAAGAATATTTGCAGAGCTTTCAGCCCTGTCTTGTTAAGTCCTCTGATTCCAGTCACACTGGGATAATTGCTGGACTTCCAGTTGTTTAATATTTACTGACCACTAACACTATTCTGAAAAAAACAAAACAAAACAAAACAAAACCCAGAGCATTTGATGTAGTCATTAGTTAGGAATTCAAAAAAGGTATGAAGAGACAGGGTAAGGAACGTGAACTCATTAATTCTCTAAGCTTCTTTTGAGTACCAATTGTGATAGGCTGCATTAGCATTTCTAGTTTTTGACTCTATTTTGTGGCCAGGCCTTTCGTCACGTGGCTTTAAAGTTTCTTCTGCTAGATGTGGAATTCCCCACTCAATTAGTGTTGAGCTTGATCATCTGACTTGCTCTGACCAATAAAATACTAATAGACATGACATAATCACACGTTTGAAAATGTGTGTGTGGTTAAGTTAGCACCCCCCGCCCCGGCCCTTGCTCTTGCCTCTGCCATGGGAACATTTATTTTTTTTCTGATTAGCTCCTGTCTTTTCAGCTTGGGTCCCAGGAACAGACCGGAGCACAGCCTTCGGCAAGGAGCCAAGCCAACTGGGCACACAGCTTGAAAAGAGTCTCTAAGCTGAGCTTAACCTGGATCTTCTGATCCACAGTTAACCTTGGAACCATGCTCTAAAGTATAAAGGCTAAACTGGTGTGATGCAGAGTTTTAGTGGGCAGTTCTAGAGCATTTTTACAGTAATTGTTGACAAAGATATTTTGTATGTGCTAGGCATTATGCTAGACCCTGGGGACCTCAAGATGAACTAGAGAGAGCTCCTGCCTTTAAGGAACTCTGGGTCTGATAGCAGAGAAGCTTACATAAACTATAATGTTCATAGTGCTATGAGAGGTCTGGACCAGGTACTCTAGAAAAAAAGAAAAAAAAATTGAAGAAATGGTGGATAGGCACCAAAATAGAATTCCACTGCCCTGAGTTCACACTAGTCCTTTCTTTAGGCTTCAAGTTGTTTTCTGAGAAAATGGACTTTTTACATAACTGATCAAATCCCAGTTCCTGCTGGTTAATAATTTGTGTGTTTGTAACTCGTGTGTTTAAAATTTTCTCCTCTATACATATATCTATATATATATTTACATTTACTCCAGAATTATAGCTGATCCACGATTAAACTTAAGCTATATCTCTAACATGAATTAAGTTCTATTTTTATTTATTGGCCATATGAGAAGCTTATCACTCTATCCACCAAAGAAAATATCTGAACCACCTGGGAATGGACAACAAGATATGTTCTTTCTCCATATCTAAATTCAAGTCAGATGGAAATGCAAGGTGTCAAGTTTGGTCTGCCTAAGAGACATTTTCACATCTACAAATTCTTCCCGACCATTTGGGACATCCAGCACGAATCCCACCATTTGTTTGTATTAAAGAAAGAATCCCATCCTTTTTCTGCAGAGGGATTACTTAGGATTGTTCCCAAAGACTTCTAAAATTCTGGAGACAGCAAACAAGGAAGTGAGGAGTGGGAGAATAGATATTAAAATTGTTGAATTCAGTTGGGGAAAAGCTTATGCTATCGGTCTTGTCAATGAGAGGCATGGTTGCATCTGCCCCCAGTCTAGCCTACCCTGCTAGGCATCTTGAGTAAGGTATCTAGGCATTATATTAAAAAATGTAAATATCCCTCTAGGTTCCGTAACTCAGGAATGCTGTAGGATTCATGCTATCGAGATCAGCAGACGCTCAGCACGAATGCTTATACCTCAGACTTCCAAGCTCTTGGCAATCATTAATAATCAATCATGGAGTTCTTTCCTACTGAGATTTTCAAACTTTACTAAAAATAATCTCGCAAAAAGCCACTATAGTTTGAAGCTAAAGCACATGAACTTTGGAGCCAAACAACCTAGGTCCAAATATTGCATCTACTTCCTAGAGGTGTTATTTGGGAAAATCATCCCAGTTCCCAATACAGTACAATTCCATTAAACTAAGCAGAGGTAAACCACTTTATCTTGGAGGGAGAGTTTGATAAAAGTTGATCAAACCTGGGAAGAGGGCTTTGTGCCGCCTATCATGTAGAATCACAACCAAGGTGCACAGAGGGGTCAGACCAACCAGGACCATTGCTATGGCCTCCCAATAGCACTACCATTTCTTCTGGCACATTAATGGTTGGAAGGACTTTGGAAGAAAAGTAGAAGCACTGCAGATATCTCTTTCCCACACTTTAACTTCTCTTTTGCAGAGGACTCTGTGGGGTGAGACCCTCAGCAATTGCTTGTTCACAGCAACGTTACCAAAGGATTTAATAATGCTTCTGCCTCTGCAGATGATAATTAATATTCTATCAGGGGCTAGATTTTACCATGGGGGTTAATTTAGCTCTTCTGTGGGCATGGGGTGGCTTTCCAACTCCACCACATCCATGCTACTTTGCATAATGCAAAAGCTCCTCTTCACCCCTAAAGCACGCTCCAAGCGTGTGCGCACACGGCCCCCAGCAAGGACTAACATGACTTTTCCTTGTGACAGATCTATTAGGTAAACAAAGATTAAGCTCCCTTTGTCAGTGAGAAAACTAGAATGTCAACCAGTTTTGAGGATTGCTGAGGATAAGAAGAACAGAACAAGGACTCCCTCCCCACCTTCGATATGCTAATGCTTTGTTTTTGAGGAATGATGAGCGTGTGAGCCATTCTGGTATGGGTGCCCTGTGTCAGTGTTCTTGGCTTCTACTCAGCGCCAAGGCAAAGCAGTAGATGCCAAAGACTCTTCCATATATTTTTTCTCCCCAAAGAAGAGAGCTCAAGAAAACTCATTTTTAACAAGTGATTTAAAACAGATAACATATACCTTCCTTTCTGAACTCCAGGTTGGTGTGGTGTTCCCCTCGGCCTCCATGCTCAGATCTGAGTGCTCTCGGGAGACGCCAAGTGTTGACATTCAGTTCTGTGTTTCTAAGTATTAACACACATGGTGGGGAGCCTTTACAATTACTCACGCTGAGGCCATGGGCAGCCCATTCGAGTCATTCTGTTCTCTCCCCAATGCCCCATCAAGCTGCCATGAGCCGGCATGGATATTGTTGTCATGTTGGCAGGAAACCTGCCCCACTGGAACCCTCACAGAAGAGAGAAAAATGTAAAGATGAGCAAATAAAATGGGAATGTAAATGACTGGTTAGAAATATTCTTAATTGCACAAGGAGAGATCTGAATGCCTAAAAACTTGACCCCTCCAACTCTGAGTTGATGGTTTTGGGCCAAAGGGCATCACCGAGTGGCCAGGGGCTCCCCTCATCCATCTGTTTATTCTCCCCGTTCCCTCAAACCTCACACACAGGAGGGAAACCCCCCACAATTTCTGTGTGACCCGAAGGAATGAATCCTGTCAAGTTAGTTCCATTTTCCTAATAGGGAGTTGTTATAATAAGCTTAAGAGGCAACCCGAGCCCTTTGAGTTAGGAACAAATCGCAAATCATCATAACACTACACCTATTCCTGTTTTATGACAGCAATAAATCAAAAGCAGCCTCGCAGTGTGAAAACTAGCTATGGCAGGCACAAGTGCCAGGTTCTCGGAGATGCCAATGCCCAAATGGCTTTAGCTTTGCCGTGTATGTTTTGGCTCCTGGAGGCTCTATTTTTCAATTAAGGATTAAAAAAAAAAGAAAAAAAAGTGTGTGTGTGTGTGTGTGTGTGTGTGTGTGTGTGTGTGTGTGTGTGAGAGAGAGAGAGAGAGAGAGAGAGAGAAAAGGAGAGAGAACAGCTTCAGGTAAATTTGCCAGGCCGGACAATGAGGCTTTTGTTCTTTATGAATTTTATTTATTTATGTTAGCTTTACTTTTGTGTTCATATGACTTTTGAAAGGAGTGTGGGATATGGAGTCGAGCCAGAGAGTTTACACAAAATTTAATGTGACCTAGATTGTAAATGAAATGCAAGTCTCCTGAAGATGCTACATGGGTTCATACCATCAAGGACTTTTTAAAAGCCTGCTCAGGTTTCACCTACAAGTCCTGCTTCCCAGGTATTAGTTAGAACTCCCAGTGACTTTGTGAAATATTTCCTACAAGATTCTAGGCAGTTAGAGTAACTTCAGAAGAGACGTGGTGCGTACCCATCACTTCAAGCTGCTCTTTCCTGGTAACAAGTGCATTTTTTCAGATGCCACTACTGTTATCTACAAAGCTGAGCATCCTATTTCAGACACCATTTTTTAGCTTTATACTTGCTTCCCAAAATAATGTATCAGCTACTACTAATCAATAAAAAAGCAACAGAGCTAAGGTTTTGAAACAATGAAACTGCTCTTAGAGTCAAGAGTATGTCTGGGTGCTAACCTTTTCTTCGAGTTCATGCTAACAAATGTTTTGAAAAAAATGACCTGACTTTTTTTTAAAGAAAATTATATTACAATTATTTCACAACTTTAATTTAGGGACCACTGAAAAATTGTATTAAATTTATAACTCGGGGTGCCTGGGTGGTTCGGTCAGTTAAGTGTCTGCCTTTGGCTCAGGTCGTGATCTTGGGGACCTGGGATCGAGTCCCACGTCGGGCTCCCTGCTCAGCGGGGAGCCTGCTTCTCCCTCTCCCTTGCCTTCCCCACTGTTCATGCTCTCTGTCTCTCTGTCGAATAAATAAATAACATCTTTAAAATAAAATAAAATAAAATAAAATAAAATAAATATATAACTGAATATAGATCCTATCAGATTAACCTCACTCCAGTGTCCATAATCAAAACCAAAGACTCATCTTCGGTGGCTGCTTCCTCTGCATATCCGTATCCATGGTAGCAGTCAGTTTCTTCCTTCACCATGTCTTACCACCACCCTCTTTCTGCATTTGGGAGTCCAGGCCCTTAGTCATTCGGGGCAAAATTTTCATAGCCACCTCACTGAATCCCTTTTGTCTTTCAAAACCCATTAACCCTTCAGTCATGGCGATGTCAGATTAATCTTTCTAAGCCTCCATTTTTACACTCTTACTTCTCTAATGATTTAATAAGCTCCAGTGACTATCTATTGCTTGCCACATGGAAGCATCCCATCGCTTAGGTGGCACAGCTGTATGAGTCAAAAATTAACCAGCCCGGGAGCACTCACAGACAGAGCTGCAAGCACAGACACGCCTCGGAGAGGTTACATCCTCCTGGGCTCATTGTGATGAAAGGCTGGTCTTTGACGTGTTTTTAGATACATTATATTTATTAGACTTCCCACTTGGTCCTGGAAAATTGATTCATTCTAATAACCACCCAAAGACAGTTATAAACCAGGGCACAGTTTATTCATCTGCCGTGGGCCAACCACCAGCAGGCCTGGGAACAGGACTGGTCAGATGTGAACCAGGCACTCCCTTCCTGGTGAGTTGCTCCCCTCGGAGACGAGACTGTTTATCAGAGGGTGTGTGGGGAGCACAGATCGGAAAAAGGAAATTGATTGTTGCCTGAAGGAAATGTGCGTCACACTCATACAACCCAACGTTGACCTACTCCACCCAAGGGATAGCTCAAGCTAAGAAGGAAATAGAACTATCCTTATCATCTAAATCAAAACACCAATCTCCCTAGAGAGTGATGGATAAAAAAGGATGAGGTTTTTTAAAATTGTTATTATTGATTTGTCTTAGCTTCCTATACAGGGAGAGAGAGAAAAAACACTTCTTGGTTTTTGAATTTTATGTTGTGATAGTGTCTCTTTATGACGTATTATTGCATATATCCTTCCTTTCAATTTAGGTTCTCTTCATAATGAAGTAAGAGTTCATAAATGAGCTATTCCTATATTGCAACGCAGTATGAGATAAAATTATATGAATTCCAGCCATTGCTGAACTATCGTTAGTTCATTGTGCGCATTTCATGGAGTCTGACTTCTCAAACTTGACTCGAAATATAGGTATTTATCTGACTTTTTAAAAAAAAGATTTTATTTATTTTTTTTTGAGAGAGAGAGAGAATGAGTGAGTGAGAGAGAGAGAGAGAGAGAGAGAGCATGAGGAGAGGGGAGGGGGAAGCAGACTCCCCACTGAGCAGTGACCTTGATGTGGGGCTTGATCCCAGAACCCTGAGATCACGACCTGAGCTGAAAGCAGACACCCAACTGACTGAGCCACCCAGGTGCCCTGGTATTTATCTGACTTCCACTCATTTTCCCTATCATATCATAAAGTGGCCCTCAAATTCACTTCCCCATCATAAACCCTTCACTCTGCTAATAAAACCCTACCAAAATTCTGTCTACCTCCTCCGCATTTGTTAATTCAACAACTTTTCATTCAGAGCTTGCTTTCTGCCAAACACAAAGACCTTCCTCCCCTGGAATGAAGGTGTCAGACTACAATACAAATAATACAGAACAATTTGCTAAGAGCTGTAATAAGAGGTCGTCACTATGTGTGGAAGAAATGCTGAGAAGGACTTGATTCACTTTATCCTGGAGAGTCACCGTATGCTCACAGAGGAGGTGATACCTACATGTGACCTGCGAGGGTAGGGTAGGTAGAATAATGCCTTCCAAAGAGAATTACATCCTAGTCCCTGGAACGTGTGAATGGGTCATACTACACGGAAAAGAAAAGTTAAGAGTGAAGATGAAGTGAAGATTGGTAATTCAGCTAACCCTGAGATGGGGAGAAAATCTTGTATTATGAGTGGGCCCAATGTCATCACAAGGATCCTTAAGAGTGGGAGCAGAAAACGAGTCCGTGTCAGAGTGATGAGCTATAAGACTCATCTTGCTGAATTAAAAAATGGAGGGCGAAATGGAGATGACCAGTGTAGGAAGCCTCTAGAAGCTTCTAGAAGGCAAAGAAACAGATTCTCTCCTCCAGAAAAGGATACTGCTCTGATTTTAGCTGACACCTTGATATTAGCTCAGAGAAGCCCATTTGGAACTTCTGATCTCTAGAACGATAAGAAAATAAATTGATATTGTGTTAATCGGCTGCATTTCCGGGCATTGTTTTACAGCAGCAATAGCAAACCGATAGAAAGAGTAAGCAGGATTTCACCGGAGGAAGGGGCTGAGGAGGGACTTGCCGTCAGCAAATATTACAATTAGTTGAGTAGTTACTGTGGCGAGGCACTCGGTCAAGTGCTTTTCATGCATCATGACACAAGAGAAGAGGGACTTTTGTATAGCAAATGACGATTCAATAGACTATCGATAAAGACGTTTGTTTAGTGATCGAGACTAGAAACGTTGCTTTGGGATCCGCTGAGCAACGGTACCAACAGGAAGGTCATTACAGATGCATTGAAGAGATCGTGTTTGTCAAATTCTGGGAAATCAAGCACTGGGATACAGTGAACCGATCTGTAAAGTCACTCCCCCAGCCGACAATTCCAACTGCTGTCTTGACACTCACACCAAGAGGTTGCACGGACACCTCATGGTTACTAGCTTTTTAGATTAAACTCATTCCAAGCCTCCTGCAGAATCTAGTCGTTCTTCGTAGTTCCCCGTTCATGGCACCGTGTATTGCTCATCACTCAGGCTTAAAATTTCCAAATCCTTGGTCTCCCCACCTCCCTGCACCCAACCAATATCATGTCAGAAAGACTTCATCACCATGATTCTCTAATACCTCTCTCCTCTTTCACCTTCCTGATGTCACCCTTATCTGTGCCATTTTAACCTCAAACTATTATTTATGGTCTTTTCCCAACGAGTCATAAATTTCACTTCCCCTCATCATACCTCCTTTATAAAGTTTCCTTGCTCTTTCCCTTCTCTGAACTCCTGCAAGGTGAATTGTTCTTCAAAACGCTTAAAACTTCTTGAGAGAATGTCTCTACTCATGTTTCCCCATGCCCTTTCTTACTCCTCAGCTCACCACTGATGATCTCACCACTGTTGGCCATTCTATTGAAATGGTTCTCCCTGAAGTCACAAGTGACCTTCTTTTATCAAATTTCAGGATCTATTTTGAGCCACCCTCAACTTGACCTCTCTGTGACATTGACATCATTGACTACACTTTTATTTCTGAAACTCTTTTCTGCCTTGGATTCTGAATGAACCTATTTCCAGTCTCCCCTTTTATTGTCTTACTAGTTCCTTTAAATCTCCTCTAACGATTATTCAGCCTCTTCCGTCTCACCAATGCTGCTGCTTCCTACAGTCCTAACCTAAGTCCTCATCGCTTTTCCCCATACACTATACATGTCTTCTCCAGGTATTGGATGTAAGTGTCGTTTGGTAAATGGAAAAGAACACTAGGATTTCTTAACTCTGATCATTTGAATTCTATCTTTCTAAATAGTTTTTGAATACCTGCTTTATGCTCAGTGATGAAGATATAGTTTCTATCTTCTGAAAAATTGATAGTCAGTTTAGAGAGAGGCAGCATATACACAAACATTTTGAGAAGCAATCCGAGGTGGCATTTTTTTCATTCACCAACAGACGATGACCACTATACAACACCAGCTGAGTGTAGGTACTAAATAAATGGCAATAAAGGAATGTCTCTTCTTTTATGGGTAAAGAGGACAAACACTAAGCCCCAAGACAAATAGCTTTTCCCTTTCTGTCCTTGAATTGAGGCACAAAGAGGAAGTTATATGAAGAGAATGCCATTTTCCAAGTTGTAGCGCACCTTGAATGCTGCCTCCTTTTTGTGGTTTTCACAGTTCCTTACCTGCAATAGATGTAACTTACATTAAATCTATTTTTCTGGTTTGTTAAAATATTTTAAAACCTATCATCCTTATATTTAAAAAAAAAAAGAGGAAACCAATCTGAGGAATTATAGCAAGGAAAATATTTCCCAGGTAAATTAGAATGGGACCTTCAAGATTGTCCAAGCTCTTCTCAGTGAACTATTTATTTAATCATTTGTAACTACAGATCAGACACTTGCATTTTCAGCCATTTCTTTCTCTAGTAAAGTAGCCTCAAGTATCTTATCAAATAACAAATTTTAAACATTGGTATTTATACTAGATGTAGACTGTACCATCTCTGGTGTATAACCAGTCCTGGCAGACAATATGCAATAAAAAACATTTTGGGTTCTGGCATGAATGAGAATCAGATTAACTCAGGCATATCATGATGAAAATTTCCCTTTCTGGTCCATTAGGCTGCAATTTCAAATGGTCTGGAAAATTTGGAGTGACATTCTTTAAACCTGATTCTCCATCTGGAAATTTAGAGCCCACATTTCTTATTATTCTTACCCAAAAGAAAGTTTTTGTTTTTACACAAAACAATAATTATTCTATTATATAAGTCTTGGTCACAGTGAAAGGAAACAAATCTATACACTGGTGCCTACCTAAATCCTGGTATGAAAACTATCAAAAGCTATAATACACATCAGATATCATCCTAGTAATAGATGTAATCACTGAAGATTTGTGGATTAAATTGAAAGAGAAATTTGAGCTGCAAATACTTTAAAAATAGTTTGCCCAATACACTAAACCAGAAAAAATAGTTTTCCTCATGAGACATTTATTTTGATCCTTAGTCAGTCAAAAAATAGTATGAAGTAAACTTTTGCCCTGTTTCAAAGTCATATTCTCCGCTAAAAATTCACTTTGTATGAGAATCTGCAGGTTCGTCCAACTTAATCTTTACCACATTTCTCTAGGCACAAAAACAGGACTAGATATTAACTCTCAAAGTGAAGACAAAACTAGGCTATAATATTTTCAAGATTATATCAAAAATAGTATAGAAACAGACTGATACATACATGGCTTTCTGATTTACGACAAAAATGAGACCATATCACAGTAAGAAAAGGATGATCTTCTCAATAAATGCTACTTGGTTAATTGGATACCTATAAGGGAACCGTGCACTTTGATTGCTATCTCAATCTTTTCACAAATATAGATTCCAAATGAGTTATGACTTACAGATAAGAGATAAAATAATGTATTAGAAAAAGAATAACTAAATATCTTTATGCTCTTGAGGTAAGCAAGACTATTTTAATAGACACAGACAATATTAAACATAAAGAAATATCGATAAACAGACTATATTAAAATTGAAAAGTTTTGTTTTGCAAGAGACATCATTGAAGGATAAATAGGTAGCTCACAGAGGGGAAGAAGCTATTCACAAGGCATATATTCAACAAGACTCATATCTAGAAACATAAAAATCTATACATCAATAAGAAGACTGACAACCCAAAAGGAAAATGGGAAAGACTTGAGCAACCATGTCACAGAAGATACCCAAATGGCCCATAAGAATCTGAAAGGTACCAAACTTCATTCAGTGTAATACTCTGCAAGCATGGCTCACTTCTTCCATCCCTGTCTCTGTTCCCTTTGCCATGTGACTTTGTAGTACTGACTGACTCTGAATCTGAGCTAGGCTGTGTGACTCACTTTGACCAATGGAATATTAGCAAATGTCATGCAAACAAAGTTTTGAAAAGCACTTGCACAATTGGGCTTGTTTGCTTCTGCACCTGTGCCATATCCATGAGAATCCTGGGGTTAGCCTGCTGGATGGACAATGAGAGATGTGTAGAAGAGAGATGAGTAATCCCAGTCACTCCAGCTGCAGCCAGCCTAAATCAGATGATAGTCAGCTGATACCCACAGGTATGTGAACAATCCCAGCCAAGAACAGCAGACCTGCCAAACCAGCCCCCCAGCTGACTCTATACTTGGGATCAGCACATGCTTACTGTGAAATGCCACTGACATTTTGTGGTTGCTTATTATGTAGCACTATTGTGGCAATAGATAAATGATACAATTAGTCATAAGAAAGATAAAAATAAAAATTCAATGCAATACTTCTAAATACACATCAAGATTTCTGAAATGAAAAAGAAGGAAAATCTCAAGTGTTAGTAAGAATTTAGAGCAGTCAAAACCTTCATACATTGTTGGTGTGAGTGCAACTTGGTTCAGTCACTTTGGAAAACTGCAATATCTTTTATAGTTGAACCTATGCGTACCCTGTGATTCCACTCCTAGGTCTATACTGGAAGGAGATGTGTATGCCCGTTCATCAAGAGACATGTACAAAAATGTTTATAATGGAACTGTTTGTAGTAATCAAAAAATTAGAAACTACTCAAATATCCATCAGATGTGGAATGGATAAATAAGTTGTGGTATAGTCACACAATGAAATAGTATCTAGCAGTGGGAATGAGTTACCACACCTACATTCTACCATATGGATAAAATTCACAAACATAGTATTGAACACAAGAAGCCAGATATGAGACCACTCATTGTGTGAACCCATTTGTCTAATAAATTAAAGCAAGAAAAGGTAATCAATGCAATTAGAAATCAGGAAAGTGGTTATTCATAAGTGAGGATAACTATTGGAAGGAGGAGTGGGGCATTTTAGGGTGCTGGAAATACTCTATTTCTTATTTAGCTACTGGTGATGCTGCTGTGTTCAGTTTGTAAAAATTCATTGAACAATAAACATGACATATACACTTCTATATGTATAGTACATCTCATTAAAAAGGTAAAAAAAAAAAAAAAAATCACAGGTTTATACCAAAGAGGGAGAGTAGAAACTGGATATAAGATATATTACATAGAAATTCTCCTGCAGTTTAGTTGCATTTGACAGAAAAGTCAAAATAGCATTAGCAAAACCACAGTAGTTTATTTCTCCTTCACATAAATGAAATTCAATGGGAGGTAGTCAAAAATTAGCATGATTGGCTCCATAAATCAGAGTCTTTTCTCCTGCTGTGCACTATTTCTGGGTTTCATGGTCCCAGATGGCTGTTCAAGTTCAAGCCACTATAACTGCACTGTAACCAGCAGGGTCCATAAAGGATCTATAAACCATCCATAAAGAAGGATCCATTCTCTCCTTTATGGAAACTTCCAAAAAGTGCCCATAATACTTCTGCTTACATCCCATTGGCCAGATCTGAAATGCAAGGCCATCTCTATCTGCAAAGAAGACTGGGAAATGCAGTCTATATTCCAGGTGATGCATGCCCAACTGCAAATGGGGTGTATTTTTCAAAGAAAAGAGTACAAAGTGAATCTTGGGGGTCAACTGGGAAGTTTTGACATAGCCTTCCACAGAAATCCTTTAATGGCTATCTCTTTCGTTAGCTCTGTGTACAATAGGAACTTGTTTTCCTTCCTGAGCAATGGTTGACAAACATTTTTTGCAATATATTTGTAAAATATTGTAGGTTTTGCCAACCCAATGGTTGAATTACAGCTATTCGATTTGGCTATAGTAGCACAAAAGCAGCCGTATACATTTTGTAACTGAATGAGCATGACTCTCTTCCAATAAAACTTTATTTCCAAAATACGGCAATGGGCCAGATCTGTCCCATGGGCTGTAGTTTGCTGACTTTTGCTCTAGATGCTCCAGAAAGCCAGTAAGCCCCAAGAGGACAGAGAAAACATTTGACTTACTCTCCACTGTGTCCCAGGCCCTGGCATATAGTCCTTGATCAAAAAATACAGATTAGGGGCACCTGGGTGGCTCAGTCGGTTAAGTGTCTGCCTTTGGCTCAGGTCATGATCTCGGGGTCCTGGGATGGAGCCCCACATAGGGCTCCCTGCTCGGCAGGGAGTCTGCTTCTCCCTCTCCCTCTGCCCTCCACTCATGCTCACTCTCTCTTTTTCTCTCTCTCAAATAAATAAATAAAATCTTTAAAAAATTTTTGATTAAAAACTATGGGTAACTATTTAAATGTAACTTCTTCAAGATATTACAGTTTTCACACTGAAGTTTATTTAAAGAAAGAAAAGGAGTTGAGGGATGCCTGGGTGGCTTTGGCTCAGGTTATGATTCCAGGGGTCCTGGAATCGAGTCCCACATCGGGCTCCTTGCTCAGCAGGAAGCCTGCTTCTCCCTCTGCCTGAACCTCCCCCTGCTTGTGCTTTCTGTCTCTCTCTCTCTCTGACAAATAAGTAAATAAAATCTTTAAAAAAAAAAAAAGAAAGAAAAGGAGTTGAGTTGAATTTCACCAAGAGATGGTACAACATTGAAGGCAAATGGAGAGGACAGGAAATGTGTGTTTGGAGGGGAAATGAAAAAAAAAAAAAAGAACCCAAAAAGAATAATTTATAAGCCTGCTAGGGTCATGAGGACTTTATAGTTAGTAAGCAAACAAACAAACAAAATCTCCCCCACTTGCTATGTTCTTTTGGATACTTTTCATTTAAGAGGAATGGTACTGAAGGTCTAGGAAAGGTGTTATTTTTCACGAACAGAGGATCTAAATGTGCTGTAAACCTGGGAAAGTATTATTTCTTCAAGTTGAGTGACTCTTTTCTTCCGGGGTCTACTCCCTTACCCCATTCATCCTTCTCTCTCTGAAAATGATCCAGGGAAACTCTGTGTGCTCCTTCTCTTGGCATTCCACAAATAGAACACAGCAAGACATTAATGAAGAGAGAAAACAGTTTTCCATTTATTTTGCTTTCAGAAATATACTTGGAATGGCCTGTGCCAGAGTTGTACTATATCAAAGAAACCATAATCCAGAAGACTAACCTTTTTAAAATGATAACCAACTGTATTTTGTATTTTCATTGAATTACTTTATTTCCATAAAAACAGAATTTCCATTTTTCCAATCAAGGAGCTGAGTTTCTAAAGCTTCCTGTGGTCTATTTACATTTCCTACAGTAACCTTCTTAAGCAACAGACCAAGGAAAATATGAAACTTATTTTTTTATTTCATTTTCCCTTTTTAAAGGAGCCTCTATATTTTCCTGACCTCATTAAAGACCTCAGAGACAACATCAATTTCCAAATATAAATTAGCAGCAAATTAGCAGATGCCTCTTTATTACAAAAATTATCAACTGTTTTCAGTTATACATCACCTCTGGCTATGTCTCATGCATGAGATACTGTTCCTTTCCCACTTTTTTTCCCAAGAGCAATGACTGAGAAAAGTAGGATAGTAAGATGAATCTACATTTCTATGAGCTGAAGAGAAGGGTTTTTTAAGAGAATTGGCAGATACAATTAAAGAGAGGCTTATTGCTATCTGTTTAAACAAGATAATGAGGACAAGAAACCAAGACTTTAGAAGGTTGCATTTATTCATTTGTTTAAGCCATATTGACTGAGGACTTCTATTTGACCATCACGGTGTTTGGTGCTGATGGAAGGAAAGAGAAATTGTTGTCGGTCATGATATTGCAGACTTGTAAGCAGGTCTCTGTAAGCTGCTCTCCAGGCTTTGGGGTTATTGCAGAAGAAATTATTATAATAAGAAGAAACCTGGAACTTCATCAAACAAATTATTTTGAGAGTGTTCTTGACTTTCCCACATCCTTTGGGGAGCAACAGAGCAGGACCACTATTTAAAGCATGAAGATTTTAAATAGTTGTGTGAATGTCATTGAACCTAAGAATCCTGCTGCTTTCTTCATCTGTTATTGTATTCTCTGTTGCCTATTCAAGTCAACACAAAACAATCCTTTCAAACTCACAGCTTGTCCTGACCTTGTTTGTTGGGGAATACTTCTTTCCCCTTTGGAGAAAACCCCAACTGGCACAGCACTTCTAGACCTTTTTGGCTCCCTCCATGAGTCCTGCCCGAGCTAGATGGAATTACTTACCTGAAAGGTAAATGTGGAAGGAAAAAGGAAGTAGATCCCTTCCTTCTTCTTTTCACTTGAATGCAAGCTGCCCGCAAGGAGCAGGGGTTCTAGACTGATAAGAATGCCTAAATTTGGGACTCTAAACTAGGAAACTCACAGCCTCTGATCTGATCTTCCATAGCAACAAAAAGAAAACATTGGTCTCCACATGTCAACTTCCTTGTTTTATTTCTCAAGTGGTTCAGAACTTGGATAGGGAGAAAAGATGTTATTACTGGTCTCTCCCATCATGATCCCAATATCTGGTGCAATCGACCATGGATTTTGAGAAAAAGAAGACAGGAAATAGAACTGTAGATGAAGACAAAAAATAAAAAATAACAACAACAAAAGACATGCTTAGAGGCATTTGATGGAGCCAGGATGCATAATTTCAGCCTTGGGCTTTAGCAAGGGACATGTTCATCTTTGACCTTAACTACTTCCTTTAGTTCTTTTGAAGGTTCACTTCAGAATAGCTTCTGTGTTCTAGTTGTCCAGGCATTAGGACAGGGGGTGGCAAACCATGGCCCACAGGTCAAATATGGCCTGGCTCCTGTTTTTGTAAAAAAAAAAAAAAAAAGAAAAGAAAAGTTTTATTGGAGCACAGCTAAGCCTATTCATTTACGTATAATCTATCCCCACTTTCATACTACAATGGCAAATTTGAGTGGTTGTAATAAAGACCATAAGGCCCACAAGCCTAAAATATTTACTATTTGGCCTTTTATAGAGAAGTTTACCAACCCATGTATTAGTGAGTTAATAGTCTGCTACCCTCTGCTGTGCTTCTCAGCCAGTTCTGTAAACCAACAGGGGAATATTGGAATATTCAGACAATATATATAAATTGATATAAAAATGGACTATAAAGACAATATATAGTCTTGGAATACTAAGTATTGACCTTCATCTTGGGCCAAAGCAGGATTGATCCCAAAATTGGGTGGCTCGTCTGCCTTTGATCCACCATGTGTTAATTACACTTGTGAATCTTGGTCATGTATATTTCAACTTTACCCACAGAAAAGAAGAGGACTTTATTATGGAACAAATAACAAGAAATGAAGGCCTCACCCATACTGTAGGTATAATCTGCATTTGGACAAGGATAGAAGGAATGCTAGCTGAAATCCTCATTAAAACAAAGGCCAAAAATCTGTTAAGATAGCTTATCATACAAGTGATACCTACCCCTTGAGAATTATGCTGACAAAGAAATAGTACACATACTTAGGGGATCAGCTAGAGACCTTGTGGAAAGCTTTAAGATTAACAGACTTTAATATTTTTTTAAAAGGTTTTCCCTTGAGAAATGGCAGAAAACATATAGCTAGGATGTGATTTGATTTAAATATTTCTGAAAATGTGGCTGGAAAAGGACATGGAAGAGTGGTTACAAAGATAGGAAAGTAAGTGAGACTCAATGAACCCCAAGAGAAGAAAAGTGGGATTGAACCTTAAGAGAGAACTTGTTGAAAGAGAAGAACAAGAAAATCCAGAGGGACTCCTAATTTGAGCCTCAGATGGTAAAGCAACGTGCTTGCGTGGGGGTGAGAGGTCACATTTTGTTTTGTAAACAAAAACGGGACATGCTACAAAGGGAGAAGCCTGAGCCTTGCCAGACATGAGAATGTCGGAAAGACATTGCCACCTGACCAAGTTAACTAGGCTCCAGAACCTGGGTTGGCCAAAATGTATCAGCACCAAGAAAGATAACTTGGCCAGCAGCCTTACTGTGTCCAAATGGAGGAAGAACTATTGGCAGGTATCCAGGTTACATGGAGCTCATCTGAGTGAGCCAGATGGAGTTCAGCTGTCCTGTCCAGTTCATCCATTTATATAATCCCAGTTCAAAGACCCAGGGTACTCATAAGCCCCAACACATAGAAGGCAAGATAGTACCCACACCTGATCACTGTGAGAGCAGATAAATTAACTCAAGTTTGCCCACATAACTGGAACATTGAATTTCTTGATGACAACATTTGAAGTCAAAAGACTTTGGTTTAAATTCTGTTTTCAACAAATGCATTTATGAAAAAGGTTTTACATTTTCTAAGACTTAGTTTCCTCATTTAAATGGAAAAACACCTACTCACAGGGTTTTTGTCAGGATTAAATGCGAAATTGTATGTGACAATGCCTTGTGCCATATTTGGCATATATGACGTATTCAAAATTCAGGAAATGCCATTTCCTTTACACCTTTTTAAAATCAAAGAAGACAGAAAAAAGTGATAGACACAAGCCTGGATTCAATACAAAAGGCATCTAAAAGGTCAACGTCCTCTCCTAATCCCAAAGCCCTTCATTAAAACCAAAAAAGAGGTTAAGGTTTATAAGTTAAGATAGTAGCAGATGCTATGTCTAATAAAGCCTTTTTGAATTTCCCATTAAATTAAAATATCCAGGACTTTAAACAAAAAGACAAAGTAATGACAGTTTTGTAAATAAAAAGTAAGAGAAGGCCATAGTCCAAAGTGCAAGGAGAATTTCCACTGAATGAGTCACCCATGAGAATGGAATGAAATGCATGTTCTTGGATTACACAACATATACTCCACCCTCTGAATCAGAACGGGACAGAAGGCCCCGAAGAAGGCAACAAAAACTTTTCCCAATCCAGAGGGTGAAAGTATGTCCTACTCAGGAAGACAGGAGTCCATTCAACAGATGCTTAGGAACTGTGGGTCAGGCAAAATCATTGCCATTTTCTGCTCTCCCATCCCATTCAGCCTTTCTCCCAGACTGGCAGCCTTTTTTGTTATCTCCACTTAGAGACTAACATTCCTGGACATCATTGCAAGAGGTTGAGTAGCGTGTGCAGGTATAGAACGTTTATATCCTGGGTAATTTAGTCACCTAAGGGAAAGTATTGTAAGCAGGGGCATAATAAAAAAGCATACTGGGCATAGCAGGTGCTGGGGGTGACAGTTTTCATGTACTATATTGTACAAAGGAACCCTATAAACTGTATTAAAATCTCTGCTGTCATAAGACCAGAGAATCTGAGCAAGAAAAGATCCCTACCTAGGATCTGCAAAGTCACAATACATGAACAGTTATGGGGCATCACATTCAACAGGTTGTGAAGACCAACTTTAATTCAGGAAATGGCCTGCAGTGGGAATAGATGGAGCTTCTAACATTTATGGGACTAGAGAACTGATTTAGAGCATTTGTCCACTCTGAGAGCAAATCCCAGGGCCTGGAGGGACCTCTTCCTGAAAAAGAGATGGTAAACAAAATTAAGAAAATAAATAAAACCTGTAAAAAGTCAACACGAAGTAAATGGAGTAGCCTCCTTAAAAGTAAAAGAAATGTTTTTAACTTTTTTCTTATATTTCAAAATACATAAAAATAATAAGCATAGTGTATTAGTTATTTATTGCTATATAACAATATTACCACAAACTCAGTGGCTTAAATAAACACACGCTTGTTAGCTCATACGTTTTATGGGTCAGGAGTTCAGACTCGACTTAGGTAGGCCCTCTGCTCTGTGTCTCACAAGACCACAATCAAGGTATCATCCAGAGCTGTGCTTTCATCTGAGACTTATCTTGGGAAGGATCCATTTCTAAGCTCACTCAGGTTGTTGACAGGATTCAATTCCCTGTGGCTGTAGGACTGAGAGATTCAGCTTCTTGCTGTCTCTTGGATAGAAGCCACTCTTCGCTTTTCATGGCTATCTGCTGTTTCTGCCATGTCAAGTTCTCCAAAATGGCTGCTTGCTTCACAAAGCCAGCAAGGGAGAGAAAGGTCCCAACAAGATGAGAGCTATTATCTTGTATAATGTAATCACATAATCATGTACATGCAGTCATATGCATCCTTCACCTTTTCCATATTCTATAGGTTAGAAGCAAGTTACAGTTCCTGTACAGTTCTACATTCAAAGGGGGATCACACAAAGGCATGAACACAAGGAAGTGGGGATATGGAGAGCCATCTTACAAGGCAGTCTGCTACAGTCTGCCCTCTGGTCCCTAGAGATTCTTTTTCCTGCCACCGGTAAAATAGTTTCACTCTTTTCCAAGGGCCCCCTCTCCCCCAGATATTGTCTCATTACTATATCTATTCAGAAGCCATAATCTCTAGGTCAAGGAATGGATGAGACTCCTTGAGACTCCATGAGATTCTATAAAGCCTTTTGATCTGTGGATCTGTAAAACTAAACAGATAAATTATCTGTCCCCTACAATATTTAATGGTTAGACAGGAATAGGATAGTGGCTATAGAAATTCCCATTTCATAAGGTGAAATAGAAGATACAAAGAAGCCACTGCTCCATAGCAATTCTGAAATCTAGCCAAGCAAATACTGAGTTTCTTAATTAAATTTCAGTGCCTGGGAATAATTCCCTTGTGGCTCTTGATTACTTCCTCTGGGCCTTTGGCTTTGTTTTCAGAGTCACCTGTCCTTTTCCATGAAAGCTATCATGGGTTTACAGCTGAGTAGTTTGTTAGCCTACTTCCTGCCAGTAGAATTTTGTGTGTCGGGTAGCCTCCTTTCATTTTGCACTCTCTCTCCTTTGTGGGCTTTGCAGAAGCAAGAGGACATCCTGGGGAACATGACATGATCAGAATTGTGAGTGGTAACTAGGAGTTGAGCATGGCTCCTGGCTAACAGCCAACAAGAAATTGAAGCCCTCAATCCTACAGCCACAAGGAACGGAATTCTGTCAACAATCTGAGTAAGCTTAGAAGCAGACTCTTCCTTCCCTGAATCTCAAATGAGAGCACAACCTTCATTGACATTTTGATTGCAGCCCGTGAGACACAAAGCAGGGGACCTATCTAACCTAGACTCCTGGAACACAGAAAATGTGAGATAATAGTTGTGTGTACTTTTAATCCACTAAGTTTGTAGTGATACTCTTATATAACAATAGAAAACCAATACAGACAGAATTAACAAATCAGATTTAACAATTATTAACACATGACTAATTCTTTTCTTTTTATCTATGCCTTCTACCCATTTTCCTCAACCCCACTGGACCATTTTGAAGCATACCTTAGATATCATATCATTTCATCCATAAATGGTTCAGTGCATATCTCTAAAATATGAGCTCTTTTGTAAAGTATAATTACATATCATTACAGCTAAATTATTACACCTAAATTTTTTATTATCACCAAATATCCAATGTTCCAGTTTCCCTGTCTCTCAAGTATTTTATTTTTTACAATTTTTTTTTCAAATCAAGTTCCAAATAAATTCTGTTCATTGAAACTGGTTGACATGTCTCTTATTTCTTTCAATCTGTAAGTATAATCTCTCTCTCTCTTTCCTTCCCTCTCTCCCTTCTTCCCTTATTTTTCTTTTTCCTTTGCAATCTCCTCAAGTCCTACGTTGAATTTCCTGTTTTCTAGATTTTGCTGACTGCATTTCTGTAGCATCATTTAACACATTCCTTTCTCCCCTATATTACCTAGAACAGAATTTCTCAACTTGGGCACTATTGACATTTTAGATCAGATAATTCTTTGTTGAGGAATTGCCCTGTGCATTATAAGATGTTGAGCAGGATCCCTCGTCCCTATCCACCAGGTGCCAGCAGCACCCCACCCCAGGTGTGACAACCAAAAATGCCTTCAGATAATGCCAAATGCCCCAGGGAGGAAAGGAGAGCTCACCACTGGGGGAGAACAATGAACTAGAAAAGCACACTTCTGGCACTCACTTGGTAAGACAAATTTTTAAAAAATGACAAGGCATTTTCTCTGTGACCTAAAAATACACATGAAGAAACTGGGTCAGAATCCATAAGGAACAAATATATTGAAATAATACCACATACAGAAGCACTTGAACTTTTTAACTTAAAAAAAAACAGAATGTAGAGAAACCCCAATTTCAATAGCAAAATTAAAATCTGCCTTGGATCAGCAAGCTAGAACATACATTTGAGAACCTTCCAGAATTCAGAGTTAACAACTAAAAAGATTAATTTTTTGTACAACAAACGTTTATTTCATGAGTTTTGACTATATGCTAGGCACTGTAATAGACACTGGAGATACAAGACAGATTTGGTTCCAACCTCATGGTGCTTACATTCTAATGAGAGAGTAGACAATGATAAGAAAACAAATAATAGACAAAAAATTGCTGGGTGTTATCCGCAAACAATGAATCATGGAACACTACATCAAAAACTAATGATGTAATGTATGGTGATTAACATAACATAATTAAAAAAATGGGCAATCATGACAATTAGAATGTGTTTCAATTTTATTTCAAAGCTAATCTGAGACATATTTTTAGATAAGAAAAAAGTCTTTGAAATTCTGTGTGTTTTGGGGCAAAAAGCACAGCAAAACTTAATACATGTATAAATTGTGGGTTTTGTAAGTTTGTAGCTACTTAATTTTTACAGAGCTGTAGCTCTATTTGGGCATATACATAGGTGAATATGCTAATTGTTTGCTCCCATCAAGGATTAGCTATGTATATACATGTGTACATTAACTGTTATCCCCCAAATTCCTTGAACACATTTCATTAATTGTTGAATCTATCACCAGCCCCTCACAGAGTGTCTTATACACAACGGAAGTGAAATGTCTATGGTTTTGAATTAAACTTTTGACAAACTAAAAAAAAAAAAAGCTAATGATGTAATGTATGGTGATTAACATAACATAATAAAAAAATGTCAAAAACAATTGCCGGTTTTTAAAAGTGCCATGGGGAAAATGAATTGGATGTTGTAGTAGAGAATATTTGGGCAGGGGAGAAGCTAAGACAGATAGGACGGTCAGGGAAGACCTCTCTGAGAACAGCCTCTAGGATGGGAATAAGACAAAAGATCCACATAAAGAATAAGAAAAGATCATGTAAGGCACAGATAATAGCAACTGCAGGCACACATCCCCCTCCCTCATAAATTTTGATCTAGGAGTAATTGTGAAGCCATGTAAGCAGAGCATGATGTGAGAGAAAGAAAGACATTGACATAAAATAAAGTTGAAAATGCATATAGGTGTCAAATCCTATGGACCCTTCAACGGGCGTCATAAAATATAAAGGTCATTATCGTAAGTGCAACAGGGAGTTTTTGAAGGACTGAAACATGCCAATATACACACAATAGAAGTCCCAGAAAGAGATATGAGAGAGAAAGGGGCAGAAAAGTTATTTGAGGAAATAATGACTGAAAACATCTCAAAGCAATGCCAAATACTAATCTAAGCATTAAAAGGCATGATGAACTCAAAGTAGGAGAAATGCAAAGGGATGCACTCCTAGATACATCAGAGTCCAACTGTTAAAAGCCAAAGACTGAGAGGAAATCATGAAAGAAGCAAGGCAAAAAAACAAAAACAAAACCAAAAAAACCAATCTCATTAATGTGACTGGAAAATCTAAATCTAGAATCAATCTCTTCACTCAATAAAGGGGAATGATAGTCAATAGATTACACAACAAGCAGGGGCAGAAAATAGTGTAGGTGGACAATCTTAGTTTCAAGGAAGAGATTTTTGTTTAGCCTGGTTTTTTTTTTTAGTCTTTGCTTCCGTGGAAAGGGGATGGATTGTTCAGAAGTAATGGCAGGCAGGGAGACCCGTCACCTTCTGGCATTGATGTAGGCGGGATGCAGAGGACACACGGGAGAACTTGACCTCAGGGGACAACCTGGCTTAGTCAAGTCAACAAAGAGGTGAAAACATTCAGAAAAAAAGTTGAATTTATAGGGGATATTTTAGTTCTCAGATAAAAATGATAAGGAGATGTTTTATGTGAAAGACAGAAAAGCAAGAGATCATTTGAGAATTATAGGCATTCCAGAAGAGGCAGGAGCAGAACAATAGAAAGAAAAAAATGGTAAAATATAACAATTAAGGAAAATGCCCTTGGTTAAGCAAATATTTGAGTGTATAGATTAAAAGGATTCCTGAGTTTCATGTGAAATAATGGACAGTATTGCAGATAGGGGAGAAAGAGATGGATTCCGTAGTTAAATTTTAGAATTTTTTTTTATTTAAAGGAAAAGAAAAATATATCTTCCAAGATTCCAGAACGAAAAAAAATGTTTACAATTCTTGTGATTAAATTATAATTAATGAGAAAGCAATAGAAAGATATTTTCCTATTCAAACATTTAAACATACAGACCTTTTCCTGAGAAAATTATTTGGTTGTTCATCTCAGCTGACCAGGAACTGGGATTTTCATCCCAAAATCAAGAACAGAAACAGAAACGTCACAGTATAATTGATATATGGTGATCACCGTGTTGATAAGAAACCTAGGATTATTTGAAAAACACATTACAAAAACAATATTTTAGATAGAAAATTGAGAAGCAAGTTATTTTTTCACAGAAATCTCACAAATAAAGGTAGTTTAGAACCATTAGAATTCATAAATATGAAACCTAAACATTATTGAGGAGTTCCAGTACAATTAACTTTATTCAAGAATGTTAGCCTTTCTTTTCCTGTCGTCAATAATAGAATAGTACAATGCCTTCTACATATTCTTATCACTGTTATCATCTGCCGTTGTAATAAATTACACCATTAAAAATAAGCAGATGTATAGCAAAGCAAGAGTGTTTTGTTGGGTTTAGTTTCCACGTGCACTCAGTGCTAGATCTCTACCGGACTAGATTTACGACCAAAAGTGTTTTGTGAATTTAAAATATGCTCCACACTCAGTATCATAAAGAAAAACTCAATGTAGAAAAAAAATTATGTAAAAGGAATGGAGGTGATCATAGAAACCAAATAAAACATTGAGTTAAGAATAAATCATGGCTCTCCTTTCTTGCCGCTTGCTGTGCCGGCCGCATGCCCCTCTGCGGCACCCCCCTCCCCCGCCCCCGCCCGCCGTAGCCATGCCTGGCAAAATCAAGAAATCAAGGACTTTTTGCTCATGGCCAGGCGAAAGGACGCCAAATCCGTCAAGATCAAGAAAAATAGGGATAATATGAAGTTTAAAGTTTGGTGCAGCAGATACCTTTATACCTTGGTCATCACGGACAAGGAGAAGGCAGAGAAACTGAAGCAGCCCCTGCCCCCAGGTTTGGCAGTGAAAGAGCTGAAGTGAATCTGGCCTACTGATTTGAACTGTATTAAAGTTTTAAAAATTCTTAAAAAAAAAAAAAGAATAAATCATGGCTGTAACTATTACATGTCCTGAGTACTTACTGCGTTCTGGACACCGTCCTCCCACCAATCCTAGGTTCTCTGCCTGTGTTATTTCATTCCATCCACAGAACAACACTATGAGGTTTATGTCCCCATTTTATAGATGACATAAAGTCACACAGAAAGTGGTGGACACCAAATTCAAACACAAGGAGTCTGATTCCAGAGACCATCTCCCCTCATTATCAGATATACTCTTTCTAAACAGAATTGGATGCTTGATAATTAGAAAAAAGGTAGGATTAAATATATATATTTGTAAAACTCGAATGCAACCGCAGGCATGGTTTAAAATGATACTTTTACTTTGCATGTCATGCCAAAAGATTATGGAACAAAGGAAAATAAAGGAAACTGTGCAAATGAGCTAAACTCCCTATTAAAATAGTAATTATGTTAAGAAATGGTCTTCTAAAGGGGGCCCTTTATCATGTGCCTGTGGCTCAGCATTTCAGTGTTGGGAAGGCTGAGGTATCTTTGTTTCCCTAGGAGCTCCCGCTCGTGAAGTGTTTTCTCTGGTTCATTTGGGAACATCTTTAATAACTCTTAGGAGTTTCAAACAATAGGAGGTAAATTTCTATAATGATTCTCCAAACTTTTTCCTTCCCTCTAAACTATTTGCAGGAGGTGACCATGGCATCACTGGATCCAATGACTCCCTGTGACATACAATTATTCTCTGTACCTCTGGGTGATTGCTGGGGCACGACAGGAAATGGAGGGTCGCCCTGCATCGGAAATATGGCAGAATTTCAAATTTTCCAGCTCTATTAAGACTTTTCTTTAAGTCCCTGGCAAAGAATTAGCACAGCAAAGAGGAATATACTTTTGGAAAGGAGACACATTATTATCATTATTTGCATTTGATGTAATTGTACACCCTTGAAATCCCAGGAATATTAACTGAGAGGGTATTTTTTTAATGATGAAGTGTATATGACCAGATATAAAATCTAAGAATAGGAGAATGAAGATTTTTTTAAAACAAGGAAAACATGGGCGGGCCTGGTTAGGCATCTGACTCTTGGTTTCAGCTCAGGTCATGATCTCAGGATCATAAGATGGAGCCCCAACTTGGGCTTCCTGCTCAGCAGGGAGTCTGCTTAAGATTCTCTCTCCCTCTGCTCCTCCCTCCTACCCACTCTCACTCTCTCTCTCTAAAGTTAAAGAAAAAAAAAAAACCCAGAAAACAGAAGACAAATGGACTGAGAGAACTAAGACAGGGCTATTCCATGGAAGCCAGACTTTAGAAAGCTTTGAAAAGAAGTTATAAGGAATGTTCGAGGCTCCAGAAAGAAAATCACAAGAACAAAAACTATTGGCGATGCCACCTTGAGATGAACTGGCCAAGGTTCCTCTAAAGCCCGTGGATATGAGACAGCTGATGTCTTCTTAACTATCTGAGACCTCTGGCCCTCACTCCACTGATGACTTAAGGTGATGACACAAACAGACACACTCATCTTTTAAAACCAGAACTAAATATTGTATTTTTATATAAGCTTACTGAGAACCAGTCTCAGATTGCAGGTCAAGCATGCCAACAGTGGATAAGACATGTGCCAATGTCTACAGATTTCTGGCTCTACAGTGCTGATTCCTTCAACTCAGGAGAAATAATTTGACACCTCTGAAGCAGCATATTGACAACTGCATACTTGTTCCATCATCTCAGCCATTCAATCCCACTTCAAAGCCTCTCAGTCAGCAATAGCCGCACCATCTTTGGGGCAGCTCTCTCTCCACTCTGATGCGCTCTCGCATATGCACTTCCTGGTATCACTGTTTAACTTTTCATTTCTTTGTCCACATTCACTATATAGAAGAAGTTACTCTCTTCAGCTGCCTCTTCAAATTGTCTGAGAATACTTTTAACAGCTTCCCAAATTGTAGAATAATGCCATCCTAACACAGTTGTAAAACAGACCTGAAATCCAGAGTGGAAAAGCATGAATTTTGCCTCCAATATTTATTTTGTTGGAGGACATTTTCTTTTTTAGGTTTAGGAAGGAGCGCCTTGCTAATTTGGGTTATAAGAAATACCTCCATTTACAAATATCTTTGTTTTGAGACCCCCTCCTAAAACAATACTTTGGATATGAGGTTATGGAGTATTTGATCAAGTTATTTTTGTATATGTATTCTCATCTCTGATTTTAAGGTTCTCTTTCAAAGCCGACCTTCAGGAATGGTGCAATGTCAAATCAGTTTTGAACAACTCATAAAATATGACAATACCACCATCAAAGTGTCAATTTAGGACATCTGAAGCACTAATCAGATTAATTAAGTAATGGTCATCATCACCAAAAAAGTGCAACTGAAGGCTTTATTTTTTATTAGATAACTCTAAACTTTTTATAGAGTGAATTAAAGTGATAAGTTCCTTTTTAGGGGATCCACATGAAAGTGTCTGACTATAGTTTGAAAGGTTAGATATGGGGAAAAGTCTATGTAGTAATCAGAAATCATCTCGCATAATATATTCTTTGTTTAATTTTATTTTTAAGCATACACATGGCATGCTTAAGTATATAAAACATTTACATAACTCAAATTCAAAACTTTATATTACATCATCCCTTTTCCTATTCTCTAATCCTCTTTTTACCATAGAGGCAATAATTATTTGCTTTCATTCATGACTTATCAGCCCTTTCTTTTCATAAAAATAAGCATTACAAGTATATGAATATATATGTATATGTATTTCCCTTTCTTACACAAACTGCAGTGTGGTGTATCTACTGCTTTGCTCCTTGATTTTTCTTTTCAGTTAATAAATCCTGAAAAACTATTCTATATCGGTTCATAATCTTCATCCTCTTTTTAATGGCCACATGGCACTATTGTGTGATGTATCATGGTGTGGTCAACCAATTTCCTACACATGGTCATTTAGATTGTTCCCAATATTTTGCTATTAGAAACATGCCTTCTACATATGTTATTTTGTATTTTGAAAGGTGTTTCTTGAGGGCAAATTCCTAAAAATCGGATTACTAAGTCATTTGGTATTTTGGGAGGTGTTTCTTAAGGGTAAATTCCTAAAAGTTGGTTTATTAAGTAAATGCGTATTTAATTTTATAGGACATTATACAGTGCAACTCCACACTAGGAAGTATTCTTGTAAAACAAAGGAACATACAAATAAAGAAAACTAAACCTTATCAACTCTCTAAACATATTTAGCACTTTACAGGAAATATACAGAACAGAGGAATATTTTAATGATACCCCAGTGTCAATTAAGGAATATCCAAATACAATTAGAAAAATCCAAAATGTAAACAACTCTATTAAGCAAATAACCTGGCTTCTTTAACAAATAAACTTCAAGAAAAGCAAGATGGGTGCTCACAAGGAACTTGTAGAATACAAGAGACTTAGGAGACATACCAACAAAATTCAATGTGTAGCCCTTTTTTGGATCCTGAGTCAAACACACTGACTGAAATCATGTATACACACATTTATGTATAAATATAAATATATACTTAATTTATATAGTATATGTTGTTTATTTATATTTTATATATATTTTATATATATAAAATGCAATTGGGGAAATTTGAACTCTGACTAGACATTTGATGGTATTAAGGAATCACGGTTAATTTTTCCAAATGTGATAGTGTTATTTTAGTTACATTTTTTTAAAAGTTCTTATTTTTAGGGTGTCCTGGGTGGTTCAGTCACATAAACACCCCTCTGTTAATTTCAGCTCAGGTCATGATCTCAGGGGGGGTGAGATAGAGCCCCGTGTTGAGCCCAACATGCTCAGCAGGGAACCTACTTAAGATTCTCTCTCTCCCTCTGCCCCTCCCCCCACTTGCTCCTGCATTGGCTTCCCCTCTCTCTCAAAGGAATAAATCTTTAAAAAATAAAATAAAGTTCTTGTTTTTAGGGCGCCTGGGTGGCTCAGTCGTTAAGCGTCTGCCTTCGGCTCAGGTCATGATCCCAGGGTCCTGGGATCGAACCCTGCATCGGGCTCCCTGCTCCGCGGGAAGCCTGCTTCTCCCTCTCCCACTCGCCCTGCTTGTGTTCCCTCTCTCACTGTGTTTCTCTCTGTCAAATAAATAAATAAATACATCTTAAAAATAAATAAATAAAGTTCTTATTTTTAGAACTACATATTGAAATATTTCTGGATGAAATGATATATCTGAGGTTAGTTTCAAAATAATTACAAGGTGTAATGAGTGGCTACTCTTCATAATTATCAGAAGGCTGAGCAGATGGAAACATTTGCTAGTCTTCACCCCTATCTATCTGCAACTCTTTGCTTAGGCAGGCCCTCCCTTATCTACTGTGCAGATTCCTACTTATTCTTGAAGTTCCACCTCACAAAATACTTGCTCTTCAGAATCTTCCCTAGTCTTATCTGATGGGGTAGAGCAGACACCTTTGGTGCTCAGCTGAGATCCGCTTGAATCTCTTTTTCCATTTCTACCCACTATCCCCCCAGGGTACATTCCCTCAGCTTCTTTGTTGGTTTCCTTCTCACATTTCTCCCACCTGAGACTCTCTTTCAGGTTCTACTGGAGGGCTCCCAGTCACTTTGTCTTGTACCTAGAGACAGCAGAAAGTATCTGGGAGTTTATACCTGCCCTCTTGGAAAGCCTAGAGTAAATAAGTGCCAAGTACAGAGTATGAAAGCAATCAGGGCACATAGTTTCCTGAGACTTTCCCATTGGTCTATGCAATGAACATTTATTGAGTACTATGTACCAAAATTCAGTATTTATTAACTATGTTTTATTAACTATAAACTATTAACTATATTTATTAACATATTTGTTAATTATATGTCCAGTAAGTCAACTTCACTGTTTCTCTATCCATCACCAGCCTCATGTAATTTACTTTTATTTCACATCTGCATGACTGCAAAGGTTCCTAACTGCTCTTTTCCTTCCTGAAGCCCTTTTTCATACAGAAGCCAGGAAAGCTTATCATTTCCTGGCTTAAAATCTTCAAAAGAGCAATTATTAAAGATTAAACTTTTATATAAAAGAGGCCTCAAAAGGAACATAAAAGTATTATTTCTCTTTCATGTAGCAGCTCCAAAGAGAAAAGTCTAGATTGGTAGACAGCTTGGTTCCACATAATCATTCAGAGCTGAAGTTCCTTCTGTTTTATTTCTCTTCCATTTCTTAGAGAAGGGTCCAACAAACTTTTGGGTCATATGGTTTCCTGTCTACGTTGCCACTACTCAATTCTGCCATTTTAACACAAAATTAGCTATAGATGTTATGGAAATGAGTGCATGTGGCTGTGCTCCAATACAACTTTATTTATAAAAGTAAATGGTCAACCAAATTTGGTCCATGGGCCATAGTTTGCCAACCCTTACTCTAGAGCTGTGTTCTCCTTGGCACATTATAGAATTTTGGTCATTGGCACTAGTTTTCCAACTCATGAGAAGAGAAAGAACATGGAGGAGTCTGTGCCCACGTTAATGCTCAGACTAGGAAGTGGCACATATCACTTTGGCATTGGCATTGGCAATAACTTAGCAACACCTAGCTGCAAATAATACTGGAGATACAGCCTCTTCCTGGATGGCCCCATTACCGGCTACAACCATATTACTAAGGAAGAAGGGGAGAAGAAATCTTTGTGGTCAATTAGTATTGTTCTGCCACAAAGGACTCCTGATTTTCTAGGAAAAAGTCCAAAATCCTTGATGGTCTAGAAGACACTGCACAGTCTGGTCCCTGCCATCTTCAGTTCTATCTTGTACCACTCTCTTAGACATTCCTTACATTCCAGTCATATTCTTTTATTTCTTTCAATACACTATGTTGATAGACTGAAAAAAGACAGGATCTTGTCTGTTTTACTAAATGCTTCATCTGCAGTGCTTAGAACAGTAACTGACTTCATAAGCCCTAAGTAACTAGTTGGTAAGTGAATAACTGAGAGTCAGGTCCTGTGCCTGATATATACAGTCATGGTTATAAGTATAAATACACTCACTGATTCTAAATCTTTCGAATGGTTCCTATTGTCCTCTTCCTTATACTTCTTATCCAATCAGTCATCTTCATCTTCTAAAATTCTTTTATATATTTACTTCTCTTCTCCTTTTCTGCCTCCATTCTTTCAACAGGTTAATTAAATTGTATTCCTAGGTGCCCATTTCCCCCTCATAAACATTATATTGTTTCCTCTGCTAGCAAAGTAATCTATCTATAAGTCAAAGATGATCACTTCATTGGTTCTTTGTTTGAAACATTTTGCCAGATTCCCATTGTTCTCAGCATAAAGGTCAAACTTTTTAACCTGACCTGAGAGACTCCTTATAGTGCATTGATTCCCATCCTCTCCAGATATACTGAATTGCTTCTATTAACTTGGTTATGCCATCATCTCTTATTTCTGGGACTTTGAATATGCTGTTTCCTCTACTTGGAAAACTTTGGTCAGTGTTACCCCCAACTCCCAACTCTTTCTTTTCCTGCTAACTCTTATTTAAGCTTCAGGTCTTAGCCAAGATGAAAACCTCTCTAGGCAATCTTACCTGACCTGCAAGTGTATCAAAGGTCATTACCAAGAAATTGAAAAGACAACCTACAGAGTACAAAAAAAATTTGAAAATCATATAGCCGATAAAGGTCCAGAATATGTTAGGAACCTGTAAAACTTAACAAGCAAAAGACAACCCAATTAAAAAATGGGCAAAGTGTTTGCTGTTGTCTGAATGTTTGTGTCCCCCCCGCCGCCCAAATCCATATGTTGAAATCTTAATGCCCAGTGTGATGGCATTAAAAGGTAAGGCCTTTGGGAAATACAAGGTCTTGAGGGAAGAGCTCTCATGAATGGGATTAGTGCCCCTGTATAAGAGGTTCTAGAGAATTTCCTCCCCCTTTCCAATATGTGAGGTTACAGCAAAAAGACAGCCATCTAGAAAGTGGGCTCTCACCAGACACTGACTCTTTTGTCATCATGAACTTGAATTTCCCAGCCTGCAGAATCATGAAAAATAAATTATTTATTGTTTATAAGCTACTGGTTTGTGGTATTTTTGTTATAGCAGCCCAAACAGGCTAAGACAGTATTCAAATAGATATTTTTCCATAGAAGATACGCAAATGGCCAACAATCACATGAAAAATTACTCAACATTATTAGTCATTGGGGAAATGTTAATTAAAACCATAAAAAGATACTACTTCATACCCACTGACATGGCCATAATGAAAAATAAAAAGTGTTGCCAAAGTTGTGGAGAAATTGAAATGCTTGTACATTGCTGGAAGGAATATGAAATGATTTGGCCACTGTGGAAAACAGTTTAGCTGCTCTTTAAAAAGTTAAGGACAGAATTACCATATGAGCTAGAAATTCCACCCCAAAGAATTGTTTTTTGTTTTTGTTTTGTTTCCAAACAAAAACATACACATACATGTTCATATCATCACTATTCACAATAGCCAAAAAAATTGGAAACAGCCCAAATGTCCATCAATGGATAAATGGATAAATAAATCATAGTATATACATACAATGGGATATTAGCCATAAAAACGAATGAAGAATTGATAATAAAATGCAACATGGATGAACCCCAGAAACATTAAGCTAAGTGAAAGAAGCCAAACACAAAAAAGTCGCATATTATATGATTCAATTTATATAAAATATGCTGAGGATTCTGCATATTTAGAATCAAAGAATGTAAGGATCAGAAGAAGTCTCTATGGGAAACATTCAAGGTATCTGGGCAGGCCTATCTGTCCTGAATTGCACAAGCATTTATCAATAGAAATGTTTGTTTCCTGAATAGAGCAATGCAGGCTCTTTTAGCAAAGAGACCACAGTGTCGGTCATATCCATATTGAATAAGGTGCCCCATCCAGAAGATGGACACTTTTGTTAGGAATGTCCAGAATCTTTATTGAATATTCTTGAATAAATATGTCCTTATTTTTTCCCCACAATCATGGAAGCAGTCTATGCTAAGCCGAAACAGCACTCTTTAACAAGTAAACCGGGACAATAAGTACAAAGAAAAACACAATAAAACAAGAAAAAGTAAGCCCATGAAAAAGAAGCATAAAACTCAACACATATAAGAATGTTCCCCAATCTTAAATGCACATAAAAATAACCTGAATAATTTGTTTTAAATTTTGATGCCAAGACTGCACCACAAACAAAAATCTAGGATACGCCCAAAACATCAATATTTTTTTATAGACTCCCAGTTGGTTCCATTGTGAAATTAAGATGGATTATCATTAGAAGAACAAGTATCATGGCAAATATAGTTAATCAAGCTAAGATTCTAAAAAAAGAATGATAGTTCAGAATGGCATTATTAGCCATGAGGAGCTCTGTGGATCCTCTCCTTAGCAAAACATCTGTAACTGGTGAAAATATAAAAAAAAAAAAAATGATTTAAAGTACCTGAAAAGTGTCCTAAGGGTATATAGCAAGTGGAGAAATATTTATTCAAGAAAATACATGAATTCTTGGTAAGAACAGGGAGAGTCATGGCATTTGAGCCACAACCTGCCCTCTCCCTGACCCTCAGCTCAGCATCATAGTAGCTCTACTCCAGTTGGCTGTAATCAAGAACATTGGGCTTCCTCTCCCCACAGCTCCCAGTCTAGAGCTATAGTTTCTCTCCAGAAGAAGCAGACTGCCAATATTTCTTATTATTCCTGGAGAAGCAGACTGTCAGTATTTCTTATTATTCCTAGCTCTGTGTTACAGAAGCTCTATGTCGGGCAGGTGCAGCTGAGAGGCCTGGGCTCTCTTCTACCCAGACCCAGTTTGTTGGACAGAATCTCTATCCCAAATGCCCTCTATTCACCCTTTTCCTGGCCACTTGTAGAGCAGGGGCTGCATACTGAGAGAAGCAAGTAGTCCAAAGATTGTTATCTTATATATCCCTCTGCTTTTAGAGCAAGGGTGTCACTCCAAAAGAAGTGGGCCACTGAACCCATCACTAGCTCCACAGCAAAGGTAAAGTTCTTCCCAGGAGGAAAAGGCAGATCATAAAAACAGAAAACTCTATAGCTCTCCTTAATTGAAATAATGTTATCTGGGATAGAACACAGAAAAGTGCAAGCTTATGGGGGCTATTGAAAAAAAAAATGGAGATTTTGGTAGCAAGCAATTAAGAAGAGACTTGTAGCTCCAGGGTATATACAAGCAAAACAGTAGACAAACTAGAGTTAAATCAAGAAAATCAGGAAAAAAAAAAAAAAAACAGCTAACAAGAACCGTATTCTGGTCAGAGCAAGTCTCAAAGACTGCCCTCAAAAAGTACTCCTGCAAAGGGGCCTGAATTTGGTTGGATCAGAATGAAGAACAATATATGCCACAGGCTGTTGTCAGAAACAATAGGACTATTACTTAGCAATTAGTCTGGGCTGACAACTGAGTATGATGCCAACAGAGGCAGAACATCCAGAAACCTAACAGTAAGGTTAGAAAAAGGTACAGTAAATGAAAGCCCAGTGAAAACAACTGTTATCTTCTGGGGGAGCAAGGTCAGAGTAAATGTGCACCTGCCCAAGTCTTTGCCCTCTAAAGAGTAACATCAAAAGCTGCACACTGTTGTGGAAATAAATTGTACAAGATAAGAAAACAACAAAAACAAGGCCAGGGAAGGTAGAGGTTATCTAAATCAGCATCTAGAGTTGCTACAATATATTACTGAAACTGTCCAGTTTCTACAGAAAAAAATTGAGACGTATACAGAAACAGGAAAATGTGATCCATATCCAGGAAAATAAAGCAAGAGAAACTGCTTTTGAGAGGGCCCAGATTTTGTGGGTAAAAACTTAAAAGTAGCTATTGTAAATATGTTCAAAGAACTGAAGGAAAACATTCTAAAAGAAGTAAAAGAAGATAGGATGACAATGTCTCAATAAATAGAGAATAGCAATAAAGAGATTATTTTTGAAAAAGAAACAAAAACGATATTTTGAGTGGAAGAATACAATAACTGAAATGGGAAATTTATTAAACAGGCTCAGCAGTAGATTTGAGTTGGTAGAAGAAAGATCATTGAATTGAAGATGGATTGATAGAGATTGAACTATCCAAGGAACAGAGAGGGGGAAAAAAATGAAAAAAAAAAAAAAAACCATGAAAAAAATTCAGAGAAATGTGGGACAGTATTAAACAGCCCAATATATTTATAATGGGAGCACCAGAAAGTGAGGAAAAGAAAAAGACAGAGAAATATTCAAAGAAATAATGGCTAAAAATGTTCCACATTTAACAAAAAACATTAATCTAAAGGTATAAGCTCAATGAACTCTTAAGTATGATCAATACAAAGTGATCCATATTCAAATACATCTGGTCAAAATGCTGAAAGACAAAAACAAAAAGAAAATCTTGAAAGCAAGAGAAAAATGACTCATCAAATACAAAGTAACCTCAGTAGGATTAACAGCTAACTTCTCATCAGAAGTAATAGCTACCACAAGGAAATGGGATGGCGTAATCCAAACGATGAAAGAAAACTAAGAATCTGATATCCAGCAAAACAATCTTTCAAAAACAAAGGTGAAATAAAGATATTCTCAGATAAACAAAAACTAAAATAACTGGTTGATGGCAGACTTGACTCAGAAGAAACCCTAAAGGAAGAGTTTTAGGCTGAAAACACATGACATTAGATGGTAATCTCAATCTATACTGGTAAATGTAATTACGCAGGAAATTAGAAGAGGCAGTATAGCTGTACGTTTCTTCTTTCTTCTCTTACAGTTTTAAAGAGCAATTGTATAAAAAAAATGTATGTAATTGAATTGCTAAGGCTATAACATATAGAAATGTAACATACTTGACAATAATAGCACAGAAATGATGGTTGAGAGCAAAGCTGTGTTAGAGTAAGGCAATGACACCAGGTGGAAATATGAACAGTTGAAGGAAATCAGAAATAATAAATAATAAGCTTAATACAATAAATTATAAATATGCACTTATACACCTTTCTTCTCTCAGCCTCTTTAAAAGACATAAAATAATATAAAGTGATAATTATAATAATGTAGTGTGGTTTTATAGCAGATACAAATATAATCAGCATAACATTAATAGCACAAAAGTTGGGAAAGGAATAGTGTTATATAGTAGTAACATTTCCATCTCATTGGAAGTAAATTATTGTAAATTTCAAAGAGATTATGAAAAGTTAAGATTATTGTGAGCTCTTAAACAGCCACTAAGAAAATAATTCAATAAAATACAGTGAAAAAATCAGTAAAGGAATGAAAAATTACACTAGAAAATTTCACTTACTACAGAACAAAACAGTGAAAGAGTAACAGAGGAACTAAAAATACATACGACATAGAAAAGAAGCTGCAAAATAGCAAGCATAAAGCAACCATATCAATATTAACATTAAATGTAAATTAAGAAATTTAATCAAAAGGTAGAATTTACCAGACTGAATTAAAGAAAACAAGATCTAACTATATGCTGTCTAAATGAGAATAATCTAGATTCAAAGACAGAAATAGGTTGAAAAAAGATATTTCATCTAAAAAGCAACAATAAAAGAGCTAGAGTGACTACCCTAATATCAGATGAAACATACCTGAAAACAAAAATTGTTGCTAAGGACAGAAAAGGACATTTTATAATGCTAAAATGGTTGATCCATCAGGAAGATATAATAATTATAAACATACACACCAAAAGACAGAGCCCCAAAATACATAAAGCAAAACCAGAGAGAACCGAAGGGAGACACAGACAAGTCAATGGGAATAGCTCAAGACTTTAATACTCCACTTTCAGTAATGGATAGAATGACTGGGCAGAAGATAAACAAGGATATAGAAGGTTTTGAGTAACATTATAAACCAACTATACCTAACAGATACCTCTAGAATATTCCACCCAACGACCACAGAATAATTGTGATAGTTGCATGACTCTGCGAACATATTAAAACCCATCAAATCTCATACTTTCCATAGATCAATTTTATGACATTGAATTCTATGTCAATAAAGTCATTAAAAATTTTTAAAGAATAAGGGGTATCTGGGTGGCACTGTTGGTCAAGCATCTGACTCTTGGTTTTGGCTGAGGTTGTGATCTCAGGGTCGTGAGATCGAGTCCTGCATCAGGGCTCCCCACTCAGTGCGGAGTCCGCTTGGATTCTCTCTCCCTCTCCCTCTGCCCCTCCCATTTGTGCTCAGTCTCTCTTTCTAAACTAAATAAATAAAATCTTTAAAAAAATTTTAAAGAATAATACATCTTCAAAGAATAAGAGAAGATCTCATGTTTATGATTTAACAATGAGAGGTTATAAAAAGAACAAACAAGAGCTCTCAGAAATGAAAAGAGTGATTATAAAAAAAGACTCCAAAGAATGAGTAAGTATCGGAATGGATACTGTTAAGGGGAAACTATAGAGCTGAAAGATTAAGCCCAGCGAGGATGCAATGCAGAAGTAAAACAAAGAATAAGTGAATGAGGAGTTAGGAGACATAAAGGCCACCTAATAGTAGTTCCAGAATAAGAGCACCGAAAGAATTGAGGCAAGGATAAAAATCAAAGAAACAACAGAAAAATCTTCCAGACCTCAAGAAAACCCAAATCTTCAGATTCAGAGAGTCCACCAAGTATTGAGCAGGATGAGTTCACCAATATTTACCTCAGTAGGTATTGAGGATATAAAGCATATCCTAAAAGTCTTACAAAAGAAAATATATGTGATATACCAAGAATCAAAAAATCAGATTGACAACCAGAAATTCACTAGTAGCACTGAATGTAATAGACCACAGAGCAATAACGTCATAGTTTGATGAAAGTATAATTTTAAAATCTATAGACTTCGACCCACACTGTATGCTCAGAATTTTATCATTTACCTTCCACAAAAGAATTACAGAACAAAAGGTGAATCCAAAAGTAAATATAGTTTAAAAAGCAAGAAATTCAGCAGCAAATCTTTTCCAGATATAAAACATTTATTATTAATTCTTTACTTAAGGCCAACTTGTAATATCAAAATTCAACAAGAGGATTGCAAGAAAGGAAAAAATGCTAGCCAATATCATTTATAAACATACCTGCAGAAGTTCCAAACAAAAAATTAGCAAACTAAATCCAGTTATATATATATATGTGTGTATATATATATATACACACATATACATATATATATACATATATATATCTCATTATATATATAGCAACACATTACTTTTTTGTTTTTTATTGTGGTAAAATATACACAACATAAAACTTACTCCTAACCATTTTTAAGTGTACAGTTCAATAGTATAAAATGCATTCATACTGTTGGGCAACCATCCCCACCTTCCATCTCCAGAACTCTTCTCATTTTGCAAAAATGACACTCGGTACCCGTTAAATGATAATTTCCCATGACCTCCTTCCTCCAGCCCTAGGCAGCCACTATGCTACTTTCTTTCTCTTTTTTATCTCCTCCTTTCCCATACATCCCAGCCTCTGGTAACCACTATTCCAGATTGTTACTGTGAGTTTGGCACTTTTTGTTCTTGTTTTTGTTTTAATATTCTACATACAAGTGAGATCTTACAGTATTTTTCTTTATGCGTCTGGCTTATTTCACTTAGCATAACGTCCTCCAGTTTCATCCATATTGTCAGAAACGGCAGGATTTCCTTCTCTCTTAAAGCTGAATAATAGTCCAAGCGTGTGTGTGTGTGTGTGTGTGTGTGTGTGTGTGTGTGTGTGTGTGTGTGTGTGTGTGTAAAAATAAAAAGTGATTTCAACATGAGAGTTCTCAGGACAAAGTAAAAGCACAATTTATAATACTTTCGGTTTTTGTGTAGAGGAATACAGATACTGGTTAAATCAAGACATAATAGAGAAACATAATGTTACTAGAAGTTCTCTACCTCTTCAAATTTCCCATCCTCACTCTCTAAAATAGAAATTTTTATCCTTTCAGAGAAGTTCTAAGGAATTTGTTATAGAAATGTTCTAGGAAGTTCTAGAAAATATTCCATCATTCCACCCTCTTCAAATTCTCCCCACAGAACTATGTATCACACTGTGTTATATATTAAGAATCATGGGCCCAGTATCCAGGACCTATAAATATGTTGGAACTAGAAAAAAAAAGTAGTTTTTCCCAAAAATGAAAACTGAAATGTTGACATTTTAACAAATGTGTAATCATATTCCTAACAACATCCTATGTATTAGCTTTATTAATTGCTAAATATGGTATTCAAAAAATACTTTGGAAATAACATATAGCTTAATTTTTTTCACTTAATCAGAATATCTGATTCTGCATAATGATTGCCAAGACATCACAGCTGAGCATAAATTAAGATTTATTCAGAGCTAAATACTTCGAAAATCAGAATCACAAAAAACTTTCAAAAATTATAAAGGAAAAACACATTAACAGTAATGTGAGTGAGCATGCTTAAATCCATTTGATTTGACATACAGAGGTCTCTTAAATAAAAGTTGCCAGGGCCTGCAGAGAGCTTAAAACAGCCCAGCAGAATCTGATTCACGAGGCTGAGTGGAGGTCACTGATGGTTCTGTCTGCTCATGGCTAGTCTTTGGGGGATCCTAGTCTATCTCTTGCTCGTACTGCCTCTCCTCTCTGAGTTTGGCCTGGCAGAAGTCACTCACGCTTCTCTGCTTCCTCCTGCCATGAGGCTAGCGCACCGAGGCAAGCCCCTTGCTCCCTGCTCCTCTTCTGACAGGTGGGTATATTCCATTTGTGGGGAAGGAGTAGGAAGTTTTTTTTCACCTCTGACTCAGCTCCTTCTCTGAGTCAGTTTTACCAGCATTGAGGTAAATATTATGCTTCAATTCCTAGCAGGATGCTGCTGTGTCTGTTTCTCGGTGAGTCCAAGATACGGAGGAAAAGGGATAAAGGATTAGGCTCCATTGGTACTCTCAATAGATACTTTTATTAAATGCTGAGTATATCTATAAAATAGTAGGAATGTTATATATTATTTCCAAACCACTAGAAGGAAAAAAATATATGGAACAAAAATGAAATGTTTCAACAGAAAATGGAGAAATACAAAATAGAAAGCATAGGAAATAGGAGACATAAAACAAAGTGTTAAGAATAAAGCCAAACAGGTCATTAATTACAATAAATGCCACTTATTTTAACTATATATATATTTTTATAGGGAGTATTATGTATATATATGATATAAAATACTCCTTGCATTTACTAAATCAGATTAAGTAAATGCAAGGAGTATTATTTAATCTACAAAGAGAAATTCAACTGTATTTCAGTAAAAAAGGGATTAATATGTGAAATCACATGAAAGTAAGCAAACAAATTCAAATCGACTGAATTATTGTATTCACTGTCCTTAATATAATTGCAAATCAGAAATTTGAAAGGGTTAATCAACAAATACATACAGTGAAACTTATGAAAAGAGTATCATATACTACATTTTTCTTTGGGGAAGATAGCATTTATATTGCATATAAAGAGGTCTGGCAAAAAAAAAACAAAACAACAAACCTTAAAACTAGAGAAATTTTACTGTAGTTCCCTTGATCTTATCACACCTGTGCTAGTAAATATCAGTGAGGAAATACATTTAGGAAACTATCACAGGCTTTCATAGGAATTCCTTTGAATAGGAACTGTGGTTACAAGAACTATCCTCAGAATTTAGAACCAAATTTCATGACAAGCAAATGATTTGATATGTAAGTTCATTTTGATATAATCTAGTATTAGTCGTTTGCCCATGGCCAAGTGTATGGCATAATGGAAGTCACACGAGTTCCAGAAACATTCTAAGATGGCATCCTGGTTATACCACTTCCAGTTTGTGACCTTGGGTAAATTAGCTTTTCTGAGCCTCAGTTTCTTCACCTGTAAACGGGGTTAGTAACCACTTACCTAATAGGTTTTTATGGAATTAGATGAGCTAATGTATACAAAACAGGTAAAAGAGTATTTGACTCATAATAAGGGTGCCACAAATGGTACTGCATTCATATCTTAGGGCTGCCATAATGAAGTACCATAAATCGGGTGACTTAAACAATAGAAATTTATTGTTTCACGGTTCTGGAGGCTAAAAGTCCAAGATCGAGTTATCAGCAGAATTGTCTCCTTCTAAAAGGCTGTGAGGAAGAATGTTCCATACCCCTTTTTTTTGCTTGCCGATGCCCATTTTTTTTCTCTGCCTTCACATTGTTTTCTCTCTGAATATTTCTCTGTCCAATTTTCTCCTTTTTATAAGGATACCAGCCATACTAGATTAGGGCTTACCTTAATGAACTACTTCAACGTAATTACTTCTATAAAGATCCTTTCTCCAAATAAGGTCACATCCTGAAGTCCTAAGGCTTAAGACTTCAAAGTATGAACTTTGAAGAGACACAATCCAACCTGTAGCTGGTACCTTTCATTATTATTCTCTCTAAACGTTCCCACGAAATGGAAGAAATCATTGTTTTAAGTCAGGTCAGAACAGGCCAACATGGTATGAGAAAAGAGAAAGAGTACAGAGCTCTGAGACTCCTGCATAGGAAGATCAATTCTGCCCCTCCCCATCCCAACTCTGTCACCATCTCCCCTCTGCCCACAAAACAGTCTGCTTGGGACACCACAGAAACCAAGGAAAGCCACTGTAGATGAGAGTCCCTGCCTACTGCAGAACTCAGACCATTCCTCTTGAGTCATCTTGGTAAAGGTTGGCCCTAATTCTATTTGTATATGGCTCAACCTCAAACACCAGCTATAGATGAGTACTTTAATTTAAACTGGTGAGTGGCATTTGTGGTCATCTTCCCCTGGAGAAACCTGACACTGAAGTTTCTGGCAAAGAGACAACTATGAGTGTGTCTTTACTTAAAAGTTTTCCTTAGTTAGAGTGAATGAGTCCTCTCATGGAAGAAAGTTCATTTAGGGAATCTAGGCAATGGTAATATATAAAGATATATGTCATACAATTTGTTTAGAAATATGCCTATTGTGGCAAACTCTCAGCCACAAAATCATAGAGAATTAAAATGTTTTTCCTTGGACAAAGTACCCATCCACTATGAGAAGAAAATGGCCAACCTTGGTGCTATTGATGATAAACTCTCTCCCTCTTTATAAATAAGCTGAGAAATCCAGGGCAAAATCGCAAATTCACGCAATGAACTCAGACTGACTTAAATTTCAGATCTTCCCTGGTGGCCAACATATGAGCTGTCTGTATTCAGGGTGAAGCCTTTTTTTCCTTCTTTTCTTTGGCAAGAATACTGACTGTTGGATTATTTGCCTTGCATATTTTTAATACCTGAACCAGCTTATATAGAATATCTTTAAACAGATATGCATTTATCTTCAAAGAAAGAACTACTCACTTGCCTGGATAAATGAGAAAGGGATAGCTTAGCTCTCAACCCCTCCCAGTTTTTAGTAAAAATTACGAAGATTTTCTTTTTCCTGTTTTCACTTCATTGGTAGAATAAGGAAATGTATGGAGACCTCTCCCAAAATGGGACCTGTCAATGTGAGGGTTGCTAGAGTTTGCTGGAGTCTGGTTTGCTGTCCAAACACCAAAATACAGAATCAATTTCCCAGTATGTGTACCTCTTAGGTGTTACACAGACACAGAAGAGAATGACTGGAAAGAACAAAGAAGCTGGATTCACGTAGGCTCAGGTCTAAAGCTAACACTGTAATTTAATCAGCTGCACCCTTGGGCAAATTGCTTCACCTGTCTGAGCCTGTCTCCTCATTTCTAAAATAGTGTTTGGGGGAATAGAAACAGCTGTCAGGCTCCAAGAGCAAATCCTGCAGTAAGAAGGGAGAGAAAATGCTGTTCCTAAGGAGAGAGGTCTAGAGAGTGGGTAAGTTGACACTCTGCTGCTCAGAGATTTTTGTCAGGGGCAAAATGGGTGGGCCCTGAAGTGAGAGAGAGAAGGACATGACCATTTCCTGGCAGAGCTGTGTGCTGGAAGGCATGGCAGGCCCACTCACAAAACAGGTCCCATTTGATTCCTGCATTAACCCGAGGACAGGAGATGGTCATTCTCACCTCACAGAGGCTAAGTGAAGTTACGTAAATTATCCAAACCCACAGAACGTATGAGATGTGGAAACAGGAATTAAAATTGTGTCTGTTTGACTCCAAAACTTGTGGTTTTCCATCACACCAAACTACATTAAATAGTAATATCAATAATCATAATAACAATCTTATTCCTGCAGAATCCAAAGGGAAACTGCACCTCTGTCCCTTGGTTCATCTTCCTTAGCTCAGGCCTTGCTCATCTTCCCAGCATTGGCCCTCCTGCATGTTGCTGCTCTCTGTTGCCAGATAGATGCTCCTAACATTGAGTTTCGTCATCTTCCCAGCCTGACCTTTGCCCTTCCCAAACTCTTGACCAGAATTTCAAGTCTCTATTTTACCTTCACAATGACCTTCTCTATTTGACCTTCCTTCTTATTTGGCCCCTAATGCTGCCAACCAAGTCCTGATTCTGACAAGTTTTCTCTGGAAAAGTAAGAGAAGGAAGAAAAGACTTTGAACCAGAGAAACTTTTTTTTTTTTATCGTGTTCACTACATCCTCCTTGAGTCCTTAATTCCTTCAAGAGACTTTACATGAGCTTCCAGGCTGGGTTAGGGACCTGTTTATGAGTTCCCTAAATCCTCTCTTCCTATCCCTGTCAGAGCCCTTAGCAAACTTTGCTAAATTCCATTAGTTCATGTGCCTGGCTCTCCCCCCACCCCCAGAGTATTAGTGCTTGAGGGAAAATATATATCCTACCCATCATCAGTTTCTCGGCACTTTATATGGAATCTCACACATAGTATGTATTCAATCAATACTTGTTGAATAAAAGAGTGGATATCGAACAGAATTGAATGAACCAGTGGACAGTAACACAAGTAAGCTCCACAAACATTATAATTATACATTACCATTTATTCCCACAGATCCTTGATCTGGTAACAAATGAAGTTATTTTAAAATGACTTGTGGTGCTTGTGTTTTAAATAGTTTAAAGATAATCTAAATTTGAAGAGGATTTTGTGAATGGCAACACTCAGGAAGTTAGAAAACTGAGTTCAAAATTTTCATCCAACATTTATAATATTTTGGCCTTTTTGCCATGAAGCAAACAAAAGTCTGATTTGCTAATGATAATGTCCTTAGTTTAATTTGAAGAAATGTCCAGTTTCTTGTCATCTTAGTTCCTTCTCTCTTTCTACCATCTTAAAGCTTTTTATCACTGCCTGTTTTAGATATTCTCCAAATAATAGATACAACATTACCCAAAGTTTATTCAAACTTATCTGAACCTTTTGGGGCTAGAAATTAGGTGGGAACTGTTTTCTTCATGAGATTTCCAGTGCTTTTTGGCTTTGAAAGGCTGGAAATGCAACAAGAATAGCTTTTCTTGCGGTATTTTGGTTTCTACTCCCAACCAAAATCAGGAAGTGCAGAGATGCACAAAAATTAAAAGAAAGAGGAAAAAGTTAACTCAACTTTTTGAACCTTAAACAAGATTCAGGTTCAATTTCAGTTTAAGGCAAAGGTTCAACTAAGATCTTGTTTTATCCAAACCACTTGGCCCTTCCATTGAAGTAACTGGTAGGCTCACATATGGAATTCTTTTCCAATGTAAGGATAAAGGGAATTGCTGGTATGTAGAGTCATTTTGTCAACAGAATCTTCCGTGATATTATCATTGTGATGCTACAGTTCTACTGGACAGTAACTGCAGTGAAAGCACAGGGCCATACAAGTGCAATTTTTACTTCTCAGAACTCATCTTCTTTTAATACAATATTTTATAGGATAGGACTCCAATAAGATGAGCTTTGTGCAGCCTGAGTTTGCCATTTTACTCTGGGCACATAAAGAAAAAAGGAAGGTTACTTTGTTATGACTCTTGCCAACAAAAGTTGGCTTCTTCATGCATCTGATTGGTTAGTGAGTTGACCAGGAAGACAGAATTCTTGCCTACACATCAAGAGTTAGGGTGAAGGAGAGTTAAAAAGCGACTGATCAAATCATGCGGACAGTGAGTGTTTAATACCTTGAAATTGCATTTTATTTTTTAAGACTCTAAAGTTTTAGAGAGCACCAAATTCTATCCATATACAGCCAAGAACAGTAGGGATTTATGAATGGGAGAAAAACCAGGTTTGTTACAAACTGTGAGTGGATAAAAACAAGATTCAAGCCCTCAGGAATAATTGGTATCCCAAGAAGAGTCTTCAGGTTAGATTTATTAGCTGTTCTATTACTGGAGAACAACTTGACTACAGGAACCTATTTGCCTGATAAGTGCCAAAGGAAATAAGTAGAACTATTTTTCTCTTAGACTGTGTCTACATGAAAAAGAAGCTGGCCAAACAACAAGCCAAAGTGCTCAATTCACTTAAGAAACGTCCATTAAACCAGTTGCCTGGCACTGAATGCTAACTTCTCACTAGTTGCATTGGTGTCCCTTAGATGCTACCACAATCAAATGTCTCCACAGATTGACCTTTTAATAAGAAACAATTTGAAATTTAAACCTTCACTGGGTTTTGATACCCCTGCAAAAGGATGCTAATAAGAATGATTGCCTCAGTTATACAACAAACATTCGTAGCCTCTCAGGACAAATGCCTACTGAGCTTATTTTGTTTAAACATTTCCTGTATTTTGACCTTTATCGTAGTCCCAAAACATTTAAGCAACAGACATTTAAGGTAAGTTTTGATAATATCTTATCTTTTATGGCTTTGAATAAGGGATCTCTGTATACATCATTTTGTACAATACGCTAATAAACTGTCTGAAATCTATTTTCCAGGCTAAGATAAAAGGTGTTTGGTTGGATATATAGAGGGGTTGCTTTATCAAATAGCCCCAACATTGTGAGGGTACTTGCAGATAAAATTTGTAATGTTATTTTGAGAAATTTCTTATGATTTAATATGTTGAGAATATTTCAACAATCTTTAAAGTGCTATAAAAATGTAAAGTAGATTATTGGCATCTACCCTCTTTTATTTGAATATATCATAATAAGCTACCAAATCAAGTTTGAGAAAACCCCACAGCAGTGCCAGATTAGAAGACAAGAAGTGGTATAATTTTCTAGGGGGAAAAATGTTGGTATTGGTAGACAAGCAGAATCAGCCAATTGTCTCAAGTTATTACACAAAAATAAAGACCAATAGTTTGTCTCAGAAATATACAGTATCTTTGCACCAACCCTAATGCAGAGGGAGTACCAGGTAAGCAGAGGAAGTTCCTAAGGGCGTCTAAACAGTGGACAAATTGGGTGGACACTCTTCATTTCTTGATGACCTCAGGTCCATTCTATGCAGCTATGCCTTTAGACTTGCTTTAAATTTCTCTGATACTGTGTGGAAATGGAAAGTAGATCTTTTGTAGAACTGCTTTAAGTGCCAGGTTAAAAAGATGCCAGGCTTTTCAAGGAAAGTGGATTTCCCTTGTGTGTTCTGGCTTACAAAGTCTGTCTCTTTCATTTTAGGAATAAAATTGTCGCACCTTCTAAATAGCAGAATAAGCCAAACTCAACAAAGTCTTGTTTTTCTGTGAATGATCTTGACCAGTCCCCTGAGAAAGGGAGTTGGGTGGAGAATATAAATGTATAAAGAAGGAGAAAAACGATCAGCTCATATTATTGCAGTAAACATTTCATCTGTCCACTATCTGCCTCTGTTATAAAAGATTTTTTGATTCAAGATACAAAGTGCTGGCTGGTATAACAGAATCTTAGATGTCTCTCTATTCAGAATGGAAAGTGGAAAGAAACCACCAAGGGAATTTCCCCACCCATGTATATCGCAAAACTAACCAGAGACAATCCCTTTGAAGTAAAGAACATTTGAATTTCTTTAAACAATCGAACTTTGGGGGGATCCTGGAAACAGCCTTGCTCAGTTATATTGATGACTTCATGACACTGATATCTTCCTACTTAGAATAAGGCAAATCTAAAATACCTATCCACAAAGTATCAACTTTTATGCTTCACATTGTCATTCAAATATATATGAATACACACAAATATATATATACATTCTTGTATATGTATTTGTTATATACACATATTTTTGTACATGTATTTGTTATCATAATTGATCCATAGCTGTCTCTAAACGATTACCTGCCTTTACCAGGAAGGTGGCAAAATATGAGAAATTAATAAAGACTGAAGCCATAGAATTATATAAAACCTAATAAATCACCACAACTTGAAAATGAATACTTTCAATAATTAATGTTCTGCCATGTGAAATCAATATGTTCTTTTTTTAAAAGATTTTATTTATTTACTTGAGAGAGAGAGCAAGCAAGAGCATGACAGAAGGTGAGGGAGAAGCAGGCTCCCCGCTGAGCAAGGAGCCAGATGTGGGACTTGATCCCAGGACCCCAGGATCATGACCTAAGCTGAAGGCAGACGTTTAACTGGCTGAGCCACCCAAGAGACCCTGAAATCAATATGTCTTAATTTTTAAAACATTGTAATGGAAAGAATCAAATGATGACCTTTCTTTTGTTATTGATGTTAATCACCGTGTCCCACTGCCCCACAGCTATTCAGTGGTATTAGAATACAGAGAAGGAAATATTTCTAAGATGACTGTGTTGAAAGGTTGTAATGGAGTTTAATATAGTTTTGGAAGCTCAATTCCACTTATTTTGTCTGGTGCGTGTATGAGCCTAAGATCAGGTTACTGAGAAAGAAAAAAATACACTGTTCTTTTCAGTGCTGAAACAGAGAATGAATGTCAGCCAAAACATGAGGTGGGGATGAGGTGGCTGATGAGGGCAGTTGGTGTAGTCAGGAGAGATAACTTAAGATATTCTGGGATAGGGATATAGCAAATGGTTGATTTGCTGAGGCAGCCCTTCTCACCTCTGGGAAGACTCATTTTCAAAAATTCTGTCGATCCACATCCCACTGATGATTTTTCTCCTGAGGGCCCCTTTATCTTGTACGGGCCTCTCTTTCAACACTTTTCACACTGTGTTACCTACATTTGGGTTGTCTGTCTCATCATCACAACCGTGAACATCTCAAAAACCACATCAACTAAATATTTGTGTTCACCTCATTGTTTTTCACTTGTATGAATCCATTAAATTGAGAAATATTTTTTAAGAGAGTTATGATGCTTTAAAGGTAATGTGGCTTGTGGCTCAACAGAGCTGTTTCTCAAGTGGCAATTCATTGAAAAAAAAAAGACTATATCATGTATTTCTTGTTGATAGACCACTAACTGTCTGTCTCTATGGAATACATACTGAAAACATATTTGGTGAATAAAACTTAGTCCCATTTTAATATTTAATTATTGTAGAACAACTATTCTCAAAGTGTCATCTGGGTCCTCGGAGAGTCCCAAGATCCTTTCAGGGGTCTAACGGTTAAGAACTAATCTTGTGATAATACTAAGCCATGAATATGCTTTTTCACTAGGTTGACATTCGCACAATGTTGCAAAGGCAATGATGGATAAACTGCTTATGTTTGGTATTAAAGCCATGACATCAAACTGTATAAGTAGTTGTGTTGTTCACTCTCACACATTGGCAAAAACAAAAAACAAAAAACAAAAAAGGGCCAGTTTCACTTGAGAATGTCATCCATGAAGCAGTAAACATTTTAAACTTTATTAAATCAACTGCTTAGACTTTGCGATATTTGTTGAAATGGGAAGTGTTCATAAAGGCAGGTCTGCTGCATATCAAAGTATGAAGGTTGTCTCAAAGATAAACTCTTCTGTGATTTTTAAATTATGAGTGGAATTATCAGCTCTTCTTTACAGAACACTGTTTTCACTTAAAAGACCAATTTATAGACAAGCTATGACTATTCAGATTTGGGCATTTGGTTGATAATGTCTCCAAAAATGGAAAAAAAGAAAGAAGTAAGGCTGTCACAACAAGGAAAATGATGGATGGTTTTTTTGCCAACGAATTTTTTCCCACCACTGGTGCTTTCCAGCTTCCCTGTACTTGAAACTTCTCAGATGAAATAGGTCAAGTTATTAACAAATGTGATTTTTTTTTCACATCATGTAATAAAATGGGTCAATATTTGGAAGATCGGCAAAACTCAATAAACTGATTTTTTGCAAATGACCAATAAGTGATACAAGATCATGAATGTTTAAAAAAGCACAAGATGGGCCAGTTGATTTTAATGTAATGGAGGATGTTTTCATTGATAATGGTTCCAGATTCTAAATAACACTAAACTTTAAGAAACTAATTTCTTGTCCAGATTTGGTATAGTATCAATGAATATCCATAATTATCTGAAAAGTTTGTAAAGTGCTTTCCACTTTTCCAACTTCATATAACTCAATGAAACAATTTATTACAACAGATTGAATACAGAAGCAAATATAAGTATCCAGCTATCTTCTGTTAAACCAAAAATTAAACAAATTTACCATACTATAAAATAATGTCAATTTTCTCTCTAATGTTTTTTGTTTTAAAAAATTATTTTTAATTAAAAATGTTATTTGTATTACTATGTAATGAGTTTCTTATTGTTATTTTAAATGAAATAATAAATCTTTTTAACTTTCTCGGTTTTAGTTTCCAGGATGTTAAAAAGTCATATGACTTACATAAAGCAAAAGCACTGTGTGCTCCTCACTAATTTTAGCACATAAAAGTTTCCTGAAACCAAAAAGTTTGAGAACTGCTGCAATGTAGAAATGAGGGGACAGTTTTTATCTCTAAGAGAACAAGTAAATTGAGAATTACTTGCCTATAATTTATTGGTCAAAAATAACAAACACCTTGAAAAGTTGAAAAGTTATAAGAATGAAATTACAACATGTTAAATTCTGATTAGCACAAAGTTTTTAACATGAGACTTCTAATAAATCTTTAAAACATCTAATACAAGAAACCTTTCCTTAAATAAAAGTAACCAGGTATTCCATAAAAGTTCAAGAAATCCTCCTTAATTCTTTACTGTCACCAAATGGGTTTAGAAATTACTTCCTCTCTTTTTTTGTCATCTCATAAATTTTGCAAGTAAGCTTTCAGCTTTTAATCTTCATTTGCAAATTAGAAAAGCTTAAGCTATTGACTTTCAGAATACCAGTCTCCTTAGTATAAATACTGGTATTTCTTTTTTTTTTTAAATTTTATTATGTTATGTTAGTCACCATACAATACATCATTAGTTTTTGATGTGGTGATCCGCGATCCATTGTTTTCATATAACACCCAGTGCTCCATGCAGTACCTGCCCTCCTTAATACCCATCACCGGGCTAGCCCATCCCCCCACCCCCTTCCCCTCTAAAACCCTGTTTGTCTCTCAGAGTCCAGAGTCTCTCATGGTTCATCTCTCCCTCCGATTCCCACCCCCCCATTTGTCCCTTCCTTCTCCTAATGTCCTCCATGCTCTTCCTTATGTTCCACAAATAAGTGAAACCATATGATAATTGACTTTCTCTGCTTGACTTATTTCACTTAGCATAATCTCCTCCAGTCCCAGCCATGTTGATGTAAAGGTTGGATATTCACCCTTCCTGATGGCTGAGTAATATTCCATTGTATATATGGACCACATCTTCTTTATCCATTCATCTGTTGAAGGGCATCTCGGCTCTTTCCACAGTTTGGCTATTGCAGACGTTGCTGCTATGAACATTGGGGTGTATATGGCCCTTCTTTTCACTACATCTGCGTCTTTGGGGTAAATACCCAGGAGTGCAATTGCTGGGTCATAGGGTAGCTCTATTTTTAAATTTTTGAGGCACCTCCACACTGTTTTCCAAAGCAGCTGTACCAACTTGCATTCCCACCAGCAGTGTAAGAGGGTTCCCCTTTCTCCACAACCTCTCCAACATTTGTTGTTTCTTTCCCTGTCCATTTTTGCCATTCTAACTGGTGTAAGGTGGTATCTCAATGTGGTTTTGATTTGAATTTCCCTGAGGGCTAATGATGATGAACATTTTTTCATGTGTCTGTTAGCCATTTGTATGTCTTCTTCAGAGAAGTGTCTTCTCATATCTTCTGCCCACTTTTTGACTTGATTATTTGTTTTTTGGGTGTTGAGTTTGAGAAGTTCTTTATAGATATATCCATATCTTGGATACCAGCCCTTTATCTGTAGTGGCATTTGCAAATATCTTCTCCCATTCTGTGGGTTGCCTCTTTGTTTTGTTGACTGTTTCCTTTGCTGTGCAGAAGCTTTTTATCTTGATGAAGCCCCAAAAGTTCATTTTTGTTTTTGTTCCACTAGCTTTTGGAGATGTATCTTGAAAGAAGTTGCCATGGGCGTTGGCAAAGAGGTTACTGCCTAAGTTCTCCCCTAGGATTTTGATGGATTCCTGTCTCACATTGAGGTCTTTCATCCACTGAGTTTATCTTTGTGAATGGTGTTGGAGAATGGTTGAGTTTCATTCTTCTGCATGTGGCTGTCCAGTTTTCCCAGCACCATTTATTGAAGAGACTGTCTTTTTTCCATTGCATGGTTTTTCCTACTTTGTCAAAGATTATTTGACCATAGAGTTGAGGGTCCATATCTGGGTTCTCTATTCTGTTCCATTGGTCTATGTGTCTGTTTTTGTGCCAGTACCATGCTGTCCTGGTGATCACAGCTTCGTAATATAGCTTGAAATCGGGCAACGTGATGCCCCCAACTTTGTTGTTCTTTTTCAACATTTCCTTGGTGATTTGGGGTCTTTTCTGATTCCGTACAAATTTTAGGATTGTTTGTTACAGCACTTTGAAAAATGTCATTGGAATTTTGAACGGGATGGCATTGAAGGTATAGATTGCTCTGGGTAGCATAGACATTTTAACAATGTTTATTCTTCCGATCCATGAGCATGGAATATTTTTCCATCTTTTTGTGTCTTCTTCAATTTCTTTCATGAGTGCTCTGTATTTCCTAGAGTATATAGATCCTTCACCTCTTTGGTGAGGTTTATTCCGAGGTATCTTATGGTTTTGGGTTGTAAATTGTAAATGGAGTCGTTTCTCTAATTTCTCTTTCTACAGTTGCGTTGTTAGTGTGTAAGAAAGCAACTGATTTCTGTGCATTGATTTTGTATCCTGCCACATTACTGAATTGCTGTATGAGTTCTAGTAATTTGGGGGTGGAGTCTTTTGGGTTTTCCACATAAAGTATCATGTCGTCTGCGAAAAGAGAGAGTCTGACTTCTTCTTTGCCAATTTGAATACCTTTTATTTCTTTTTGTTGTCTGATTGCTGTTGCTAGGACTTCTAGTACTATATTGAACAATAATAGCGAGAGTGGGCATCCTTGACGTGTTCCTGATCTAAAGGGAAAGGCTCTCAGCTTTTCCCCATTGAGGATGATATTCGCTGTGGGTTTTTCATAGATGGATTTTATGAACCTGAGGAATGTTCCCTCCATCCCTATACTCTGAAGAGTTTTAATCAGGAAAGGATGTATTTTGTCAAATGCTTTTTCTGCATCAATTGAGAGGACCATATGGTTCTTCTCCCTCCTCTTAGTAATGTGTTTTATCACATTGATTGATTTGCAAATGTTGAACCACCCTTCCATCCCGGGGATAAATCCCACTTGGTCGTGGTGGATGATCCTTTTAATGTATTGTGGGATCCTATTAGCTAGGATTTTATTGAGGATTTTGGAATCCATATTCATCAGGGATATCGGTCTGAAATTCTCCTTTTTGATGGGGTCTTTGCCTGGTTTGGGGATTAAGGTAATGCTGGTCTCATAGAATGAGTTTGGAAGTTTTCCTTCTGTTTCTATTTTTTGAAACAGCTTCAGTAGAATAGGTATTATTTCTTCTTTGAATGTTTGGTAGAATTCCCCAGGGAATCCATCAGGCCCTGGACTCTTGTTTTTGGGGAGGTTTTTGATCACTGCTTCAAACTCGTTACTGGTTATTGGCCTATTCAGGTTGTCAATTTCTTCCTGTTTCAGTCTTGGCAGTTTATAGGTTTCAAGGAAGGCCTCCATTTCATTCAGATTGCTCAGTTTATTGGCTCCCCTTTCATTCATAATTTTATTAATTTGGGTCCTTTCTCTTTTCTTTTGGATAAGTCTGGCCAGTGGTTTATCGATCTTATTAATTCTTTCAAAGAACCAACTTCTAGTTTTGTTGATCTGACCTATGAAATTCATTGTTTCTGGTTTCTAATTCATTGATTTCGGCTCTAATTTTAATTATTTCTCTTCTAATGCATGGCTTAGGCATCGTTTGTTGCTTTTTCTCTAGTTCTTTAAGGTGTAGAGTTAGTTGGTGAATTCGGGATTTTTCTACTTTTTTGAGTGAGACTTGGATATTTCCCCCTTAGGACCACCTTTGCAGTACCCCATAGGTTTTTGGACCAATGTGTTTTCATTCTCATTGATTTCCATGAATTATTTAAGTTCTTCTTTGATTTCCTGGTTGACCCAAACATTCTTGAGCAGAGTGATCTTTAGCTTCCAAGTGTTTGAATTTCTGCCAAATTTTTTCTTGTGATTGCATTCCAGTTTTAAAGCATTGTGGTCTGAGAATATGCAGGGAATAATCTCAATCTTTTGGTATCAGTTGAGACCTGATTTGTGATCCAGTATGTGGTCTATTCTGGAGAAAGTTCTATGTGCACTCAAGAAGAATGAATATTCTGTTGTTTTAGGGTGGAATGTTCTGTAAATATCTATGAGGTCTATCTGGTCCAGTGTATCATTCAAAGCTCTTGTTTCCTTGTTGATTTTCTGCTTAGATGATCTGTCCATTCTGAGTGGAGTATTGAGGTCTCCTACAATTAATGTATTGTTATCAATATGACTCTTTATTTTGGTTAACAGTTGGCTTATGTAGATGGCTGCTCCCATGTTGGGGGCATAGATATTTACCATTGTTAGATCTTCTTGTTGGATAGACCCTTTAAGAATGATATAGTGTCCTTCTGTGTCTCTAATTACAGACTTTAGTTTAAAATCTAATTTGTCTGATATAAGAACTCCTACCCCAGCCTTCTTTTGAGGTCTGCTGGCATGGAAGATGGATCTCTGTCCTTTCACTTTCAATCTGGATGTATCTTTAGGTTCAAAATGAGTCTCTTGTAGGCAGCATATGGATGGGTCCTGTCTTTTTATCCAATCTGCAACCCTATGCCGTTTTATGGGAGCATTTAGGCCATTCACGTTGAGAGTGATTATTGAAAGATATGAATTAATTGTCATCATGTTGCCTGTGAAGACATTGTTTTTATAGAGTGTCCCTGTAAATTTCTGTTGTATATCACTCTTGGGGTCTTTCTCCTTTTATAGAACCCCCCCTTAATATTTCTTGCAGGGCCGGCTTAATGGTCACATATTCTTTCAGTTTCTGCCAGTCGTGGAAGGTCCGCATCTCTCCATCCATTCTAAATGACAGCCTTGCCGGATAAAGTATTCTTGGCTGCATGTTCTTCTCATTTAGTACCCTGAATATGTCTTGCCAGGCCTTTCTGGCTTGCCAGGTCTCTGTGGATAGGTCTGACATTATTCCGATGTTCCTCCCTCTGTATGTAAGGAATCTCTTCCCCCTAACTGCCCTTAAGATGATTTCCTTGGTTCTAAGATTTGCAAGTTTTACTATTACATGCCGGGGTGTTGGCCTGTTTTCCTTGATCTTGGCAGGGGTCCTGTCTGCCTCTAGGATGCAAATGTTTGTTTCATTCCCCAGATTAGGGAAGTTCTCAGCTACGATTTGCTCAAATACGTCTTCTAGCCCTCTCTCTCTCTCTCCACTCCCTCCGGGATTCCAATTATTCTGAATTGGAACGCTTCATGGTGTCACTTATTTCTCTGATTCTATTTTCATGGATTCTGAGTTATTTTTCCCTGGCCTCTTCTTTTCCCTTTTTATCTATTATATTGTCTTCCAGGTCGCTTATTCGTTCTTCTGCCTCAGTTACCTTAGCTGTTAGATTATCTAGATTGGATTGAATCTCATTGATAGCATTTTTAAGTTCTGCCAATTCAGCTTACATTTCTGCCCTTAGAGACTCTATGTTGCCATTAATTGATTTCTCCATTCTAGCCATTGTCTTCACAATTGCTACCCTGATTTCCATCTCCAACCTCTTGGTTATATCTGCATCCATTTGTAAATCTGCAGCATAAGTCATGATCTCTGAGTCTTTTCTATTTTGGGGGTTCCTCCTCCTAGTCATTCTGTTGATGGGTGTTTGAGGGAATGTATAGAGTCCAAATTATTGACCAGAACCCAACAAGATGCACCTGTTTTCTTGGGACCTTAGGGTTGTGGGCCTCTTGTGTTCCCAGCCTGTCTTCTGGGGGAGGGGCCTGACGCGCTGTTACTCAGGCAACCCTGTTTGTGTGGAGTTGCCCTGCCCCTCTGTGGCAGGGGATGGGCTCCGCAGGAATCAGTTTTGGGGGCTTTTGTTCTCTGGTGGCTTTCCCTGGCAGCTTTCTGCATCTCTTCCGCAAGTCAGAGCAGAAGAGACCATTTCCAACCCTCTGCCTCAGAGCAGAGAGACCGCAGTCTGTTCTTCAGTGAGCTCTCCAGGCCACACCGTCTCTCCGTTTCTGTCCGTGCTGCTATAAACTCAGCGTCCTGGGTTGTGTGCCCCTCCGCAGCGCCCCCAGTCCTGCCTCCATGTTGGGGCATGTCTCTGCCCTTTGTGCTTCTAAAACCGCCAGATGCTCCCAGTTCGCAGGTGCGACCCCGTCACTCCGGGTTTCTGCCCCTGGGGCTGCCCTAAATTCCTTTCCCCACTGCTACGGGTCTGCGAGTCTGTGCCCTGTCCCCAGCGTGTGAGGCTGTCACTCACCAGCGGTGTAGGATCCCCACAGCCAGGCTCCCTCCCGCTGCCATTTATCCTCCGATATCTGCCCACAGAATCATGGCTCCCTGCTTGGTACCTCAAAACCAGCTGCCTGTGATATTCTGTTTGTAGAGATCCAGATCTTCTTACACCTCAGGCTGGTTTCGTGGGTGCTCAGAGTGGTCTGGTAGATATCCTGCTCAATTCCAGGGACCAGTTGAAGTAGGGTCCCCTACTCCTCCGCCATCTTTCCTCCCAGCCAATACTGGTATTTCTTCAGACTTTATCATTTCTTCCCTTCCTTGTTCATTCCAAAACTATTAATTGAGCAACTAGTCTCAACTGAGCAACATGCAAAAAGCTAGTAATGACAGAAACCACAGGATTGCAAGAACCATATAATGGTTAGCAAAGAATATGCACAAAGATGCATAAGATATTGCCTTCACACTTGAAAATTTTTCTGGGCATAACTTGAATACTAATTCATTTTACTATTGTATTCAGGTTTTCCCAAATGATTGCCTCACCCTTGAAAACCTCAATATGATGCGATGGAAAGTCTTGGGGGGAGTTCATCAAGGAAGACAGAGTTCTGTGCCACTGACAGATGGGCACAACCCCCTTCCCTTGCACCTACACTTGATCACCTCCACTGGTTCTCTACCTATGTAGGCAGTAGTGAATGGTCCACTATGACTGGGAAGAGAAAATATAGGGATTCCATTTCCATACCTCAAATTTGTACTTATTTTAAGTCAATATGTAGTGTGAGTTATTCTAGCTAAAACAACTTACAGACTTAGTTTTTGGCAATACTTGTACATACCTGGAGAACACTGCCTCAAAGCCAAAATGCTGAAAAAGTCATAGTGCATTTCAGGCACACTCTGTTTCATATGGCACCAATAACAAATACTGTTGGAAAGCATTTTCAAAGATTCCAGATTCTCTTAAGAACTCCAAGTCTAATTACCAAGCAAGCTGGAAGGTCTAGAAATATTTATAGATATTTACTTATGACATCATAATTTCCAGCTAATTATGGAATAATTACACAGAGCCTTTTGCTTTTGTACCTGGAAAATGAAATGAACATGGTAACTACTGCATGTGTTGGTGGGCAATGCGATGTGTATAGAGTGAAGAAGCATTGCCTTTGCATTTCTCCTTCTTCTTTTTTTTTTTTTCTAAAAGACAACTCATGGCCAAAGAGTCCTCTTTTTCCATGCAGAATCCTGTGCATAATCTACATGAATCTCTTATGCAGAATCCTGTGCATAATCTACATGAATCTCTTATGCAGAATCCTGTGCATAATCTATGTGATGCCCTTTTTCTGCTTCTCCCTGAGTGTTCAATCCCACCACACCCACACAGAAACTTCTGCCTAGTTTCAGCGCCCCTATCTGCTCCTACTACCACCAAGGAACACTGTTGTTCACCATAACCCAGAAGCAGCAGTGGTATCCCAGGGCACACACAAGGAAAGGCAAGAGTCAACCAGCCATGAGCACAGACCATCATGACTCCCAGGAATCACCCATAATGTGTCAATCATCAATAGATAGAAGTCAATAGGATTCTTCTCGGATTCTTGGCAGAAATATTACTGTCAGTATCTTCCAGCTCCTCTCTGAAAATGGCTTGGTTATTTTAAGAAAAGTAAATCTGAATGGATATGGAAGTGTAGTTCTGGCATTGGGCACCAGCAAGACATTTCTCTTCTTCAGGGAACATGGGACACTGGTAGAACAAGCTTGGGACTGGGATTTAGACAGAGATGGAGTCAAATCTTAGGGGCATGAGGTTGGGAAATGTATTTAACCTCTCTGAATTTCAATGTTCTCATCTGTAAAATGAGAATTAATTTATCTAGGAGTAAATGAGTGAATAGGTAGTGATTCCTTTAGTTTCTTTCCCTTTCTTTTTGGGTGTTAGTTCTGTGCCAGCTCTAACCAAACACTCCAAGAGTACAGTACATTCCCTGACATCTCCTTTCTGCCATTCCAGAGGGCCCTGCCATTGTAAGAATCCAATAAAATTTTAAAAATTATTTAAATACTTTATGCCGGAAGTGTTTCTGTATTTTTAATATAAGGAATTACCCTACTCCAGTTGGACTTAATTCAACAAATAGTTATTGAAGACCTACTAGGCATAAGGTATCAAGCTCAAGCTCAATGAGGAAAACACAGTGCTTGCGCTTTAGAAACATATGAGAGGAAGTTGCTACTCAGCATGTCCACAAACCATAGTAATATGTGATGGGACAAAGAAGTGCCTCAAGGGGTGTGCACCTGGTGTTTGAGGAGTTCATAGCAAAGCAGATGCCCAAGAACGTATCTTCAAGTAGCCCTTCCACTGGGAAGTGAGTGCCTTGAAAAGTTTCCATCTGCTGTGAACACATAGAGAGTGAGGACTCCTGGAGACTTTAGAAAACACTTCATTCAAAGAGGGGCTCTGAAAGTTGGTAAATGTGGCCGAATCTCTCTCACCTCTGCCTGCATTGTTAGCACTCAGCAAATGTGTGCCAAACCTGCCTTAGAACGTTCAGGCACATTAACACAATGCTGTAGACTTTTATCCTCTCCTGGAGTCAAAAAAAAAGTTTGCCTTCAGTTGAATTTAGAAAAAAAAAAATGGTAAATCTATATCACTCCATAAACAGTACAGCACAAAGTCTGTTGCAATTCTGTGCAATTTTCTGTAATCATGTATACTTAAGTGAAATTTACATTATCATTACGGCTGCACCATGGAAATGATTCTTTTAGCCTACAGCTATTAGAACCACCCTGGTGCCAGGACCAAGTTGTCAGCACCGGGGGAAGCAATTGCATCGGGTTTCTTTTTACACCGACACACACGGCTCCTATTAGTGCGTTTGCCTCTTATTTTGTTTTTTGTTTTTTTTCCCCCCAACTCATGCAGTTTGCCTCTTCGGGTGGAAATGAAAACAATTTCAAGAATGAAAAGTTTCAGTTTGTAGCTAAAAATATCCCCAATCATCAGCAGGGGAGGTAATTCCTCAGCCACTTGCAACAAAGATGACCCCTTTGCCAGGCTTGGTCTACAGCAGGAGGTGTCTACTCATGGGCTCCTTCTACATGGGCTCAAAAATAAACAGCCGGCTCCTCTGGCTGGCCTCCCTCCTTGAATGGAGGCAGGGAAAGTTCTGTACAAGGAAATCTTTCCCGTCAAGCCAGGGGCCAATCCTAACCGAGGCATCTAATGTATATTAGACATTTATAGATTTTCATAACAGGTGCTCAAGTGAACCAATTTAGTATCTTTCAATCCTGAAGATTCAGCACATTGGGAGTATTCATATTACAAAGGTGAAGCAGTGCATCCAGTTATTTTCTTTTTTTTTTTTTTTTTAAGATTTTATTTATTTATTTGAGAGAGAGAGAATGAGAGATAGAGAGCACGAGAGGGAAGAGGGTCAGAGGGAGAATCAGACTCCCTGCTGAGCAGGGAGCCCGATGTGGGACTCGATCCCGGGACTCCAGGATCATGACCTGAGCCGAAGGCAGTCGCTTAACCAACTGAGCCACCCAGGCGCCCCTACATCCAGTTATTTTCTAAAAAATAAAATCAAAGTCTTTTTCTCTCTAAGCCTCTACCTTGAATATACATCATTCCCCAGGTCACAGGAATATATTACCATATTATGAGGCACCAAGTAAGCAAAAACTTGGAAAATAAACGCCAAGTCCAGGAAACGTCTTACTTAAAATTCTCTCCTATCTTTAAGGCTGACGGTAAAACTTACACAGCTGAACCAGCACTCTGAAAAATTGAAACCACATGGTGTCCTTACCCTAGGTACTACCAGTGTATGAGAAGGAAACATGCCAAATTTGCTTTTACAAATAGAGAAATTGAGGCAAAACGCCATAAGGAACTGATGGAAAAGTTAGAGTTATGACCCAGGGATCTCTCTTCTTAATCTCTTCAAGCTGATAGCTTACTCGACTTCCCCAGAGCAGAGGTAGAGAGCCCAAAATTTTAAGTCATGTATTCAGATGGGCACAACCTTAACTTTATTTATTTATTTATTTTTTTGCAAAGCGATATGATATCTACTTTGAATCCTCATTGTGTTCCGTGTAAAGAAATGTAATCTTGATCAATTTCAGGTAAATCCAGTAAGATACGATTTATTGGTGGTAAATTCAAATTTTCCCCATGACTCCTCCTCCCCAGAATGGCACCCACGTTCCTGGGGTATTTCAGGTTGTGTCAATGGAGTTTGGGCAGGGCAAAGAGAGGCATCCATTATCTGATGATATGCTCATTATTGAATCTACTGTACATTATGGTACATTACTGCCTCCTCACTATTGTTCTTCCTCCATTTTTGCATCCACTGAGATGCCTCATATCCCCTCCGGTGAGAGTATTCCTTTTTTAAAAATTTTTTTAAAGATTTTATTTATTGATTTGACAGAGAGCGAGCGAGCGAGGGAACACAGGCAGGGGGAGTGGGAGAGGGAGAAGCAGGCCTCCCGCCGAGCGGGGAGCCCGATGCGGGGCTCGATCCCAGGACCCTGGGACCCATGACCTGGGCCGAAGTCAGACGCTTAACCAACTGAGCCACCCAGGCGCCCGGAGAGTAGTCCCTTATCCTGACCTCCCTCACGAAGAGACCCTCCAGATCTTCCAGTTTCAGCATCACATCTGACCATTTACTATGGTCAAATATATAATGCATCCTTGAGGGAGTGTGCAGGACTCTGAGAGGATACCTGTCTCCGTTAGACTCACCCCAAAGCCATTTCACTTTTTCTCTCCCACGCCATGATGAAGCTTACCCACCCCCACTCCTGGAGGTTACTTTGGGAAGCGGGGAGGGCCTAACAGGATGAAAGTCTGGCTGAGAGATCTGCATAAGGACCTTAATATCTTTCTTCTAGTTCAGCTCTTCTTCCCATTACCAAAACTGAAGGATCTTAATCTGATCAGCTGAATTGGCAAAAGAAATGAGGAGAGCTTGCTCTGCTCAAACACGTATTCTCAGATATTTTAATTAATACTTCATAATATTGTCCTACCTCAGTAAGGTAGGTTTAAGATAATGAAAATAAAACCAAATGCTTACTCTTCTCCCTTTCCTCAACTAATGTCATAAAACTATAGAAAAATGTGGAGACCAGATAAGAACACTGGACTGGAGATGATTAAGAATTTTGGAGAGTATTATTTTTATTTGAAAGACACCCCCTCTATACTATCTTAGTGTTTTTTTTTTCTTAACTTTCTTTTCTTCTTTCCTTCCTTCCTATTCTTTTTTTTTTTTTAACAAACTGTATTACAAATAGGCGTTATATTTGACAGTGACTGGTCTAGGTGCCACTCCACAATCTCACAGCCCTTCACCTGGTTGAGCTTTCTTGTGATTGCTCCTCACAAGCTTGCCCTCTCTCCCCTCCATTCTGATTATTATCCTCACTTGCTTTTCCTGTATCTCATTTTCCCTTTATCTCAATCTTTTCACTTCATAGAGGATGTTGATATCTATTTGGTACTAAGGGATAAATGGGTGATTTCTGGACCCCATCAGGCACCCTGAGCATGAGGGGACTTATATCTTAGATATACCTCTGATCCTTTTGTGGAACACTCCTGAACCTCAGCAAACTAATTAGGAATATCTGATCCAGTCAAATCCTCAATATTCATCAAAATGTTGCTCTTCTCACACGTCAACCATGAAGCACTGATAAACTCTTCTGTCCTATTATGATCTCTTAGGAAACGATACGAAGATCTTCCATGACACCTCATTGAATCCTTGGTCCTCCTTATCCTATTACCTATTTGAAGTGTGTTCATGTTCTTTTTAAATGTATTTTAAGTCTCTTGAGGATAAAGATCATGTTTTCTAGAACTGGGACCATGTCCAAAGCACTCTAATTCAAGGTTAGAAACACTGTATATGCTCAAAAATGATGAAGGAAAATAATAATGCCTCCTTAAAGGAACATGAGCAGAGTGGTATAATCAGAATTCAGACCCCTCTCCTATGACTTTACTGACTGGACAGATTTTCAGAAGTCAAACTGAACATCCTGAGAATCAAATAAGATGATAGCATCTGGTAAGCCTTCAAAGCAACACGTTGAATGAACGAAGAGATTTCCATAATAGGATGTAAAAGCTGACAAAGAATGTGTCATGTGAGAAATGAAGCAGAAATATGAAAGAGACAGAATAGCCAGAATCTTCAGAGGCCAGAGGCATGTGATACTTCCACAGCATACTATGGAAACGGCAGGTGATTCCACATAACTGGAGGTGAGAGGACAAAGTGACAGAGGAGACTTCCACTTCTGATCAAAATGGACTAACGGAAACCAGATATATCCGCCTGCCTGGAAAAAAAAAAAAAATACTGGGCTAAATATATGGAACAATACTTGCAAACATGGTGTGGGCCTCAGGTAATGAAGGACAATGATCCCAAAGAATTGGGAAATGAATCAATACTATTTTTTTTTCCTGAGCTTAGTGCCTTTGATGAGTTTATATGCCTCCGAGCAGGCAAAAAGACCACTAGCAGAGTCCAGCACATTCTCTTGAGTTGAGGACACAGAATTGAGAGTCTGAAGGAACCAAGATGGGCTAGAATTAGCAAGCTGGAGTACTGGAGAGGCAAGTGCTACGTTGAAGAAGAATTCAAAAGGTCTGTAGAGGGTCCTGCTTGTGTATTCTGCAGTGTACTGACCACCACACTTATGTAAGAAAATAACTCCAAGCCAGGGAAAGAACCACCCAAAACGGATTAAAGGGAATAGTACCCGGCACTCACTTAGGCCCAGGAATATTGCTTGTTTCCACAAGCCAGACAGAAAAATCTCACAATTCATAGGGCATTAGTTAAGAGTACTCAGAAGGGTCTTGCCTTAAGAGTGGAGAATAATTTGACACAGACTAAGTAGCACTCTGTTCCCACCTAAAAATTCTTAAAAAAGCAAAACCAAGAGGATCAGATGGTTTCCAAGTAACATAACTGCATCCCACAACAAAGCTCAAGAACAAAGGTAAAATTCAACATGTCTGGCATCCAATCAAAAATTATTCCCATGCAGAAGAATTCCAAACAATTTATATAGATACTCTACCTTCAAGGAGTGGGAAACACAGCTTTCCTTCTACTTAAACATGGGCTATGCATAGTGACTTCCTTCAAAAAAGTACATTATGGAAAGGAGGGAGAAATATAGCTTTACAGTGGACAGATCTGGCAAATGTTACCTCAGCCAGGTGATCAAGGTTAACATCAACAGTGCTAAGTGATGTTGATAATATGTGTCCTTGATATGATGTGATGAGAATGGCAGTTCTCCCCTCAAAGAGACATAATCCCAGCCTAATTGTGATTTAAAAAAAAAAATCAGACAAATAATTGAAGGCCATTCTACAAAATACCTTACCAATACTCCTCAACACTGTCAAGGTCACTGGAAATAGGAAAAGCCAGAAATGATCACAGCCAAGAGGAGCCTAAGAACACATGAGTGTTAACTGTAATCCTGGATGGGATCCTGGGACAGAAAAGACGCTGGGTAGAAAAATAAAGAAATATGGGGGCGCCTGGGTAGCTCAGTCGGTTAAGGGTCTGACTCTTGATTTTGGCTCAGGTCCTCAGGTCATGAGGGTCATGAGAGCATTGCGCTCCAGGCTCAGTGGGGAGTCTGCTTGCCATTCTTTCCTTCTGTCCCTTATTCCCATAAAGATGGATTTAGTTAATAATAATGTATCAGTATTGGTCATCAATGATCATAAATGTGCCAAACTGACATAAGATGTTAATAGTGGGGGTAAATTTGGCATGGGGTATATGGGAACTCTCTGCAGTATCCTCACACTTTTTCTGTAACTCTACAACAGTGCTAAAGTGGAAAGTTTATTTAAAATAGAATATAGTTAAAAAAAAACCCAAAAAAACAAAACTTACCAGGCAGTGCAGGAAACATGACCCTTAACCTCAACAAGGAGAAAAACAAACCAATTAGAGCTGCTACTGATGTTGTTATGAATAGAAAAGAATATTAAAATGATTATAACGGAATTCCATATGTTAAAAAAATAGAGACATAAAATAAAAATAAATAAATAAAAAGTCCTCAAATTTCCACAGTTGAAAACTATAATGTCTGAGATGAAAAATACACTGGATAGGATTAATGGCAGATTAGATGTTGCCAAAAATAATCACTTAACTTGAAGACATAACAATAGAAATAGAAACTATACTGAAAAAAACAGAGAGAGAAAAAAGAATTTTTAAAAAATGAAACAAAGTATCAGTGAGCTGCGAGGTAACTTCAACTAACCTAAAATACATGTCATTGGGGTTCCCATGGAAAGGGGGGGAATATTTGAAAGAATAATGGCTGAATTTTTTCTAACGTTGATGGGAAATATAATCCCATAGATTTAGAAAACTCAGCAAGGGCCAAGCACAAAAAGCATACAGAAAACTACACTAAGGGACACTGTGAGCAAACTGCTGAAACCCAATGATAAAATCTTAAAAATAGCCAGAGAGAAAAGATACATTATGTACTGGAAAAATAAAGATAATGATGACAGAAGATTTCTAACCAGAGGGAAGACAGTGAGCAACATCTTTAAAATATTGACAGAAAAAACAAACAAACTCTATCAACCTAGAACTCTACACTCAGTGAATATCTTTCAGAAATAAAAACACAGTACTTTTTTTAGATAACAAAAGCTGAGAGCATTCATTACAAGACAACCTGTATTATAGAGATGTTAAAGGACATTCTTCTGGCAAAAGAAATAGGATACCAGACTTGGACTTACATAAAGACGTGAAAATTCCCAAATATGGTTAAAATGAATATAAATACTTTAAACACATTTTCCCTATTTTTAGTCATCCTAATGGATAATTCACTAGGAGTGATATAGGAGAAAGGGTAGATATTTAGGTCAATGAAACAGAGAAGAAACTCCAGGCATATCGCCCCCAAGCTGGAGACCCAGGAATGCGAGTCGTCAACCAATGATGTTGAACATCTCCTCATGTGCTTTTTACCATCTTGTATTTTCTTTGGTGAAGTGCCCACTCATATTTTTTGCCCATATTTTTATTGGGTTGTTCATTTTCTTAATGTTGATGTTGAAAGTTCTTTATATATTCTGAATACAAATCCTTTATCAGATATGTACTTTGCACACATTCTCTTCCAGCCTGTGGCTCATCTTTTCAATCTTAACTCGAAGGCACAGCAATAGAAATAGAGACTATTTATCTATTCAGTGTCTTTCAAAGAGCAGTCATTCTTAATTTTGATGAAGTCAAAAAAAATTTTTTTTTTTAAATCAGGTAGATCAGTTAATTAGTCCTTGTTACTCTGTCTTGGCTGGGATAGGTAGTCCTTCCTGCCTTTTTTTAAGTTCCACGCATCTGTCCTAGTTGGAACTTAAGAAATTAATCCAACTTCTTTATATTACAAATGAGAAAAACTGAAGCCCATTTTTTTTCAACAGGCATTTACTGGACACTTTTTAAGGACTTGAGATACATGTGAGCATGTACTGGAAATTAACAGGGTAGTCTCTCTGGTGTGGGATCTGAGCAACCTAGCAAATTGACAGGCAATTCTGACATAGCCTTTCTAGGTCCAGAGAAGATACAGGTCCATGATCCCAAGTTCAGATGAAATTAAGAGAAAGAAGCAGGAATGAGAGAGAGAAATAACTGCTTTGTAACCAGAAGAACTCATTAGAGAATGAACATCAGCTTTAGACCTAATGAGCTGTGACACTTCACCCATCACAGGGAGTGCGGGACACCAGCAGACCTCTACACACAGGAGCAGAATCTGCTCTACTAGCTGAGCTCACTTTTGAAAGAAAGCAGACTCAAAGGCACCCTCTCAGCAGGCAAGAAGTTCCCAAACCAAATACAGAAGAGACTGAGCCAGGTATTTTCGGTTTCTTCTCCCAAACTCAGAAAATCTGGGGAAGGAAGAGTGAGAAGACGGAGAAAGGTCACTAGAGTTCCCGAAGCAGAGTTGTTTTCTACCGAGCACTATGAGCAGTGGGAGATAAGTGCTCTCCCAAACACCCATCATTTTCCATATCTATTGGATGTCTCTCAAATTCCAAACCTCTTGTCAAAACCATTTAAGCTCCATGACTTCTACTATCATCCTACTACTCACATATGTGAAACAACATGTAGGATGGCAAACAGCATCCTTGTGTAACTAATTAAGAAAAATTAAAGAAAAGCAAAGAATATAACCATCTTATTATAGAAAATGTGGACTTTTTAAAATTTTTTTAAAAGATTTTATTTATTTATTGAGAGAGAGAGTGAGAGAGAGTGTGAGCACGAGCAGGAGGAGCAAAGGGAAAGGGAGAAGCAGGTTCCCCACTGAGCAGGGAGCCTGATGTGGGGCTCGATGCCAGGACCCTGAGATCATGACCTGAGCCTAAAGCAGATGCTTAACCAACTGAGCCACCCAGGTGCCCTGAAAATGTGGCCTTTTTATAAAACTAATATTTTCCCAAAACTTATAACAGTGTCTAGCACATAGTAAGTGTTCAATAAATGTCTGTTAGTGGAATGTGGAAATAATTAGTGTAAACTCACAGGATAATGGTCTAACACTAGACTGGTGCCAAAGATTTCAAAAAAAAAAGTGCAAAATAATTCAAGTAATAGACATTCAAAAATATTGACTTGTACTATAGGATCAAAACTAGGTGGAGAGCATAGATTTTAGGCCCCAGGCTTAAATTCTGGTGCTTTCTTGCACAGGTTGCTATGACCCTCTGAGCCCAAGTCCTCTATTCTGTAAATTAGGAACAATAATATTATCTACTCCAAGGTGATTTTCTGAAAGTAAGTGAAATAATCCATTTCAAGTGCCTAACCCAATGTCTAACACATAGTTACTCAGTAAATATTAGCTTAGGTCATAGAACAAGGGTATTAACCAGTCGAGCAAGACAATAGAGATCTCTTGATTGCTGATCAACAAAATAGAAGAATTGTGACCCCATTGCCTCCGTCACAGTTTGCAAAGAAGATCAAATGAAAGAGCTTCGGGAAAGAACTATACGGATACAAGATACAAGATACCAGTAGACCATGTCTTTTCAGGCTCCCACTGCTCTTCGTTAACTGATGACCCTAATAAAGATGTAGAAAACCAGGAATCTTTGGGTGAGATCAGTGTTTTATAGGCCAAGAAGCTTTCCTGAGCCCATCTGCAAAGCTGCTGACAACCTTTTTATTGGTGAGGGTTGTGCCTCTTAACTAGGCTGTCATCATTTCTTTTCTCAACCTGGGCGTGGGGGTGCAATGGGGAGCCACCGTTGAGAGACAGCCTCTCTGGGTGGTCTGTCTGTTGCTGCTCAGGCTGATGTTGCTGTCATTTCTTCAGTAATCATCTCTTTGGCTTTTCTATGCCTTTGACTTCTCTTGCATTCATTGACCTCTCTCGCAGAGTATACAGTTATTAAACTATGTTAGCTCCAAATATTGATAGTCAAATGATTTTGAGGGAAGAAAACCTATCTACAAAGCACAACTTCCCTGATTTAGCATATAAATACACACACACACACACATACACACACACAGATATAAATAAATATATATGCTATATGCTATGGATATAGCATAATATATATATATAAAGAGCAAAACATTTTCTTTTATAGATGTGTGAAAAGGAAGAAGAGTGTTATTTCAGTACAGTGAATTGCTTGATAAACTTTGCACTCTTAAAACAACTCTGTGACTTAATGTTATAATTTAAGATTCTGACACTGAAAATTGCAACATACTCGTAATTCCTCTCAACGTGGATCATCGCAATCTGAACTGTTTTATTTACTTACAGTTAACCCATCTCTGTTTATGGCAATTCTCCTGCCCACAGCTACACCATGTTCTAAGTTGTAAATAATAGAACTAAGTAGAAAATAAGATGCATTAACAGAGGTTTTGAATACAATAGACATTCATCAGTTTCATGTGGCTTAAATTCTCTGTCTTAATTAAGGCTTTCCTGGTTGGCAGTTTCCAAAACTCACATCATGTTATTTTAAGAGGCAAATACTCACAGATTAGGGTGACCATCAATCCCAATTTGTCTGGAATTTAGGGATTTCCCAGAATTCATGGCTTTTGTGCTAAAATTGGGACAGCGGCTGGAAAATTGAGATGGTTGATCACTATAGCACAGGTGTTGCTAGGGTGAAATATATCGGAAAGATGTTTGGGTACCTATGGAATTCAAGGACAGGAAATAGACTGGCTCCTTAAGAATCTAAAATAAGAAACCAGATATTCATCTGCAGGCACAGAGCTAGTCTTTCTTTCTCTACTTTGTCTGTATACTCCAGTTCTCTCTGAATGTATGTTGTATTCTCCCTCCTTTCATTCTCTCTTACTCTTTTACCTTAGTAAAAAGATACAAGGATGTAACTCAGTGAAATTTAGGTGTCCATATCCCTATTACATATAATCTTCAAGAATCTCAAGCAAGAGAATGTTCTAATGTCTTTCCAGGAATGTTGTTTAACCAATGACTAGAATCCTAAAAATGCTCCTATTATCTCAGAGGGCATAGGTCACAATCTAAAATTGTACTTCAATGATCATATTGTTAATTGATCATATGGTTTGAGGAAAGGCTGCACAATATTATGGAGGTAACTTCTTCCAGCTCAGTGAATTCCTAGGAGCCCTTAAAGGGAAATACTTCTGTCTTCTGACAGCATATTTTAATCCTTTGTTATAGTTCTCTTGAATATGTTAAATGTTAGACTCGGCTCAGCCTAGAACATTTATTTGATTAATTGAGACACTTGTCTCAAAAACACTGGCTCCAATCTCTTACCATTTGGGCTACACCTGTGATTATTTCAGTGACAGATGTCTCAGGAATTTGTTTGCATATCTGAAATTCTCACTATGAGAGGATTCTCTAAATGGTTAGTTGAGTTTAATTGAAATGTAGCTTGTTCAATGTTAGTTTACAAGGCACCCTCAAAACTGCAAACAGAATGAACCAATGTATTAGCTAATTGCATGCTAGCCACTGCTCTAAGACAATTAACTAATTCATATTTCAACTTTCAATAAAGAGCTATTAGCAGAACCATAAAAATACATTGAAAAAAATAAGTGATAATTGTTCATGGTTCTCTGCTATTGTTTTACAAAATAAATAAGTTCTAATCAGTGAGTTCGAAGTGAATTTTACTCACCGATTGAATAAAATTGTTCAGTTTTCCCTAAAAGTTTAATGGCACCTAAATAAAGTGATTCGACCCTAAAGAGTCTGAAATGTTTTATTACCTATGATATTTTTAGTAAGCCTCATTTTTCTGATGATGCCCCCTTCATTGATTTGAGTACAGACCTCTTTTCCACTGATTATATCTTAACATTTTCTTAGAAATTTCTTCTTGTAGCTTTAAGTCCATTCACATACATAGATTATTATGGCATTATCCTCCTAATATAGTGCTTGTTTTTACTAAATGTTCCATTTTTATCACATTATTACCCATAAATAGTTTAAAAAGTCAGTGGTTCTCCATGCCTTATGGTAACAAACATAAAGTAGTCTCCCATCCCACCCGCCAAAAACAACTTCAACTTTTTTAGCTGTTTCCTTGCACTTATATGCTTGTCTATATAAGAAGATCATACTACTCTATCTTGATTTTTTTTAAAGAGATTTCAGTTTTACTTGTTATACTTTGAATCCTATTATGGATATATAGATTTAGAAGTCTTCGATCTTGCATTCTACCTCATTCTCCATGCAAATATCCCCTTCGCTCCCGTCCATTCAGTGAAGCTATGATTTGTGGTGAAATCAATGTGTCAGGTAGTCTTACAATGATTTACATGTAAATATTGTTCAGAGATGAGCCATGTGAAATGATTTGATTATCTTTGTTTCTCAATAAACATTTCTTCCCTGGAGTTAATGGTTGCCTAGGATTGTGTTTCTTTATTTGCTGTTTTTAGCCTCTTCTACCTACCTATGTTGGACTGCTCTGTTAATTTGATGAATCTGTACGGTTTCAGGTTAGAACTGGCCAAAAGAGAAACGTGTACAGATTTTAAAGGTGGAGATGAAGCACTGAGCACTAGTTTCCACAGGTCCTTGTATGCTCGGAACTGTGACAGACAAACACAGGGGTGCCCAGCTGGTGCGGGTTGGGCTGCTCTCCTCTGCGGCCTGTCCAGTTCTTCTGCTTCCAGTAGTGACTTTAAGTCTACCGTCAGATGTGGTATTGACACAGAGGTAAGAACTTTCCATAGATCTCTGCACGACCTCCCTCTTGAGGGACCCATCTCAGTGGCTAGATGTACTTGGCTTCTCGGATTTTCTTACACGTTCCAACTCGTCCACCTGTACCAGGGCTTTATGAGGGCTGCTTAGTCGCTTAATTCTCTAATTCTTCTATCCCCCCTTCTAGACTTCACAATTCCAGCTTGTTCTACATTATGTATGGCTAAATTCCAATAATTATCCCATAATACTCATTATAGTGATTGTGCTTCTCTGTTCTGAAACTTAACTGAAACTCTATCACTAATATTTCTGCAGGCTCTTGAAAGAATTATAAATCTCCTCTCAAAATATCCACTTGCATTAGATAATTTATTATTTCAGCTTCTTACTTTTTTTTTCCTTAGAGCTTCCCTTTTGGATTTCTCTGTTCTGATTTTATGCGGACTGGCTGCCCTGAAAGTCTGATGCGCACATATTATCTGGGGTACCCTTCACTTTTATCCTGAGGATTCCCTTCATGTATCACCAGTAGTGAGGTTTTCTGTTTTCCGGATTCCATAAATTCCTCTCTTTTGATTTGAACCCTTGTTTTGGTGAAGTAATATCTACAGTAACTTCCTAAGGTCCATGGAGATCAAAATATTCTTACCTGTATCAGTCCTCCATTTTTTAAAATCAGACTTCGTATTTTCATCTCCTTGCCTTTTTTCCTATTTTTTAATGGAATCTCCTCAAATTTACCTTCCCACCTTCTAAAATATTTTTTTCAGTTTTTGTGCTTTTAGTTTCCACGACTTCTTTCTCCCTATATGTTTGTCTTGTATGATGCCTTGCTCTTATGTTTTGGATGTAATACCTACTCTTCCCTCTATGAGGAATGAAATTAAATTTAAAAAGACTGGGGCGCCTGGGTGGCTCAGATGGTTAAGCCTCTGCCTTCGGCTCAGGTCATGATCCCAGGGTCCTGGAATCGAGTCCCGCATCAGGCTCCCTGCTCCTTGGGAGCCTGCTTCTCCCTCTGCTTCTCTCTCTCTCTCTCTCTCCCTCTCTCTCTCTCCCTCTGTCTCTCATGAATAAATAAATAAAATCTAAAAAAAAAAATTTAAAAAGACTACTGTGCTTCATGAACTGTGTTCTTTGTTCTATTAGTTTCTTTTTGTTTCTGTCATGTTAGAGTAGAACACCACATCCAGAGGTTGACTAGAAGTAGAATAGATGCTCTGGGCATCTGGGCAAGGTCTGTCTATAGGACTTCTCTGTGGTGACTGGACAGGGACAGCAAATAGTGATTTTGATTTTGTTCGTTTAGTTGGTTTGTTTTCTTTCGTGTCGTTTCGTTTTTGGAGTCTTATACGTAGATTTAAGAAATCAGGTTTATACACTGAGTAACTTCACTTATTTAAGGAATATTCATTCACTCACTTATTGATGGCGAGTCTGAAAATGGTCTTAGGCAGTTATATGAAATATATCTTTTCATGCAGTCTCTAAATGCCTTTCAAACATTTCATATACTAATCAATAAAAAAAGGCATAGTTCATTTGTATGTTTTGCTCAAGATAAAACAGATAATTTGACATGTTGCTGGGAAGAAATTAACTGGAACGTAAGCAACACAGAAACTAAAAGTATATGAAAAGGAAAAGATGTGAATGAAAATGCTGACCTTGACTGAGAACATAAACAAAATAGTAGCTTTCAAAAGTAAAAATGGTGTCATCTCTTAAATAATTCCATTCCATTATACCATGTAATGTTTTCAAAATAGTCACAGAAGCCATCTTTCTGAAAACTAGGCTATTTTATAAACAGAATCTTATGTTCTGACCTTGGAATTATGACAGATTTTTTTTGTATATTTAATTCTTGTCTTGAACACTAAAGAGCTAACTCTCTCTTTTTGGTTGGAATTCAAATCTATAAGTCACCTCTAAGAGAAAAAGTTCATGAAATTTAGTATTTGTAAAAAAACTCCATAAAAAACATGTCCTTTGTGAGTTTAGTTTAAAATTAGGCAAGAGTGGCAATATCTAATGAATAATAATTTCTTTTCTTTTTAAAAAATACTATTACCACTGCTTGAAATATTTACATATAATATTTTATATTTTCCAAATGTTTCAGGTATCCTTGTTATTTTTTTTTTTAATTTAGTAAATAGTTAATGGACACTGTGTGCCAGACAAAGTCCTAGGCACTGCGGTTACAAAACAATCAAAATACAACCCCCTCTTTGTCCCCTACTATTTGATAAAAGAGACATTCAAGCTTATAGTCATCACAATTCGTTATACTACAGCGTGAAACATACTAACATACAGACCGAGTAACGGTGCTTAGATTACATTGGTGGGGGAACATCAAGTCTTAGGGACAGAATGTCGAAAAGGCTGATCAGAGAATTGAAATCAAAAGGAAGGGAAAAATGTAAAGGATGATAGGAGGAGGGTTAGGAAAGCTGTCCTAACAGAGCCTTGCAGAGCCCCAGGGGTGAGAGGGAGCACCAAACAAAGCGGTTCTTGGCAAAATGTGGATCGTGAGTGGTGGAAGATGTGTTCTTGAAGATAAGCTAAAGACACAACCTGAAGCTTCTCATTAGCCATATGAAGGATTCGGGGCTTTCAGCAGGGAAATAACGTGATCAGATTTGGCCTTTAGAAAGATTGTTCTGCTCAAAGAGAAATTTAGAGGCAGAATGGAAGGTGAACCAGACCCGAGACAAGAAGAGCAGTGAGAGGATTGTTGCAAAAATGCGGGTGAGAAATGATGATGACCTAAATGAGTCGAATACTGATAGGGATGGAGAGGAGTGGTCTGATTTGAAGATAATAAGAGAGCTGACTGGAATTTGGTGATTGATTTGATGTAACGAGTGGGTTATTCAAAGAAATCAAGGTTGACAAGAAAGCTTCTGGCTTTAGCATCCGAGTAAATAGGACAGAAGAAATAACAAGCACAACTTGGATGCCTAAGAAGCGTCCGAGTATGACGGTGCAGTCAGCATTGGGTCATGCTAGTCTACGGATGAGAAAGTGAGCGGTACTAGAGAAATAATGTAACTAAAGTTGTAGGAGCAGAGGGAGTGTCACTCGTGGACAGCAAGTAGATGAGAAGAGAGCAATTCTGTGAGGTAGATTGGTGTTACCTTTGTGACAAAAGTCATTTCACAGGAGAGAACCATGTTAGAGAGAAATCTTGGCCTAAGATGACTAAGCAGAGGCTCCAGTTCCAGAACTGGTATGTCCTGCAGTTCTGACCCATCAATTCATTCTTTCTGACTTTCACAACCACACGTCGACAAGACCGAGAGAGTCTTGTCCAGGTAGCTTTGGAATAAAACCCTCCCAATATATATGAGAAAAAGTTTCAAAAGGGTGCTGCCACAAGCATGGAGTAGCATTATTTAATTGAGAAAGAAGAGAAATGTTTAAAATTTATGGGATCATTTCTTTGTCAGGTGCCAAGGAAACAATAAGACTGAGAACACAGTGAGGGACAAGACGATGTGCTAGATGGTAGACAAAGTACATTTGAGGGTTTTGTCCTCCATTTAAGCAGAGATTCCAGTAGAGATTTAGAAATCCAAGCTGGATCTATGTATGGAGATCAGTGCTGGACACATGGTTTGATAAGCTATCAGTATTCAAAGTGTAGTGAAAAGCTTGGAAAAGGGTAGATTTACCATAAACCCTGAGCAGAAAGACATTGCTCAGTCCGCATCACTCCGCAGGAAAGATGTTTTTCTTCCCTTTCCAAAATTGAGTGAAGACAAGGAAAAGCTAAGTAGCTGGCTCAGTAAGTAACAAATGGTGAAAGAAGAGCTTGAAGTCTAGGTTCCTGACAACACATTTTGCTATTTCCACTAACAGTAGTAAATAATAACAACAATAATCATTTTAACAATGCAGTTTGGTAGCCTCTGGGTGAGGTAGGCACCTAAAATGCAGAAAGAATTCTAATAGAAATGCTAAATTAGGCAGTCAGGATTTAAATGATCACTAGGACTTTCATTCAACTGTTATTTTCTAAAACCCTACCAAAAACCAAAAACAAAAAGCTTAATTTCTAGAAACCTTTAGGCAGAATTACTTGTTGAATCCACTTCAACGATAATAAAAAAAAAAAAAAAAATTGTCTTTTTGGAAAAAAGAAAGCCCAGAGCCACCCAAGTAGAGGCTCATTATCAAGAGAATGATCACAAAATCATGTCTTTCATTTTGAAAAGAGGAGTTCCATCAAGACAAACATTACAGAAATTCAGCCAGCGGCATTCCAGCATTTTATTTTGTTTTTAACCAGTTGAAATTTTATTATAACAAACAAGACAGTTAGTACCATTCAATTCAATATCGTGGAATGTTCCAATATTTGAATTTAAAACAAAAAGGAGAGACTAGAAACATTAAAAAGGAAGAACCAAAATATTCACTGTTTGGAGACAATTTAAATGAAACAGGTAGGAAAAATCTTCTAACATGTTAGCTGTTATAATTCTTATTAGTTATTTCTAATATATAAGAAGATGATTTATTTTTGTAAGTCAATCTTGGTTCCAATTACCTTTTTAAACTCTGTTACTAGTTTTATTCGTACTTCAGTTGATTCTCTTGGATTTTCTAAGTAGGTGGGTAAGGCAATTTTAAGAGTTCACCAAAATCATTTTATTTACCTCGTGGGCTTACATGAGGATTCTTTCCTTGCATCTCTTCCAGAAATGTGGGGCAAATGACTGAGTTGTGAATGCAACAATAGTTATGCACACCACTTCATTCTGGCCAAAAAATCTCCCAAATTATCTTTCACACTTTCTTCTCTATTTGCCTACTAGATGGTAAGACACAGAGCAGTCTGGAAGTCCTCACTGATAATGGCAGAGTTCTAGGTTCCCAAAATGGCTGAGTCAAGCAGAACACCAACCAACTTGGTCCACATTGTACTATAATGTAAGTAAGATTGGGAGAGTGTTACTCAGCATCAGGGAAATACAAATCAAAAGCACAATGAGATACTACCTCACATCAGTCAGAATGGCTAAAAATTAACAAGTCAGGAAATAACAAATGTTGGCGATGAGGGAGAGAAAGGGGAATCCTCTTACACTGCTGGTGGGAATGCAGGCTGGCAGAGCCACTCTGGAAAACAGTACGGTGGTTCCTCAAAAAGTTGAAAATAGAGCTACCCTATGACTCAGCAATTGCACTACTAGGTATTTACCCAAAGGATACAAACTTTGTGATCTGAAGGGGCATCTGTACCCCAATGTTTATGGCAGCAATGTCCACAATAGCCAAACTATGGAAAGAGCCCAGATGTCCATGGACAGATGAATGGATAAACAAGTAGTATATATATATATATATATATATATATATATATATATATATATATATACACACACACACAATGGAATATTACTCAGCCATCAAAAAAAAAAGAAATCTTGCCATTTACAACAATGTGGATGGAACTAGAGGGTATTATGCAAAGTGAAAAAAGTCAATCAGATAAAGACAATTATCATATGACTCCACCAATATGTGAAATTTAAGAAACGAAACAGAGGAGCATAGAAGACAGGAGGGAAAAATAAAACAAGATGTAATCAGAAAGGCAGACAAACCATAAGAGACTCTTAACCATAGGAAACAAACTGAAGGTTGCTGGAGGGAGGGGGTGGGGAGATGGGGTAACAGGGTAATGGATATTAAGGAGGGCATGTGATGTAATGAGCCCTGGGCGTTATATAGAACTGATGAATCACTGAACTCTACCTCTGAAACTAATAATACACTACATGTTGATTAGTTGAATTTAAATAAAAAAAAAGAAACTGCTTCTGTCTTCATGATAGAAGTTAGTTGAAAAAAAAAAAGATTTGGGGATTGTTTATTACAGCATCTAGTGTAACTTACCTTGACAAATAAATAAATTAACATAAAATGTAGAAGATATTTATTGAGGGGAAATTAAAAGTTTACTAAAAGATGGGGTAGCTCAGTCCATTAAGCAGCTGCCTTCCACTCAGGTCATGATCCCAGGGTCCTGGGATCGAGCCCCGCGTCGGGCTCCCCGCTCGGCAGAGAACCTGCTTCTCCCTCTCCCTCTGCTTGCCTCTCCGCCTACTTGTGCTCTCTCTCTATCTGTCAAATAAATAAATAAAATCTTTTTTTAAAAAAAGTGCACGAAAAGAACTATAGCATGTTATCGATACAATGAATCAGTATTTTAAGGAATATAAAATCAATAGAAGATTAATCTATAAATCCATTTAATGCCAATAAAAATCCCAAAATACATATTGTGGAAATTTTTAAGTTAAGTCAGAAATTCATATAAAAGAGTAAAATAGCTAAGATAATTCTGAAAAGTCTAAGAATAGAAAATATTTAATTTTCCAGATACAAAAACTTATTTTAAAGCTATAAAGTACAGATTTATAATTTTGCAATCAGTGGAACAAATTAAAAAGCAAGGCAAAAATTGTGTATATATAAAAGTTTAATCTATGATTAAAGAAGTATTTGAAGTCAAAATGGACTATTTAATAAATTATTTACAAATTAAAAGTCAAAATAAAAAGACAAAGCTACAAAAATAGATTAAGGAAATACAGAAAAACATGTTTATGACCTCAGGGTAAATAAATTATGCAAATTAAAAAGCATAAATAGCATCCAGATTGTTTGAGGGAAAATCAAATCAAGGGAAAGAAAAGAAATCAACCCAATAAAAAAAATGAGCAAAAGATGTAAATTGGGAAAGTCAAAGATGAAATTAAAATGTTAAATAAGCAAAAAGATGCTCAACCTCACATATAATCAAGAATATACAAATTCAAATGATACAGTAGAATGTTTTACCCAGGAAATTAGGAAATTTAAACAAAGTTCGATAAAATCAAATGTTGGCAAGAGTTTGAATCAAATACTGGCAAAGAAGTGAAACCCCGAGAAATAGAATTACAAAATTTTTGTAGGTATTGCTAGACATTATGGGTGAGAGAGTAAATTGGTATAGCCATTCAGGAAAGCAATTTAACAATTCAGTAGTATCTATTAAAACTCAAGATAAGCATGCCCTATGATTCAGAAATTGTACTTGTTTGTTTATTTGCTGGATAAAAACTGTCAGTGTGTGCCTAAGGAGCCTGAATCAAGACATTCATTTCTGCATTGTTTATATTACTGAAAAATAACAACCTAAGTGTCCATCCTACGGGAGTAAACTCAAGAAGCCAAAAGTATATAACCTGACTTCAATGGCAAATACAATGCTTTTGTCAGGGAGGAAAATTTTCCTCTGCCCTATGGTCCTTCTAGCTGTACTTAGAATCAGACTGACATGAGACAGATTAACAGGAGAAAAATGAAAGTTAAGAAGCATCTGTACAGGGAATCCACATAGCCATGAAATTCCAAAGACAATGAGGCAACAGGAAGCTTATATAAACGAAGGAGAGGAGTAGGGTCAGAGGATACAAAGGGGAGGAAGGCCGGGAGCAGGAAGGTGAAAGGACTTGTTTTGAAAAACAAAGATTGCCCTATTATGCAGATAAGTTTCTTAGGTAATGAGGAGTCTCTGTTAGTATCTCTCTGCCTGGTACAGGATCTCCTTTTCAATGTAATTGAAGCAGTTGAAGGGAAGGCAGAGAGCTTTTCCTGCATCTGCTGGGTTTTGACTAGTTTCAACTAAAAATAATCTTTATGCCAAAGTGGCCCATCTTGGGGTAGACTGTCCTTGGCCCCTACACTTGGCATATGTTAACTCATTTATTCTTCTCAATGACCCTATAAGGAAACTATAACTATTATCCTGTGTACTAGAGAAAATAAACAACTTATACAATACAGCCAGCAACCAGCAGAGATAGGACTTAACCATTACTCGGAAAGAATATACCAATTCTCCTGAGGATTCTTTCCCACACTATACCATGCTATAGAACCATCCAGAAGGACACCTAGTATAAGCATTAGTAAAAGCAAACAAGGCTTTTCACCCTCTTTCTGAGGAAAGTCACCCAAATGAATGTAAACTTACAACAAACGGGTGATCAATAAAGAGAAGACATAAAAATGAAGGCAAAAAATAATAAAAAGGGAAATCAATATAAAGAAGAGGAGCCAAAATCATTGAAGGGTATAGGTAAGGCAACAAAGGTAAAGCACATACATAAGAAAGAATTCTTCAGGGGCGCCCGGGTGGCTCAGTCGGTTAAGCGTCTGTCCTCAGCTCAGGTCGTGATCCCAGGGTCCTGGGATCGAGCCCCACATCGGGCTCCCCGCTCAGTAAGGAGTTTGCTTCTCCCTCTACCACCCCCCTACTTGTGCTCGCTCTCTCTCTCTCTCTCTCTCCCTCAAATAAATAAATAAAATCTTTAAAAAATTCTTCAATACACTTTCCTTTAAAATAATAATGAGACTATATAAATTAAAAACTTAGTCACCAGGCAGAAAAATGATGGTAAGATTCCCTCTACCCTTTCCTTCTGAAAGTAAATCAGGATTCACTTCCTGTTAGGATCATAAAATCATAGACTATTAAAGCAGGAAAAGACCTCAGAAGTCATCTAATGCAAACCCCACCCTTGCTTTGATGGCTTATATCCCAAAGGGTTACATAAGGAGCTTTCTAACTCATTTTCACTAATCTGTTCTCATGTGCTATCAAATAATGTGTGAGGGGTTCAGGGAATTCTCAGAGATCATAAGCAAATAAGTTCCACGTCACCTAGTCCTTGTGTAAGGGCCAAAGTAATTGATGATATTTTTCAGATTAGGAATCTTGATGAGATCAAGTCATAATTTTAAAATGAAGAGATTACCCAGTCTTGATGTCAGAGGAAAACGGTAGCCTGGAAATTATCTTCCTAGATAATGTGGACCATGGTATGAAATGCCTAAGAAAAAATAGCCATTTCATTGCCATGAAAATGTTTGAACCTTATGTATTTGGTGGTCGGAGAAAGGAAGCAGCATCCCTGTTAGCCAAGGAGCAAATTGTTTAAATGTCTGCTAACTCAGTCATACTGGTTTATAGTGGTTTTTTATCAAAACAGATTCCAGAGTTAATTTTGACATGTTTATGCCGCTAATGGAGACGATGTCACTTTTCTCTCAGGACTGCTCGGTTTGTTTACATATCCAGCTGGTACTTAGCATTGCCTTACCACTCTCATCTTCCACTTTCCAGATCTTGTCTCATTTCCATGTAGTTTATAGTCCAATTAATTATAACTAACAGATTGCCTGGAACCTGTTTTATGAAAACGTGATTACATGGTGTCATAGCAATATTCTCTAAATTTGACAAGAATATACTATTCAGTTGAAGGAATCCTGTATTTACATATAAAGGGACGATTACCATAAAACCATGATGAATGTACATCATCAAATTATACTCAGTCTTTCTTGTAAACATGTCAATTAGAAGATTAAAAGAGTAAGAGAGTTTTGACCTGGACTGCAGAATAGTGAGGAAAATGCGTGGTTGCACTGACTGATGTATATTAAGGACTTATGTGTCCTTCTTTTCTAAAAAATACAGAGAATAAAATTGAATTTAAAAATATGTCTAAGAGAAAAGAGGTTTCAAAAATCATAAGAGATACTATGAAAAAAATTATGTCAAAATAAAGATGAAAGGATGGGTTTCCAAAACTGACTTATGAAATATAAAATTCTATAAGCCAAAAAACCATTAAAGAAATTAAAAATCACATTATCCCAAGGAAATCAGACCTAAATGACTTCAAAGGTGACTTTGAACAAACTTTCAAAAAAGGAGTAATCCCCATACCATAAATTTTTTTCAAAAAATAGAAACACTGGAAAAGCTATTAATTTATTTATAAAATTAAAATAAACTTCATGCTAAAGGCAGACATGAAGATCCCAAGAAAAGAAAGTTATGGACTAATTCACTTATCAACATAGATGTATGGATACTAAATATGTACTAAAAACCTGATTTTGACAGTGTATAAAGAATACACTTTAATCAAGTAGGGTTTATCCCAGGAATTCCTATATAATTCAACATCAGAATATCTACTATTATTCTATATTAGCAGAATGAAGGCAATAAGACATATGATCTCTCAACATATGAATTCATCGATAAATGGAGGGAAACACTCAGGTAAACATTCATAATAAAAACACTTGGCGCCCTAAAAATAGAATGGAATTTCCTTCGACCTTCCTTCTTCCTTCACTTAAAATGATAAACTTTAGAATTACCCAACCTATATCAGGAATAAGAATGTCTGCTATTATCGCTTCTCTTTAACATTATGCTATTTTTTTTAAAGATTTATTTATTTATTTGAGAGAGAGAGAGAGCACAGAGGGTGGCGGGTGTAGAGGGAAAGACAAAAATCTCAAACTGACTCCCCACTGAGTGTGGAGCCCAGTGCGGAGGTCGATCTCAGGACCCTGAGATCATGACCTCAGCCAAAATCAAGAATCAGGATCTTAACCAACTGAACCACCCAAGTGCCCCAATATTATGCTATTTTTTAAAAGCCATCATAATCTGAAAGACAAAATTATTCTCCTTTGTTGATGATAGCTACATAGAAAATACAATAGAATATCTATAAAAAGTATCAAATTTATATGAGGAATTAGACAGTTTCAAGATAAATTATCAACACAAAAAATAAATAGCATAACTAAAACCAGTAATAACAATAGAAAATTAGGTAGAAAAAATTTACATTAGGAACAAAAATATAATAGTCCCAGGAACAAATCTAATAAATATATGCAAAACCTTTTGAAGAAAGGTTTAATAAAATTATTGAAGAATACTATCAACCCTAATACGTGAAGATCTATGCTATGGTCCTACATGATAAAATTTAGGGAGACCAACTCTCTTCCAAAGAAAAACCACACAATAAGGAAGGGGCAAAGGATATGCACAAGCAGTTTACATAAAAGGAAATTCAAATAATCGTCAACCTATGCATGCAACTGTGGCAAACTAACTTCTTGGATTGCAAATATAATAAATTCTCAGACCATCGACTGTTTTTGACACCATCTCAAGAACTGATAAAACACACACACACACAAATCAGTGAGACTATAAAAGATTTGAATAAAACAACTAACCAACTTGACTTAATTCACAGATAAAGAACATTCCATTCAATAACTGAAGAAATAAATACCAAAAAAAAGACAAATTTTAAAGTTAATTCTGAGCCATAAAGCAAATCTCAGCAAACTTCAAAGAACTGAAATCATGAGTGTATATCCCATGACCAACATGGAATTAAATCATGGAATGGAATTAAAGATAACTAGAAAAATCTCTAAATGTTTGGAAATTAGGCCCATATGTTTAAGAGGAAATCACAAGGCAAATTAGAAAATATACAGTACTGAATGATAATAAAAAACAACATATCAAAATTGGTGGGATGCAGCAAAAACAATGCTTGGAAGGATATATATTGATTTAAATAGATATTAGAAAAGAAACAAAGATTTAAAATCAATGACTTACTTCTAACTTAAGAATCTAGAAAGGGGAAACAAATTAAACTCAAAGGAAGTAGGATAAAAATAATAAAAATAAGTGGTGATGGGCACCTATGTGGTTCAGTGACTTAAGTGTCTGCCCTCAGCTCAGGTAACGATCCCAGCGTCCTGGGACCGAGTCCCGCATTGGGCTCCCTGCTCAGCGGCGAGTCTGCTTTTCCCTCTCCCTCTGCCTGCGGCTCCCCCTGCTTGTGCTCTCTCCCTCCCTCTCTGTCAAATGAATAAATGGAATCTTAAAAAAAAAAAATAAGTGGTGACATCAGTAAAATAGAAAAATTAGCAAAGCTTTGGCTTTGATTCTTTGGACACATTAAAAACACTGATCAACACTTAACAAGAGGAAGAGAACACAAATGACTAATATGAGGAAAAAACAGAGGGCATCCATACGGATCCTATACACATCAAAAAGAAAACAAGAGCATATTATAATCAACTTTATGCAAATAAACTTGAAAAATACAGTGCACAAATTCTTGAAAAACACAATTTACCTAAAAATGACCAAGAAGAAATGGAGCATCTGTACATGCCTACATCCTTAAAAAAAAAAAATCAAATCCATTGTAAAAAAATTTTCTCATAAAATCTCCAAATGTAATGTTCACTTCGGCAGCACATATACTAAAATTGGGAAGATACAGAGAAGATTATCATGGCACATGAACAAGGATGACACACAAAACTCCATGTGTAGATGATTTCACTGGTATATTCTTCCTATGAATGAAAGAAGAAATGCCAATCTTACATAAATTCTCCCATAGAATAGAAAAAACAGGCAACTCACCAACTTCCAACTCATTTTATGACCCAGCAAAACTCTGATACTAAAACCTGAAAATAGCTAAGAAAGGAAAATATGGGCCATTTCTTATGAAAACAAATATGAATATATTAAATAAAACCTTAGCCAACAGAATCTAGTTTTATATAAAAAGGATAATACACCAAAACGAAGTGAAATTTACCTGAAAATCGACCAACATAATTCACCTAGTAAATGAACAAGGGAGATAAACCATGTGATTACTTCAATAAATACAGAAAACATATTTGATCATATCCAACACACGTTTATTCTTTAAAAGAAAAATACTCAACATGCTAGAAGTAGCCAAGAATTTTGTTAATCTGATAAAAGGTATCTACAAAATGAAATCTTAATGGCCAACATAACATGGTAAAATAGTGACTGCTCACCCTCCGACCCCTGAGAATGGCAAGAAGTCAGGATTTCCACAACCACCAGTTCTCTTCGAAATTAGAAGTCCTAACTAGTTCAAAGAAGCAATAAAAATTTTTTTAAGAATAAAACATTGAAACATAACTAGTAAACTGTTATTATTCACGGCTGATGTATATATACAATTATATACAGAAAGTTCAAAATAATTTACAAACGATTAGAAATTGTAAGTGAATTTAGAAAGGTTGTTAGATACAAGGTAAGTTACTCTGTTTTCTGTTTACCCCACAGAGGTAGGCTATAACTTTTCCCCATTGAGAGGTAGGATGTTGAGGCTGATGACACTCCAGAGACCTAGAGAATTTGAAAGAAAGTTTATTGTTAGCACAAGGGACTCCTAGTGAGAGCAGGAAGGACACAAGCAGGTCCAGGCAGGCTTGAGAGGAGCAGAGAGAGTGGGTTAGGCCTTTATAGTGGCAAGGGGGCAGGACCAGGGACAAGTTCCTGAGGGAGGGCTGGGAATTTGCCAAGTTCATATCTTCCCACATGTCCCAAAGGAAGGAGCTCGTTTGGATTTTCTTATCAATTATGTCTAGATATGGAGCAAAAGGGACAAAGGAACTGGGTCTTTTTTTTTTTTTTTTTAAAGATTTTATTCATTTATTCATGAGAGAGACAGAGGGAGAGAGAGAGGGAGAGAGAAGCAGAGGGAGAAGCAGGCTCCCAAGGAGCAGGGAGCCCGATGCGGGACTCGATCCCAGGACCCTGGGATCATGACCTGAGCCGAAGGCAGACGCTTAACCATCTGAGCCACCCAGGCACCCAAGGAACTGGGTCTTATAAGAAGTCAGAAGTCAAACATCAAAAATGGACTCAGACTCTTACATGACCCAAATCAATTATATTTCTGTATACAAGTAAAAACAGAAACAAAAACAAAACACTTGGAAAATGAAATTTCAAAGGACTGCTATTTACAGGAGCATCAGAATGCATCAAATACCTACAATAAATCTAATGAAAAAAATGGAAAGATCTTTAAACTGTGCAAACTGCTAAATATTACTGAGGAAAATGAAAGGATTTAACAAATAGAGGAATATGCTATGTTAATGGACTGGAAAAGTAAATGTTGTTAAGATGTGGATTCTCCCATATTGATCTATGGGTTTAATGCAATTGCAGTAAAAAGTTCCAGGAGGCCTTTTATCGTCTTGACCAAACTGCATAGAGTATGCAGTCTGAGCCAGAAGACTGAGCTGGGTGATTAGAATGGCAGGTATCATCAAGCTGAAATTACCTCGATGAATTCATCCTATGCTATGAAAAAAAATTTCCAAAAGGAACAAATATTCTTATTTGTAGGTCAGAGCCCACTTTCTCCTATAGACACTGCTGAAGATGCTACACCATGTTTGCCTTTTGATTCTTTTCTTTCATGATGACCAATCTCCCATCTGATTGACATCTCTTTTTTTTAAATTTTATTATGTTATGTTAATCACCATACATTACATCATTAGTTTTTGATGTAGTGTTCCATGATTCATTGTTTGTGCATAACACCCAGTGCTCCATTCAGTACGTGCCCTCTTTAATACCCATCACCAGGCTAACCCATCCCCCCACCCCCCACCCCTCTAGAACCCTTAGGTTGTTTCTCAGAGTTCATAGTCTCTCATGGTTCATCTCCCCTCCAATACCCCCCCCTTCATTTTTCCCTTCCTGCTATCTTCTTCTTTTTTTTTTTTTAACATATAATGTATTATTTGTTTCAGAGATACAGGTCTGTGATTCAACAGTCTTACACAATTCACAGCACTCACCATAGCACATACCCTCCCCAATGTCTATCACCCAGCCACCCCATCCCTCCCACCCCCCCACCACTCCAGCAACCCTCAGTTTGTTTCCTGAGATTAAGAATTCCTCATATCAGTGAGATCATATGATACATGTCTTTCTCTGATTGACTTATTTTGCTCAGCATAATACCCTCCAGTTCCATCCACGTCATTGCAAATGGCAACCCTTCGGGTCACTACATTTGTATCTTTGGGGTAAATACCCAGTAGTGCAATTGCTGGGTCTTATGGTAGCTCTATTTTCAACTTTTTGAGGAACCTCCATACTGTTTTCCAGAGTGGCTACACCAGCTTGCATTCCCACCAACAGTGTAGGAGGGTTCCCCTTTCTCCACATTCCTGCCAACATCTGTCGTTTCCTGACTTGTTAATTTTAGCCATTCTGACTGGTGTGAGGTGGTATCTCATTGAGGTTTGGATTCGGATTTCCCTGATGCTGAGTGATCTTGAGCACTTTTTCATGTGTCTGTTGGCCATTTGGATGTCTTCTTTGGAAAAATGTCTGTTCATGTCTTCTGTCCATTTCTTGATCGGATCATTTGTTCTTTGGGTGTTGAGTTTGATAAGTTCTTTATAGATTTTGGATACTAGCCCTTTATCTGTGTCATTTGCAAATATTTTCTCCCATTCTGTTGGTTGTCTTTTGGTTTTGTTGACTGTTTCTTTTGCTCTGCAAAAGCTTTTTATCTTGATGAAGTCCCAATGGTTCATTTTTGCCCTTGCTTCCCTTGCAAACACAAAACCAGCCCTACAAGACATTGAAAGGGGTCCTCTAAGCAAAGAGAGAGCCTAAAAGTAACATAGACCAGAAAGGAACACAGACAACATACAGTAAGAGTAACCTTACAGGCAATACAATGGCACTAAATTCATATCTTTCAATAGTTACCTTGAATGTAAATGGGCTAAATGCCCCAATCAAAAGACACAGGGTATCAGATTGGATAAAAAAACAAGACCCATTGATATGCTGTCTGCAAGAGACTCATTTTAGACCCAAAGACACCCCCAGATTGAAAGTGAGGGGGTGGGAAATTATTTACCATGCTAATGGACATAAAAAAAAAGCTGAGGTGGCAATCCTTATATCAGACAAATTAGATTTTAAACCAAAGACTGTAATAACAGATGAGGAAGGACACTATAGCATACTTAAAAGGTCTATCCAACAAGAAGATCTAACAATTGTAAATATCTATGCCCCTAACATGGGAGCAGCCAATTATATAAGCCAATTAATAACAAAAGCAAAGAAACACATCGACGACAATACAATAATAGTGGGGGACTTTAACACCCCCCTCACTGAAATATACAGATCATCTAAGCAAAAGATCAACAAGGAAATGAAGACTTTAAATGACACACTGGACGAAATGGACTTCACAGATATATTCAGAACATTCCTTCCCAAAGCAACAGAATACACATTCTTCTCTAGTGCCCATGGAACATTCTCCAGAACAGATCACATCCTAGGTCACAAATCAGGTCTCAACTGGTACCAAAAGATTGGGATCATTCCCTGCATATTTTCAGACCACGATGCTTTGAAACTAGAACTCAATCACAAGAGGAAAGTCGGAAAGAACTCAAATACATGGAGGCTAAAGAGCATCCTACTAAAGAATGAATGAGTCAATCTGGAAATTAAAGAAGAATTAAAAACATCCATGGAAACAAATGAAAATGAAAACACAACTGTTCAAAATCTTTGGGATGCAGCAAAGGCAGTCCTAAGAGGAAATTATATAGCAATACAAGCCTTTCTCAAGAAACAAGAAAGATCTCAAATATACAACCTAACTCTACACCTAAAGTAGCTGGAGAAAGATCAGCAAATAAAGCCTAAACCCAGCAGGAGAAGAGAAATAATAGAGATCAGAGCAGAAATCAATGAAATAGAAACCAAAAGAACAGTAGAACAGATCAACGAAACTAGGAGCTGGTTCTTTGACATCTCTCTTTTAAAATCAGCATATTACACTCTGCAAACTTGGTACTGATGAGGTCATATTGAATTCCAACTCATAGCTTGACCTTCTCCCCACCCCCAATCTTATTAGCAGGAAAAGAGTCTCTCCTCCAAACCTTTTCTCACCCATTTCCAAATCATCTACAAACTTTGGGGCTTACTCCATGCACATAATTCTGTTTCCAAAAACAAGGCAAGGCATGGAGAGAGCTAGAGGTCAGCATTGCCATTGCTTCTGGCTGCCAGGTGGTGCCCTAGCTCACAAGCAACCATATAGTCCACATGTCCCTGATTGCTGGGGCACCACAGAAGGGTTCCCATTCAGGCGGCAGAAGAGCACAGGAAGGGTGCAGTCTATTTAAATTCATAATTCATTTTTCCCCTCCTGCTATCTCCCAGCCACCCCATCCCTCCCATCCCCCACCACTCCAGCAACCCTCAGTTTGTTTCCTGAGATTAAGAATTCCTCATATCAGTTAGATCATATGATACATGTCTTTCTCTGATTGACTGATTTCGCTCAGCGTAACACCCTCCAGTTCCATCCACATTGTTGCAAATGGAAAAATGAAGGGGGAGAAATCGGAGGGGGAGACGAACCATGAGCGACTATGGACTCTGAGGAACAAAATGAGGGTTCTAGAGGGGAGGGGGGTGGGGGGATGGGTCGGCCTGGTGATGGGTATTAGGGAGGGCACGTACTGAGTGGAGCACTGGGTGTTAAACGCAAACAATGAATCATGGAACACTACATCAAAAACTAGTGATGTACTGTATGGTGATTAGCATAACATAATAAAATAAAATTAAAAAAAATAAATTCATAATTCAGTGCTCAGCTAGTGTTCCCCAAACACAAGCACCGTGCAGGACAATGCATTTGAAGACCTTCCAGCCTCAGACGTATATTGGGCTAAAATCTGGTCCCTCTACCAGATCTTTTTACTGCGGTGCAAGCCTGAAGTTACCCACCTAAGTAAATACCCACCTAACTCCCACTACTGATGCACCCCCACCCTACTCCATCCCCTCTTCCCATTTTCTTGAACAAAAACAATGGTTTAAGGAAGCGCTCTGCAGAGTGTGGTCCAGGGAGCCACGGCAGTTAGTTTCACCTGGGAGCTTGTAGGAAATGCAAATTTTCAGCCCCAACTGCCAACCTTCTGAATGAGAAACTCAAGGGTAGAACCTAGGAACCTGCATTCAACAAGCATTCCACCTGATCCTCATGCACAATAAGGTTTTGACGGGCACTGTTTTAAAGTGCTTTGGTATCTCTTTTTATAGTACGAAGAGGTGTGTTAATATTTTCAGTTTACAGCTCTGATTCAGCCAAGGAGCCATTCCACTGAAGAGCCTATTTCTACTCTTCCTAATCCCTAATTATGCTCTTAGGAGTTGGAAGATTTGAAAGTGCACCATTTTCTGAGAGGAAAAATCCTACCTTTAGACAAACACTTGCACACATGGAAATCCAAGAGACCATGCAAGAGAAATTTCACTTTTCCCTCGAGTCACCTGTTGGTCTAAACCGAGCGGGGAAAAGCTATAGAAGCTATTGCACTTGATTGGCCTGCCATCTTTTGCTGCAATCCTCTCAAGTCTTCTTTTTTTTTAATCCTCATTCCATCTGCTATATCCTGCCTCCTCGCTGTCATCCGATGTACATTCAAAAGAATAAATATACTGCATAACACGCTCTGCCCCAAAGAAACACAGGAGCCCTTGATAAATCAAAAAGTTGGCATTTCTAATGCCCTCCATATTCTGCCCCGGGCTATTAGAACATGGGATTTTTGGACAGCAATACACATTTTTAAAGAGGTTGGCCCGGTGCTGGGTATTAAGGAGGGCACGTACTGCATGGAGCACTGGGTGTTATACGAAAACAATGGTTCGTGGATCACCACATCAAAAACTAATGATGCATTGTATGGTGACTAACCTAACATAATTAAATTAAATTAAATTAAAAAATAAATAAAAGATAGGGAAGGAATATAAACACAAATATAAAGATCCTCGGCATTTGACAGTATAATATAAACAGACCATCTAAAAAATTGCAGGCTGTTAGGGATACTGAGGGGTGGGTGAGATACTGAGGGAGCATCAGTGGTCCCCTTACATTTAACCATAAAAGCTAACAGAAGGTATGCAACAGTCTTGGAAAACATCGCCTTGTCCGTGCACTGTGAGCACCAAATTTCTTGAACAGTGCATCCCGCCTCCCTCCTTTCCCCCCCCCCACAATGCAATTTAGTATATGGAAAAGTCCCAAAATCCAGGCACAAAAAAATGTCACTAAGCATCCACACAAAGTTAAAAACCGACTACATTTTCCTGCTTAGGTTACACCAATGCTCTAGTTTAAAAAGCTGGAGGAAATTTTTCTCGGACCTCAAGGTTTGCCAAAATTTCCTCATTTACCTACTAATCCCAGGTATAGAAGCCATACAAGTAGCCTCTGCATTTGAGACACATCCTTAAGTAGTAAGCCCCTCCCCGTGTCCACCCCCCCACCCCAGTCTTACTTTGCCCTCCACCAGAAAGCTGTTTGGCAAATTACAAAGAATAATGTGGTCTTTTCTGACAGTTTGGCTTGGGAGCCCCAAATGTAAACTCACATCACTGCTACCAATGAATGATTTTATTCATTGTAAGGCACTTATTTTCTTTTATTCAAATATGCTTTTTAAGACATGCAATACACTGAGAGGAAGCGGAAGAAGATTATTGCTGAAGGGAGACTTACCTGATGATCTCTACATTAAAAATATTAAAAATTACTCTACAATTCCCATCTAGAACTGCATTCCTTTTTTGCCTATTCAACCCCTAAAACATCAAGGTGTATGTGGGCGTGGGTATGTTTATGGTTGTGTGGGCCTGGTTTGTTTAGGGAGACGTCCCACTTCACCACTGCCACCCACTCCGTCTCCAAACCGAAGGTATTCTGAGGTGCCCCTGCGTTACCTGGAAGTGAATTCACCATACTTCAGTACCAGCACGTCTCTCTTCAAAATGTGGCTCAGGAGTCAGTAAAGGAAACCACACAGTGTTAAGACTAAACATTCTTGAGTAAGCCTCAGTTATGGCAAGTTCAACAGCCTGACCGTTGAGAAAGCAGTTACCGAAATTTTCCAAATAAATAAAGCAAACAAGTTACTTCAGGAAGAAGTTCACATCTATATGATTTATAATACTGGGAGTTGGCCCATTGAGGCAGAAGGAACCCAGTGAACCAGCAGTAAACCAGAGGCCACCCATGCACTCGGAGCTGCCTCCAAGGTTTCAGTTCATGTTCAATCACCTACTGAATCCTCGCTAAGAGTTACTCTGTTTGGGAAGGTGATGGCATCTTACAACGTCCTGCAAGACCTACTGGCTTGAATTTTATCATTCAGTCTCTAAATGGGTTAATATTAATTGGGGGGGGGGATAGGAATCTTATTTAGAGGCCCCTGGCACCAAGCAAATAGAGAAAAAAAAAAAAATACTCCTCCAAAATCAATGTTTGCTTTGCTGAGGGCCTCCTTAGGTGTACATTGGAAACAATTCTGTCTGTCTCCCACAGTTAAGTCACCCTGCAGCCTCGTATGCCAGCCAGGAGTACTTAGCAGTCCAGAGTCAACAGGTTGTTGCTGTTGAGCAGTACCAGAACACAGGGGCAAAAAAAAAGAATGGAAAATGTTCTCTGTGACACAGCAGGCTTGATGGATGATGATGATAAAAGATGAGAAGCACCCTGCAGACTTCTGCCTCTCTTGACCCCCAACCAAACGGCACCATTTCCAAGGATCATTCTAGCCATTAGGGCAAGAGCTACTGCTCTGTAGCTGGCCCCATATGGCATTCTCGGGCACTTCCAAATTGAACCACACACATACACACACACCACCACCCTACATACTCTATACATTATGTAGGAGGATATTATGTGTTGATGGAGATATGGAAACAGATTTAGCACCCATATATCTTTCTGCCTTGGTACATTTCAAACGTGTGTAGAATTAGGAAATAAAGCACATAAAGGGCATAAATTGTGTTTGAGTAATATTACCCCATATATGTCCTTGGGAGGAAGCATAAACTCCTGCAAATGGACTGGGAATGAATTAAAAATTGACCTAATTATATTAGGTCTATAACAAGACACAGAGTTTCTAAGCTCCTGGGTAGGGAAGTTCTGTCTTTGGTTCACCATTAGGTAATTAATACATTGACGGCAGTTTTTGCAAAAATTATATATAACCAAACTATACGTTCCATCTCACAGAGAATTAGAGGTGTCAGTATAGACAGTAATTAGTAGAATAACCATTTACATTTAAAATAATAGTCCAAATATTCATCTAGGTGAAAACAACACACCAGATACATGTGATTATCTTTGAGAATGTCATGTATACACATAAATATTTGCATATATATTTATGTGTATACACACATAAGACACTGGTTATATGTCATTCTTTTTATGACACACGACATTTTTAATGACATCCAACAGGCAGGGAGAAAGAGCATAAGCCATAAAGACGGGAGAAATTGTTTTTTAGAACAAGACAATTAACAATCACGAAGAAAGGACTAAAAACAAACAATTATATCAGGAAACGGAAGGCACTTATGAGAAGAAAACCTCAGTGTCAAAAAGATTTTAGAGAAGCTGAATATTCCTCAATGGCATAATATACAGGACCCAGGAAAACCGTGTTGAAGTTAAAATAAGAGTGTGGAGAAATTAAAGCAAAACATGTCTCTCCATCAGAGAATAAATAATAAGAAAGCATCTATAGACTTAAAAAAGTGAAAAGCAAAAATTGTGACAATGTCAGAATATTTCATAAATTTAATGAACAAGGTGGAGAAAAATATGGGAAAAAGAAAGGCCTACACTTCCCTTGGAAGTTCTTAAGACTCTGGCAAAGCAAGATGGGAGTGTGTTGTTTTCTCCTACAACTGTAATTACTTTAAAAAGGTTAATAAAATGACTGCTAAGCTGGGGAACCCCAAAGGACAGAAGGGTAGGCAACAACTTTGCAAAAATAAGATAATGTAAGTTAATTAGGAGTCTAACTACAGAATCTCCAACGAGGTGTGCCACAGCAATGCACCCTCTGCAGCTTTTCATGAAGTTATCACAGCTGAAGCAAGTGTCTGGAGAGCGAATACGATAGGAGATTTCCTTAGATAATGTGGAGCAGAGCCCCTAGATGTGGTCCCAGATACACGTGGAGTGTGAGCAAGATCTAAACCTTTGTTTATCTAAGCCCCTGAGATTTGGGGGTTGTTTGCAACTGCAGCAGAACCTGGTCTGTCCTTACTGATAAAACGAGGGCAAAGAATACATCTCCTTCCTCTGAAGCATTCTCGCTGTAATTATTGTGCAGCCAAGAGCAAACTTCATCATATATGTGTAATACAGCCGAGGGTTCTGAATGCTGGTTGTAATGTCAAGTGAAAAACTGGTTGCATTTCCTTAGAGATTACGGTGTTTCGAAGAGGTAATTGGGGAAATTAGACACCAGTGATTGACTGCGGGCATCATATTAAAACTTAATATTCTGCAATTATAAAGAAAGACAGGGGTGAAGGTCACATAATAAGGGATACAGTCCAAGTACCATTCAAGAGTGTGTGTTCAGGATGAATAGCATCTGTAGAGGGGGGCTCAAAACAAAAAGAGAGAATGAACAAGAAGTTACAGTAGCAATGGTGAAGACCAAAGCAGATCATCATTTTCGAATACAGAGCCTATTTCATTCTGTTTGAAATCTGGAGAGCACCTGCCTATGACTTGCCTACTACTGTGTGGAAGGCATAGGTCTCCAGTTCCAGCATCCAACCAACAAACACTGGCAGTAAGTTGTGGTGGGGAAGGATCAGAGATAACCAAGGATGAGCCTGCAAGACACTGTATCCAAGAGATTCCAGAAGGAATAGCAAAAGCAGATTTTTCTTAACCAAAAGTAAAGAAGCTCAACAAGTAGTCAAAGATGATGTTACTGGTTTCTTGTTTAGCAGGTAAATGAACCAGCTCTGGAGCCCCCTCAAATCTTTTGCAGTTAGCTTGGATTGGAAAGTTAAAATGGAGTATTTGCTATTTGTTTATTCCCTACCCATTTCCACAAATAATTTAAGTGCGTCAGAAAGTGATATCTACCAATCTACACTGGTACTCACACTGGTGAAGGAGGACTTTTGTGTTCTCCTTTTATATGTCTCAGCATTATTTGAAATTTGTACAAAGGACATGTATTACAGAGAACCAGGTTTGACATCTAATGGTTAGACAATCAGGCACTGAAGAAAGATAATGGGAAATGCAGCCAAGTAACACATAAAAGAGTGTACAGTATGTGACAGATTACGGTTGGGCTCACCTGAATGTCTGGAGGGAGTAGAGAGGGTCTCATCTGAGCTGTAGTCCGAGTTGTTGCTTAGAACCATTTCTGACCATGCATCAGTCTTAAATAGTCACAAGGTACAGAAGGAGAGACTGCTCGGCATCTCAAGTCCCAAGATAGTCACGCAGTTGTTTAAGGGTGACTTTGAACAGGTTTGGGAGCAAGTAAAAAGAGAGATACAAGAAATTTAGAAAGAGAAATACAAGAAATTTAGATCGGGAGACCACTTAAGGCATTCCAAGTGAAACAAAAGATGTCACCAAAAAACCAGAGGGGCAATGGAAATGATTCAGACAAAGGATTTCATGTATCAAATTTTTCTGGACAATGTAGGGTTCATAAAAATATATTGATTGGTTCACAGAGGACTGAGGTAGAAAGAGCTTTGATATGGGTTTAAGGCACAGGGTGTTAGGCAGCGACCCCCAATGGGGTGTTCCTAGCTAAGTGACCCCATCTCAAAGAGAAATGGACGTTAAGGTCAGTTGTCAGGGGGAATCCCACCTTTGAAAGAATCTGTGGTATCTTCTCCCCACCCCCACGAGATAGAAAATGACATTTTCTTCTTTCAGTTGTTTTTCAGTGACCTCCATAGTACACTTGAGAGAGTGGAGGAATGTTAGGGTCATAACTCAACTTGCGAACTGTGTGAAGCAAGGTGAAAGTTTTCTCAACACTGGAAAATCTAAGAATTTGTCTCACACACAGAACTTCGAGTGCCGGACTATGAAGAAATTGACGTTTTTACCTAAAATAACTGTTCAAACTGTACTTTTGCTACGTTTTATAAACATCAGAAGGGCACCACTGACACCCAAGTGAAAACTCCCCACCTTGGCCAAAATGGTTTCACATAAAAACAACTTCCCTACCAAGTAAAACTTTCTGCACTCCTTGTGCCCAGGGGAATTAGGGGCAGGAGAGCTAGTGCCTTCTTTGCAAAGAAGCAAAGATTTTAACTCCAAGTGGGAAAGATGCTTTTAAGCTGAAATGCTGCTGGCTTTACCATCTCTCTTTTTCTCTTGGGAGCGAAGTGGGTACCTCCCAAATTCACCCAGCAGCAGCCCCACACCGTGATTTGTCTGTTGTCCACCTTTTAACTCGCTCTGTATAAACATTTCCCCCTCGCCCGCAGACAACCGCCCACCTCCGCCTGCCTCCCTGCTCGCTGGCCTCCCCTCCCCAGGCTTCAGCTGGAGGAGCGCCTCGCAAACAACTCAGTGCTTTGGGGCTCAATGTTCTTCACGCCTGCCAGTTCTTTCAGGAGGTCGTTTACACGCTTGGCTCTTACTTCAATGAGCTACTCGGGAGCAGCCAGTGAAAAGTGCTTTTACTCCTGAAAAATATTGGAGCGCTTTGTTGCAAATGGTGGGTGAATCCATGGTCCCCCATCCTTACAGATAATGGCCAACCCAACGCGACTGAACTGAGGCCACTTCCGGGGTGATCGTATTCCCATAAAGGGTGACTAGACAATTTCAGCTCCCAGATTATGTTTTAGAAATCATTTGCATGTTCTCTCGATTCATCAAACCTCTTTTGGCCCTGCCTACCTGTCCACCCTCTTGTCTGTAAATTGCCATGGTGCATAACTCTTAATGGGCCAAAGAAGGCCCACAAAGCTAACTTTTACTCATTACATCCACATAGAGCGTATGAAGAAAAACACCCCTTTGCACACACCCTTTAGAAAAGGCATAAATTTTCACAGGAAAAATATTTCCAGGGGAGTTCTATGTATTTCTTTACTCAGTTGTAATGGCAATATTATCGAATTAGTTTGTCCTGCCTCCAACTGTATATTTTCATTTGGTCCTTTTTCCCCTTAAGTGTACTATAAAAAGATGATTAATCAAAAAGGAGGGCTCCCTTTGATTAAGAAAGTTAGTTATGAGTGGCTAACTTGATGTAGGTGGGAGGTTTCACTCAGCCATTTTATTTTCTTCTCCATGGGAGAGCTAGCAAAATGGGCCGTAGGAAATACTACAAAGAAGGAATCACTGCAGTAGTAAAAACCTTAAAAGGAAACTTCAACTTCCACTGCCATCATCAATAAGCAATGCCGAGAATGTTTCTTTGTCTACATTTTATTGCACATTTAATGGGCCTCCAAGTGCTATACAAACATTAAATATGTTTCCAAAATCCCATGATGGATTGTATAAGTAATCACCGTAAATTCATGCTCATTTCAGGACAGGGAAGCTGAGTCAAACCTGAATTGTAAGAAAGGAAATTGTTTTCATTATTGTGGAATTTACTCCTGGAGTCCCACGAAAAGCATTTAAAAAAAAAAAAAAAAGGCAGTGCTGGGAGCATGTGCTTTGCAGCCAGAATGCCTTGGTTAGATGCCTGGTTCTGCCTTCTTGTGAGTCGGGTGAGCATGGCAAAGTGTTTGTCTTCTTTGTGCCTCAGTTTTCTCATCTGTAAAATGGGGATAATAATGGTACCCTCTGTCAACTATTAGTTTTGAAGATTGAGTCAATTTTCAAGAACTTCTTAAAATAAGGCTTTCCTTACATAGTAGTTCCTGTAGGGTAGTAGCTGTTGTTCTTTGGTATGGGACATCAGAATGTATAAATACTCAGTGGAAGAAAGAATGTTGAACAGAGAAAGTATGCACAAGGTATGTATTTAGCCTTCTCAGCTCTCATGCATGTCTGTGTCTACACACCTTCAAGGGTGCTTCCCTGGCTGAGGCAAAGAGTGTGCCCCACATGGAAGTCATCTTTAATTTTATCCCAAGACCCTCACCTCTCGGGCATTCTTTTTCTGGTGTGCTGGAGAAAAGCTTGGGTAACAACACTCTTCTTCCCCTGAAGAGAGAGTCTAGCTGTCCTTTACAAGGCCAGGTTCAAGACCATTTTTCCCTGCTAGAATATCTCCGACTCTTTGCCACAGTTGTGCCCACCTTGGTCAGGATCGAGGAGAAAACCTAATGTTATAATTTGTTCATTGTCTCATGAACTGAACATGAAACTTGAAACACATTTCTGTTTCTAAAAGTTTGGTCCTCCCTCCCAAGCCAGGCCCTGTGCCCTTCACACTCGGTGGCCTCTCCTCCTGACCTGGCACGCAAAGGAACAATGAACTTGGCACACACCAAGTGCACACGTTTTCTCAGCACAAGTTACCCCTATGTGTCCAGTGATCTCCTCATGGGCCCCAGAGATTCTCCAACTGGCTGCATTCTTTGCAGCATGGTTGGAAAGTCAAATGAAGCCAGATGTTCTCCTAGCGCTACCATAGTCACTTGCACACATGGGCAGCTGGCTTTCAGGTAGTTTCTATATGTCCCACCCTTATGAGAAGGGATGAGTGACAATCTTTCTAGCCCCAGTCCTCTCGGGTGTAAAATAGCACTGATAAAAGACATCCACCTCAGTTGTTGTGGGTATTAAAGAAGATATAGCCATCTCTTATACTTAGTACGATTATTTTTAATGCTCAGTACAGTCGGCCCTGAAACAACACAGGTTTGAACTGGGTGGATCAGCTTATATGTGGATTTTTTTTTTTTGGACAAATACAGTGCAGCACTATAAATATATTTTCTCTTTCTTATGATTTTCTTAATAATGCTTTTCTCCCTCTTATTGTAAGAATACAGTATATGATATGTATAACACAAAATATTAGTGTTAATCACCTGTTAATGTTACCAGTAATAGTAGGCTATTAGTAGTTATCCCTATGGATAAGATTGAGATACTGAATCATAGAATTGCCCTTGTGTTCTGACAGTGTTCTATCTAGGGTAAACTCTCCCTTCTTTGCCCTTCCCTGAAATTATCAATCAAAACCCCAAGTCCTATAATATGCTCTAACACCCTCTTACTGGTTCTTTAGGATTTACATACTCCCTTTTCCCCCCATTTCTTTCTTCTTCTTTTTTTTTTTAGATACTCCCTTACTTTCAAGAGTAATAAGCTCAACTCATCCAACTACAGAAGTGGTCCTTGATGTCATTGGCTTCAGGGCATTGACAGTCGTCATTGTTGACTCCCTGCCACCACTGCCCTTGAAGGATGCTGCCATCCCTACAACTATCTCCCTACTTCTTTGTGTCACTAGATCCAAAATGACTTTGTGTCATTAGTACCCACGTGGGTACATCTGACTGGATGATAACTCTAGCAGCAGGGAAAATGAGAAACTGGTGTTTTTCGATTTCTTTGCATCCCACCAAGACTCAGAGAGAAGAGAATTTCTCAAACATAGTAAGGACATTTAGAAGGAGAGAGAGGGAGGGAGGGAGAGAAAAAAGGAGGGAAGGAAGGGAGAGGAGGAAAAGAAAAGAAAGCCTGATATGTTACTATTAAAGTGACTCCCACAAAAAAGTGACAGTGAGCTAGAGAAAGAGAGAGGGATTGCATTGTACCCCCAAAATCCTGACCTGAGAAGATGTCCCTTCCTCCAGCTTCCAGATACGCCATGGTGGTACAGGCAGAAAACCGGGATGGAGCGCTAGCTACACCGCTGTTTGTTCCCTAGTGACAAGCTAGTCTTTTGGTTTCTCTTCTGTGTCAGTGAGGATTATGTTTGACCACGCAGATCAGGGAAACCCAAATAGCAGTGGTTTAAATCAGATACAAGTTTCATTCCCTTTTAGTGGCAGTGTCCGTGGTGCTCAGCTCCCCTCTACTTGCTGCTTCATCATCCCTAGCACATCTAAGTTCCAGGAGCAAATCTCTTCACCTTGTCATCTTTACATGTATATCTCAGCAAGCAGAAGGAAGAAATGACCAAGAAGTTCTCCTGCTTCCCTTCTCCTCTCAGGAAGTCTTCCTAGAACTCACATACAACACAGAATTATATATCTGAATGGTCAGACCTTAGTCACAGGCCTACACTAAACTGAATGGGGGACAGGGTGCTGGAGAAGCTAGACATGTAGCTGGGCAAAATATCAAGAGGAATGGCAGAATGGTTGTTGGAGCAGCACCTAGAAGTCCCAGCCACAACTCATTTTAAAACTTTCAGTGCACTTGAATGAGCAAATGTATGTGAACTACAGTAACATACCTGCTGAAGAAAAATGTATCACCTTCAGAAACATGTACTAAGTTGTCTCAGCCAGCTCCCTGGAATGCTTAACTCCCTACTACCAGATTCACTAATCAGCTATACCCTGGACCTTTAAGGCCATGGTTAGCCTTTTCCTTCTTTTTCTAAATTCTGTTTTCCCAGAACTAGAGGAAGTGACATTGTTAAAGCTGACTCCTTACAACCCAATCAAGAAGGATAAAAAAGAGTTTGTTTTAAAAAGAAGATGAAAGCTAAATTAACAAATATGAAACATATTTATTTCACTTCATTCTCTGCCAGAATGTACATTTGCTGTGGTACAGATAAATGGTTCTCAAATTGTGATCTCAGGGCTATTGGTGGTCCCATATGTCCTAGGTGGTCCTGTGGCTAATTACAAATATGTTCTAAAATTCAGGCTAAATGTTTGTTTTAAATTTGTTTTAATTTACTTGTTGAATTTAAATCAAAATATAAGAATCAATATTTTAAAACTGTAACCTCAGCAATGATTATTAATTTGAGAAAAGATTTCTCAAGATTTTGTGTGTGTGTGGTAGTAGGGTAGGTGGTCCAGTGGGTCTTGCCCAATCTTCCTGTTCTGCGACTGCAAAAAAATTGAAGGGATAGAGTCTATCCTCTTTGGCAGAGGGTGATCCATGGGGCTATAAGACTAAAATCATCAGTTGTAGAGGACCCAACAGTAAGCTTGATGTCAAAATACAAGAATCCATGTAGGGTCTATGAAATGAGCTTTCTGCAGGAATGGACCTACAATAGCCTACCTTTATTGTGAATTAGAGTCATGTTATCATTATGCAGAGACCAACAAAGACACCCTTAAAATGTAACCAAGGTTAAAGAGGTCAGTTTAAGCTTGAAAATTGTAGTATTACTACCAAACTGGGGAGTAAAAACACATGATAGGTTGATAGAATTAAAAAGAAAAAAAGTATTTGAGAATAAGAAGACTGTAGGTTTATACAGTTTTGTTGTGTTTTTCAGGGAAGAGGGTATGCCAAATAAGTCACACTGTTGTTCATACTGGATTGGTTGTTCCATCAATCAACTTTTGCTCATGGCATTATTTCTTATCCTACACCAACCCTATTGTAATTCTGGATTCAGCAGGTAATTGTCTAATTTTTTAAAATTTTTATCTATTTATTTGAGAGAGCGAGAGAGAGGCAGAGGAAGAAGCAGACTCCCCACTGAGCAGGGAGCCCCACGTGGGGCTCCATCCCAGGACCCTGGCATCATGACTGGAGACAAAGGTGTAGACGCTTAACTGACTGAGCCACCCAGGTGCTCCATAATTTTCTAATTTTAATTTGGTTTCACAAGAGATACCAATCCTTGATCAAAATGTGTGTGTATGTGTAAATTTGCACTTGGGCTTTAAAATTGGCTACTTTTAATTCATTCTTTTATTCATTTATGGTGCTTTACCGGGCACCTACTTAGCTCTAGAGACTGTGTTAGGTACTGGAGATTCACTAGTAGTCTCATGGAAGATAAGATCCTATGGACCAAATTTACAATATATGAATAAATAAAAATATATTTCTGAACCATGGATGACCAAACTTGGTAGTGTCATTCTGTAAAACCCTTCTTGAAATAGCTTTCCTGGCCTTATGGTTTGCCTTAGACTGGGTTACCTCAAAAGCAGAACCTAAAATAATGGCTATAGTCAGGTACCTAAATTTGAGATGCAATTCTAGAAATCAGCTGTCAAAAGCAGGAGTAAGGATGGGCAGAGAATAAGAAAAAGTCATTAAGAAGATGTATTACTGAGTTGGCCCCAGTATGGGAAAATGGAGCTCAATTCTGTGGAATTCTCTGGAGGAGCCTGATGAAATACATGTCTAGATGGCTCACACTTGGGTCAAGGATGGCTCCATGGGTCAACTTCCCTGCTTTTCTAGAGTCTGCATGCACAAGTGCCAAGCCCATGTCCATGAGCATCCCATGCTGCAGCAGCTGAAACCCCAGGATGGGAGGTAAGAAGTATGCAGCAAGGATCTGGGGAAAAAGCACTCTCAGGTTACACCTGATGAAGTGTGGAGGCCGACACAGAACTGATTGCTACAACAATGGCTGGTCATGGTAGGAAGTGACTCCGAGAGGATGTGGAAAAATGCCCAAGAAATGGCCTATAAATTATTCTGTGACAATGACAGTGGTCAGTAATGTGATAATCATCTTGTTCCCAGAATATCTTCACTATCTCCAACTACCACCTCCGCCACGTCGGCCGCCTCTACCGATCTCCCTCACTACCAGCTCTACCACCTCCAGCTTCACCATCATGATCTCCTTCACTACCACCTTCACCACCACTGCTCCCCCGCCATGAATACTGCAGCCAGTCCCTTCCCTCCACCAGGAGAGCTGCCAACACTACTGTTAGACTACACAGCCACCTTCTTCCACCACCACTGAATGTAAGTGACACCCAGACTGAGAGCATCACAAAACTCTATTCGGAATGTTGCTTCTGAGCATTTCTAATTCTTAATAAACAGTCTTCAGTCTTGGACTAAAAGTTCTTGCAGTAACTTAAATTAGGGAAGATTTGTTTCAGTCCTTAAGTAACAGTCAAGTGTTAAAAGGTTTTTAAATTTTGCTACATAATAATTTGGAAGTGGAAGAAGAAAAAAAATCCTTGAACTCTTTGTAAACTTGATAGCATCACCAAAAGATACTAAAGAAACAATCAGAGGTTTAGACGAATTTTTGTACAAGAGTGTTAATTGCAGCATTATGTAGGATGATGAAAACTGGAAATAATCTAGTTTTCCAACAACTATATTATGGTATAATAAATCATGGTGTATATTTGAAAGGAGAAAAATAATGGTATGGGATAAAGTTCATGCTATATTACCAATGAAAAGGGTATGATAGAAGAGCTAGTGATCTAGCCAATATCTATTCTCCCATTCTCCCTTTCCTTCTTATCAAAGAAACCTCGACTTTATCAGGACTGGCAATGTGCCCAACTAAAAGAACACTTGCTATCATCCCTTGAAGATGCCTGCAGGGATGCTGATTCAATACCTGGGAATAAAGCACCCATCTTTCAAAGGTGAGGATAAAAGCTGTATGTTCTGAATGGATGAGCAGAAAGCTGGAATGAGCCTAGATCCTAAGGACTTCCTCAAGAGCTAGACCAGCCCTAGTCTGCCTATACTCAGAACTTTTTTTTTGTTTTGTATGCAAAGCAAAAACCTCTTTTTCTTAAGCCACTATAGTTGAGCTCTGTTACGTGAGCCAAACATAATATTAAGTAATACCTACATGTTCTGCAATGTTTTTTGAAAAATGGTTTAATTGAGATAGTTTGCATACCATAAAATTCACTTGTTTTAAGTGCACAATTCAATGAATGTTATTTACAGAGTCGGCAACTTGTTTTCATTTTATAATTTTCACTTAGTTTTCTTATCATTTTATAGATAGTACGTATGGATCTGATGTATTCTTGTTAAATTCTTGTATACTGATTATTTCAACTCGGTAACAGGACACAATTCCTCTGCCCAGGGTGTTAGGTCTGGCCACCTAATGAAATGAAATGTGCCTATAAGCAACACACATTTCTTCTAAGGAGAAGCTTTAAGATTCAATGTCTGCAATTCAGCACTTTCTTTCCATCTGCCATAGTGACTGGTAATGCTCTAAACAATGGCTGCTAAATCCACCTGAGTCCCAGCGTGTGGAGGACACAGAGCACAGCCCCTAGTTGAGCTGGATGAATATGTGAATATCATGAGTGAAAAATAAAATAAAGCTTTGTTTATTTAACCTACAGAGAATTTGAGCCTGTTTTCTCATAGCAGTATAACCTAGCCCATTCTGCTGGGTAGAGTATTATACACGAAGACTATACCTTCATTTGCTCAATCATGCCCATATTGATTGCCATTTTGTTCAGCTTGAATTTTTTTCCTACTTATAAACAACACTGAAATGAATATCCTTGTATATTTATGTTTATGCATATTTGAACTGTCTTAGAATAGATACAGTACTAGAAGTCAAATTATGGGATCAAAAAATATGCACATTTTGTATTCTAAAGTTATTACCAAATTGCTTCCAAAGAAAAGTTTGGAATATTCTTCCTCACAGATCGTGCCTGTATCCCCAGTCATAACACTAATAATAGATAATATCATTATTTTCACTTTTGCTAATCTGATAGGCAAAATATTTTATTGTCTTTAAACTTCTCTGGTAGTGAGAGCATTTATTTTCATATATTTGCTGGTTGTTTGAATATCATCTTTTTAATTTACTTGTTTTATCATGAAGTGCTTACTTTGACCTTACCTTTATCCTCATAGATTGCTTCTTTTCTTCTGGATTTATAGAAGCTCTTTGGTATACTCTGAATATTAATCTTTATATTATGTGATGGGGATATTTTCTACAGCTCAGTCTTGCATTTTTATGTTTCTTGAATGCAGAACTTTAAAAATATTATGTAATTAAATCTATCATTTTATTTTATAGCTTCTAGGTTGGGTGGGGGGGGGAGAAAGCCTTTTCCCTGTATGATTTTTAAAATTCTTTCATTTCCTTTTAATACTTCTATAATTTTATTTTTACATCTCACACTTGCAATCCATCAGGATTTTTTTTAAAGGAATGATGTGAGCTGGATAAAGCATTTTAATATAGCACTTTCCAAATAGATTACTAGTTTTTCCCATGGCATTATTTCTCCTACTGATTTAAAATACCACCTTTGTCATAATCAAAATTAATAAGTATGAAAAGATTAATGACTGAATCTTGTTCTGTTTCAGTGATCAATTTCTCTATTCTTACACCAGTACCCCCTATTTTAATTAAGCAAGACCCTCATAATTGTTCTACTTTTGAATCTTTTCCTATTAACTATTCTTTCAGATAAATTTGAGAACCAACTCTTCAAATTCCATACAATATCCCATTCGAATTTGGAGCTTAGGTATAGTTTATAGATTACTTTGGAGTAATCTGACATCGGCAATATTCCCAACCAAGAACATGGCATGCCCTTCCGCTCATGTAAGCCTTCTTTTATTTCCTTGGTAAAGATTTATAGTTTCCTTCATAGACGTCGTGTACATTTCTTGCTCCATTTTTTAATGGATTATTTTTGACATCTTGTTTCCCCAGGTTACAAGACAGAAATGAAGTCATTAGACTGAGGCAGTTGCTTCAGTTCAGATGCTTTGGTTTCACTCCTGTATTTAATGTTTAGAAAATGTCTATTTATTTCTTCCTCTCTACTCAAGCAAAGCATTATCTTTCAATTGCGACAGTTTGGACCAACACATCACATTTGACCTGCACATTTTCTTTCATCTGATCCATATTTATGTTTTGCTGCATGAATGATGACAGGGTAGTTGATCTCAATTGGCTCAGTTCTAATCAGCCAAATGGTTTTTGCATTCTTTTGCTGTTTTAAATGATGGCTCCCTTCGAGTATGTTAGTTTTTAAATCACATGGAAATTCTTTTTGCACAACATGATATTACATTTATATTAAACCCTTAAGGGCAACAATGTAGTACATATTGCACACATGGGCTTGCAGGCATAATTTAGAGCCTCATCATACATGGGAAAAGGAAGGTTGGATTCCTCTTAGAAGAAGAGGTATTGGCATATTTTGTTAAGATGCAACAGGTTAGTTAGTAATGATGAAACAGCCAGGATTGGAGCCTACTCCCATTCATTATTGGGATTCTTTAACTACCAGGCTTTCACAGAAACAGAAATTCTAAAATTCACTTTGAATTTCATGTGCTAGCCCGCTACCTTCTAAAATGTTACAATGATGTTTATTTTTTTATTTTTAATTTTTTTATTGTTATGTTAATCACCATACATTACATCATTAGTTTTTGATGTAGTGTTCCATGATTCATTGTTTGTGCATAACACCCAGTGCTCCACGCAGAACGTGCCCTCTTTAATACCCATCACCAGGCTAACCCATCCCCCCACCCCCTCCCCTCTAGAACCCTCAGTTTGTTTTTCAGAGTCCATTGTCTCTCATGGTTCGTCTCCCCCTCCGACTTACTCCCCTTACAATGATGTTTATTGAGGATTTTTTCTCTCTTCCATGTTTCAAATATATATTTGTTTCTGTTTCTGAAGTTCCACGTATCTAAGTGGTATACTAAGATTTGTTTGAACTGACACAACATCTGTGATAGCAAGAAAGTACTTTGAAAGTTCTTACCTTTCTTTACTTTCCATCCATTTTTTTTCCTTCTCTTTCTCTCTCTCTATAATTATTTCGTTTCTTTTCATTGTTTTCACTTTTCAAGTATAAATAGGAGACACATGGATTCCTCAGCCCCTCATTGGAGACTAGAATGGCTTCAGACGCAAATTAAGGCTGCATGGACGGAAATGTGAGTTTCCTTAACTGTCAGCAATGGCACAACTTCCCAGGGGTTTCTGTGTTCACCATTGACCTGTTTCATATGTTGAATTATATCCTCCCAGAAGCTACGCTGAAGTCCCAACCCCTAGTACCTCCGAATGTGAACTCTTTGGAAATAATTACAGAAGTAATTAGTTAAGATGAGGTCATGTTTGAATAGAGTGGGCCCTAATCCCATATGACTGGTGTCCTTATGAGAAGACCACCACATGAAGAAGGAGGCAGAGATTGGAGCACTGCATCTACAAGGCAAGGCATGGCAGATGTCACCAGAAGCTAGGCTAGGAGAGAGGCATCGAACAGTCTCCCTCCGTGCCCTCAGAAGAAAACGGTAGTGCCAACATCTTGACTTCAGACTTCTCGCATCTGGAGCTGTGAAAGAATAAATTTCTATTGTCTTAGGCAAGAACCCAGGTTGTGGTGCTTTGTTATAACACGTTAGGAAACAAATATACCCTGCTTAAGCATGTAAATATTCGTTCTTTCTAGTGTGCAAATCTGGAGCCCAAGTTCTTCCTTTCTCCTCTGTCTCCTCCAAGATCCACATAGTGTATTGTAGAACCAGATATTCTGGACGTATATTGTACTTTACTGCAGTAGGGAGCACTTCAGGATAAAAATCTAAACTAGTAGATGAGCTACAAGTACTCAGTTGGCCATAAATCTAACTTGATACATGCTAGCTTTGGTAGTTTGAATCTGCTTCATCCCCCAGGCCAGTGGCTACCTCCTGGGAAGGATTTGCCCTTTAGATTTCCTTCAAGCCATATCTTTAGCCCCAGGATGAGCTGTCCTGTCCATACCTGTGTAACCCACTAACTGGATCACTAAGATTCTGTTTCTAGAACTCTGTGGCAAGTCTCTCTCTCATGAAGTACTATAACAAGGATGGACATGCATTAGTTAGGGCTCATATCTCGGATCAATTCCTAGAAAACCTTGCCTTTACTGCACCCAGCCTTGCTCACTGTCATCTTTCACACCTGCTGGTCTTCTAACTGCCTGCCATTTGCCTCTATTTTTATGATCCATCTTTCCTGTATGCTTGTGTGTGTGTGTGTGTGTGTGTGTGTGTGTGTGTGTGTGTGTATGTATTTATTTTTAACTTGTTTAAATTCAATCCCACCCCCACACATCCCATGTTCCTCGTGGGAGTCTTTTTACTGACCTCACAGTCCTATGCATGCATTCAAAAAGTATATCTCTCCTGGCTCACTATAAAACTGAAACCTCCGAATCCCTTATTTTATTCAACATGCGTAAGATTTCACTGGGGGAAAGGAGGGCTGCCATTGCCTCCAGCACACACAGGATCAGGGAGGATCTTCATCACTAGAATATATAAATAGTTCATGGGCAAGCTTCTTCGTGAAAAAATTATTTTATGATATAAAGAACCCCACAGGGCACTGTTTGATCTAAGACACATATGCAGCATTTTTGGTGAAGTCAGTGGAAATCTACATGGGTCCCCTGATGGAAGGAATTAAATTCAAGAGAGGATGAGATAATTTCACCAGATGCCATATATTTCCCATGAAAAACTGGAAATCATGAAATAAGATTAGAAATGGGGAAAATGCTTGCAATATCGGACATCCTTCAGCAGGAACCATTTGAGGATAAGCAACAGGCTTTTTTGTCAATAGAATGTTTGAAAGAGAAGAGGACACTTAGGTCATTTTGGAATTATTTAGGAGTTTTTCTATCGAAATATTTCCTCTCTCTAAGAACTCAGACCACCAGCCTGTTGGTTTTCTTTGTCAAGTTCTACAGAATACTTCACGGGACAAAACAGGAAAATAGATCACCAACAAGAAACAACGGTCCAAAAATGGATTTCCAGAATTTACCCCAGGTGTGATATGGCCATAAGAAGTGCATGATTTTGAGGAGGGTAACTGGCACATGATGGGCTCCCAGGCCTGGGGTGTAGGACCCAGCTCCGGGGAATAGCATAAGGGAGAGAAATGGGGGCTGTGTCTACTCCCTTAGCCTTCCAAAAGGAATGGGAGACTTAGGCAAGATTTCCCCCAAGGTTGTGCATCTAACTGACTATGCTTCCTTGATCTGCCTCTCCTCTTCCCCAAACCTCCCACCTGCGGGGCACTGACAAGCTATCTGTGTGATCAACTCCACGGCTGGAATCTGTGGAAGCAGCCTTTCCTGACAGACCCTTTCTGCTGCACTCCAGCCTCGACCATGAAGGTTAGTGGGGACACTGCTTTCAGTTTGAGTTTTAAGCTTGTTGCGTGAAGTAGTCTGAAGAGACAGCATGTCCATGTCGACACAAGCTCCAGTTCCTTGCCTTACCTAAACTAGATGTGGAAAGGGCTGGACTTTCCACTTCTAGATCAAACGTAGCCAATTTAAAGTTAACTCAAATATGAAGGGGTGATTGTTGGATATAGGGGAGTATAACTGCAATTTTACGTTATAAATACATAATAAAGCTATTATATAAATGTAAGTAAGCATTGCCCTCAGGAAGAGGTCCAAACTCGTTAGCTAGGCCATAAAAAGTCTCTGCCTGCTTTTCCAGCTCTGACCTGGCTTCTCTGACTCGTCCCACGGTGCCTTCCAGCCAAACCAAACTTCTGGCAGTTGGCCAAAAGTGTAGCTTCAACCCTTCCTTTTCCTTTTAATGCCCATCTCAAGATCCACCCACCCCCTCCCACCCTAAGCAATTCTTCCTCTTCCTTCAAGGTAAGAATTGCAGATTTACAGCCCTTCCATTCTAGAATGTCCTCCCTGAGCCCCCAAAATTTGGAGGGAGGTTCACTCTCTCTGTGTGAACTCCAATCCAAGCGCTTGGTACTTTGAAATGTTCTGTTAACTTGCCTGCCGCGCCTACTAATCTGAAACCTCCCTGAGGACAGGGACTGGGGTCTCAGTCACCATGGCATCCCTAGCACCCCGCATGGTATCCAGGAACAGTAG